>NW_004524844.1:953462-1007399 GCF_000260255.1 Octodon degus
GGGAGCTCTGGTCCTCAATTTGAGCATCACTTTCTGGCTCCAGAGAGAAAGATGATACACTGCTGTCTCCTGGAGAAGCTTGTGGCGTTGGCTTTCCTGATGGGAACTTTTCAGCTCTAGTTCAGATCCCTCAGCTTGCTAGCACAGACCCTTCATCCCGCTGGTACACTGTGTAACTTCTACCACTGACCTTGGGCCTTCCCAGTGCAGACCTGTGAAACAGGCCTGCATGAGACACTGTTGCGGGCTCTAGGCCTCCAGTGGGACTGGCAGGAGGCATTATGATGGGTGCCAGGTCTCCAGATTAACTCATGCAGAACATTATGGTGGGACCCAGACCCTCAGCTGCATTCTTTGGTCTTTATTGTGTGGACAAACTTCCTGCACTCTTTGTATATGATTCTTCAGGTAATTCATTATAATCTTATATTTAGGTGTCCTGTATTTTATTGTTCCCCTTATAAAACCCCGAACCATGATACCAGGTGTCACCAGACCCCTCCTACAGGGCTCTAGGAGGGACCCCTTGCCTTCCTCTTCTGCTTCAGGGGCTTTTTCAGTTCCCTGGCTTTGACCGGACCACTCCAACTTCATCCTCTGTCACTACACGGCACTCTCCTCTATCTGTGTCTCTCCAAAGGACCTCTGTAATTAGACTTAGAGACCACATCGCCTTTTTTCAAATAAATCACATTCAGGGTTCTAGAGGGTACAACATAGAGATTCACTGTCCAAGCAACCCTACATCCCAAAGACTGAGTGAATCATTCACAATAAAACCAAAAAGAATTGGAACAGAGGCTCCTACACCCATGTGCAGAGCAGCACCGTTCGACATAGCCGAAAGGTGGAAGCAACCCAGTGCTCAATGACCTCTGAATGGATAAGCAAAATGGCATGGGCTATACATATGAAGGACAAGTATTCACCCTTGAAAGGGACAACAGTTCTGACACCCGCCACAGCATGGGTGAACCCTGAATACATGACGCTAAAACAAGCCAAAGTATGATTCCAGTCACAGGGGATACCTAGAGCAGAGAAATTCAGACAGAGGATGGCCAAGTGTCAGTGTCAGGGGAAGGGGCATGGCCTATCACTGCGGAGTAGATGCAGAGCTTCCATTTTTCAAAATGAAAAAAAACAGAACCTGACTCAAAAAGCAAAAGCAAAAAAATGAACTCTGGAACTGGCTGCACAGTCACGTGAATGAACTAAACACTCCTATATTATACTGTATACTTACAAGTGGTCGAGATGATAATTTTTCACAAGTTAGAAATTTTTTTAAGCTAGGGAGACAGCTCAACAGCATAAGCACCTGCCCAGCAAGTGCAAGGTCCTGAGTTCAATCCCTGGTACCAAAACAAAAGGAAATTTTTTTTAAACACCATGATCAGTGTGGTGTTGTACACCTGTAATCCCAGCAGTTGGGATGCTGAGGCAGGAGGGTTACTGAGAATTTGAGGCCACCTGGGCTACAACATAAGTTCAAAGCCAGCCTCAACACACAGAGGCCTGTCTCAAAAAGAAAAAAAAAAGGGAAAGAAAAATACCACAAGCGGGGGCTGGGGAGATAGCTCAGTAGAATAAGTGCTTGCCTGGCAAGCACAAGGGCCTGAGTTCAGTCCCTGGTTCTGCCCGCCCCCAAAAAAGAAAAAGAAAAAATGTATGTATATGTATGAGAAAAAAAGATATGGTGCATTTACTTTTTTTTTGCATTTACTTTTTTAAATTACGGCAAGACTCATCATATTTAATCCCCCTCAAAATACACTCCTTGCTTCAAACACTTACCATTTTTGCCACTTTCCAAAGCAGTTCTCAAAGTTCTCTTTCTTGCCTTTAGTTGCTTCGATATCCTGAGTCAATTCAGAATCTTTTTCTTTTGTGGTCATCTTGCCTTTGGAGAAGAGCCAGAAGTCAAACAGTGGTGGATCTTGTGAGCAGGGAGGCGAGGACATGGTGTGACGTCATTACAAATCTGCTGAGGGCTGGTGAGATAGCTCAGTGGTCTAAAGCACCTGCTTAGGCAAGCTTAGGCAGGCTCAGGGGACCAGTGTTCGGTCCCCAGCACCACATGCCACACCAGCGCCTCCCCCAGGTTGGGCTGAGCTGGCAAAAAACCCCGAAACACTGCTGTACCATGGGATGGCACTGGGCTGTGACACGCACAGTATTTTTTATCACATATTGTAAATACACATAAGAGGACTTCTAGACCTGCTTCAGGAAGTGGAAAGAACAATGAGACGTGTACGTGAAATAATGGTGTGTTTTTCATTTTGGTTTTGTGAGACAGAGTCCAGCCATGTAGCCAAGGTTGGCCTTGAACTTGGTGTGATCCTGTCTCAGCCTCCTCATTGCTGGGAGTGTGTGGGCCACCATACCAGATAAGTTGAGAATAATTAATCTGTGTCTTTTACTGTACTCTTTTTAAACTTAAACATTCAGGGAGCTGGGGAGAAAGCACAGGGTCCTGAGTTCAATCCCCGGTACAGAAAAAAAAATAAACATTCAGCATAGTTTTTGATCACTATATATAAATATCAGCTTTCACTGAGAAATGTTTTTGTTTTGTGTTTCCTGTTAAGACAGGATCTTGCTATGTTGCCTGGGCCATCCCTGAACTCACTAAATAGCTTAGGCTGACCTCACACTTGCAATCCTCCTGCCTCAGCCTCCTGAGTACTGGGATTACAGGTGTGCACCACAATGCCCAGGAGGTGACGCGTTAACCATACATACCTTGCAATCTCCCTGATCACTTCTCCCTCGCCTGTGAGCTGCGCAGACAGGACACTGTTGAGTCTGTGCAGCCTTCCACGCCATGTCTAGAACCGAGCACAAGCCACACTCCTCTGAGCCAGTGTCTCACATTTGCCAGTTAGGCTTCCGAGGTGCAAATCTTTGGTCCAATGAGGACAGTCACCTTGAGAAGAAGAAGAAGAAGAATTTGCCAGTTAGGCTTCCGAGGTGCAAATCTTTGGTCCAATGAGGACAGTCACCTTGAGGGTAATACACACAGTTGTCTAAACGCAACATCCATTCCCTCTTCTCCCTGATTTACCTCCAAACACACGTGTTCTCAGGCTCCCTTGAAGATAGGGGATCAGCTAGGGCTATAGCACCAAATGATGTCTGCTAGAATCTCCTAGGAAAGTTTTGAACTTCTGCCTTGAATTTAGATATGCATGGAGCTATGGCCTCCCTATAGTGACCACGAGGAAAAGACTAAGAAAATCAGAGTCTTCAGCAACAACAGCCTCAAGTCCCTGAATAGTATCAGCAACCCAGACCTATAGACACAGGTGAGAAAAATTGATGTTTAAATCCACGGTCAGATCTGCTGCTACTTGCAGGCAAAAAAGGCACTTGTAAGTGGTACATTTAGCCACATGACATTTGTCTCCCCTGCCAGGATGTAAGCTCCATGGTGGCAAGTACATGATTCTAGTCACCACCCAATATCCACCTGTTCCCCTCCCCACCCAGCAGGTGGATGCAAAGGGACTATGGCCAGCATTTCATCCAAAATGTGACATCACCTTCCTGTTGGATCGGCTAAAGTAACATACAGAAAGTGCCAAGTAAGCACTGTCAACAAAGCTAGCAGTGTCTCTACGAGGTCCAAGGGAATGGTGGAACACAGGAACTGGCAGAAGGCTCCCCAGAACAAGAGGATGGGAGGGTGAGGCAGCGGCTCGGCAGCAGGGACCCAGCGAGTTCCTGCAGCAGCCCAGCCCCTTCAGTTCTGCGTGGTCCTCCCAGTCTATGTAACAAGGACCACAGGGACCCAGCATCTTCTGTGTTCCCTCTTCTGCTAGTGGAAATAGTCTGCACTTAAAAGTGGTTCTATCTTTTTCAGCTGTAAGATAATTTTGACTCCATCTTGTTACGTATTATACTTAAAAAGAATCAAATGTTTTTTCTTTTGTTCCTAGGCGGGTTTTTTTTTTTGTTGTGGTGCCAGGGATCAAATTTGGGACCTTGCACTTGCCAGGCAGGCGCTCATGCGACTGAGCTATATCCCCAAGCCCGGTATCTGCAATTTTTTTTTTTTTTTTAAATTTTGAGACACCATCCTGCGTATTCCGTAAATTGCATAGGCTGGTCAGCCTCCCGCGGTGCTGGGACTACAGCCGCGTACCACCACAAGCAGCCCGTCATCTTCATTAATGTCTCTGCCTTAGAAGTCCCTCTCCCCAACTTCTTCAAAGACAAGACACACAAACCAGAGAATTCTGCATTTTATTTCTGCTCACAACCCAAAAAGGTTAAGCACCCCGCCACCTTCACAAGTGGGATTTTTCTCCAGCGCTAAAATGACCCCCACCCCCAGTCACCAACTACGACCATTCCCCTTCCCTACTGACCTCTACTTGCGGTTTCTCTGTGGACTTGGCTCCCTCCCCACACACAGATCTCCAACAACACTGGCCTGCTGCTTTTTCAGACATTACTTTGGTGCCTGCCTACCCTCCCTGACGTTGAGGATGACTTGCAGCCACTCTTGTGTGGCTTCCTGGTCCCAGGACCACCAGCGAGAAGGCGTTTGAAATTGGGGAGAGCAGGGCTCCCAGCTCGAGTTCCCAGCTGTGCTGGAGGGGTGCAGATGTTCACTAAGGCCGAACATCGCTGATTGGGATGGAAGGAGGATAAAATTCAAAAAGGTAAAAAATAGGAAGAAAACACAGGAGGGTCTACAAAGACAAGAAAGACCCGCCCACCCCAGCTCGAACGCAGCCGCCGAGGGCCCGCCCCGCCCGAGGCCCCGCCCACGCCCGAGGCCCCGCCCCTAGCTGCTGCGCGTGCGCTGGCTGCGCGCCTTGTACACCTCGATGAGCAAGTCCTTCACATACTGGATCTCCCGCTCCACCGACTCGGCCCGCTCCCTCAGCTCCCGGTTCCGCGCCTCCAGCCCCTGGCACTCGCCCTCCAAGGCCTCGCCCTCCGCCCGCTTCCTCTGGCGGTACCTCAGCGCCGCCGACTTGTTCTGGTCTCTCTTCTTCTGCTTGCGGTCCCCTCGGGCGGTGGTGGGGTACGGGGAGGGGCGCGCGGGCTGCGGCGCAGGGGGCTGCGGGGGGGCGGGCAGGGGTCCCAAGCCTAGGTCCCCCTGCCCAGCCTCGCCGCGGCAGTAGATGGCCAGCAGGTCGAGGGTGTCCAGGGCCGAGGGCTGGGGAAGGTCAAAGGTCGGCAGGGGGAGCGAGGGTGCTGGTGGCGGAGGCGGAGGCGGTGGTGGCGGTGGCTGCGACGGGGAGGGTGGCGGGAGGAGTGGGGCATCCAGGAAGAAGTCTTCCATCTGCTCCAGCTCCTTCTTGAGCAGGGAGGCCATGGCTTCCAGGTCAGGGGTGGGTGGGGAAGGTGGGGGGAGGGCACCAGGGGGCAGGGGCGGCTCCAGAGGGAGGAGGGCCGTGAAGTCCACTCGCTCAGTCATCCAATCGGAGAAGCCGTCACCTGGGGATCGCAGAGGGACACAGACAAAGAGCCCGGCTCACGTCCTTAATCAGAACTGCCAACCACTCAAACAATCGAGAATCATCAAGCCAGTCAACAAACCAGAAAAGGAACCAATGAACCAGTCAACTACTTGAACAACTTTATGGAGTACCCTTTCTCTGGCTCTCAGCCCCACACCGTACTAGGGGCCGAACCCAGGGCCTTTATTAAAACTTTTTAAGACAGGATCTTACCAAAATCAGTTGCCCAGTATGAGCTCAAATTTGTGACTCTTCTGCCTCAGCTTTCCGGAGTGCAGAAATGACAGCATGAACTACCATGCCTGGCTGTCATTACTCTATGATTCACTTCTGGTTTATCCTTTGGTTTACATGGGTTCGGTTTTCTGAGAAAAGCAGCACTGGGGATTGGACTTAGGGCCCTTCACTGAGCTATATATCCCTACACCTCCTCCCTTTACATTTTTTATTTTAAGACCAGGTCTTCTTTTTTTTTTTTTTTTTTTTTGCAGAACCGGGGATTGAACTCAGATCCTTGCACTTGCCAGGGAAGCGCTTATTCTACTGAGCCATCTCCCTGGCCCCATAGCATAATTTATTCTTAAAAGGCAAGCAAGACCAACACACAGTTTTTGGGGTTTTTTGCATAGCATAAATTGAACTCAGGACTTTGTGCTTGTCTGGTAGGCACTTAAGCCACTGAACTATATCCCCAGCCATCTTAGCTTTACATTTTGACAAGATCGCTATCTCCCAGGCCAGCCTTATATTCCTAAACTCAAGCATTCCTGAGCAGCTGGGCCTACAGGCACGTATCACCTGGCCCAGACACTCATTAGTTATTAACAGAACACTCAGGCATCTGGGATACAGCCATGAATGAAATCATCTCTGCCTCAGAATCTGCTGTGTTGCCTCCACCTGACACACGCTTCCTTTGGGTCTTTTCATTTCTTCTGTGTTACTTCCCAGTCCATGCTTGGAGGTTTCCTTCTGAAACTCAAGCTCCTTTTGCCACTTACCTTAGCATGGCATCTTTAGCCTCCTGCCTGTCTGCCCCCTGCTCTGCACTCCAGCAAACATCATACTAATTCCCAGCTATACGCCCAGCTCCTGAGCAATGCCTGGCACACTGTAGGCACTCAATATTTATCAACTGAAACAGTATATGAGTGGATTCTCTTCCCCTCTTCCCTTGCCCTCCAACGCTGGCTCACCCCACCAGCCCTTACCTGCCAGGGGCTCTCCCCCCCCTGGGAGCCCGCCCTCCAGGGCTCCTCCAAGGACCTCATAGGGGCCCAGGGGGGCAGGGGCCAGGGGGAGTTTCCCATAGTCTACAAGCCATCCCAGCCCGCTAGCTGGGAGCAGGCCCTTGTCCAGCTCGAGCCCCAGGGTCGCCAGGAGTGACATGGCTAAGGCACAGGCACTGGGGACTGATGGCAAAGGCAGCTGCACTGATGGCAGGAAAGAGGCTTCGGAGGTTGCTCAGCTGGATGGAGATGGGCACGAAGGTGGAAGACCTGTGTGTGGGAGATGAGTGAGGGGTGGGTCAGAGGCTGGCCTCACCCACCAGCAAGTCACATGCTCTGCCCCCTTTCCACCCCTTCCCCCAGTCGTGTTTGCTCAAGTCCTAAATCGTCCCTTTTCCCAAGTTTGGGAGACCTACCCATTCCCAAGGGAATTCTTTTCCAAGAGCAATACAGAACCCCAACGTTTCCCCCCCAGGGAATTACCTCAAACCCCCACCCACCTCATATTCCTCTTCATTAAAAAAACAATCCTCAGCCAGATGTAGTGGAGAACACCTGTAATCCCAGCACATGGGAGGCTGAGGCAGGAAGATCGTTTGGAGTTCAAGACCAGCCTGGGCTACAAAGTGCTCAAGGCCGGCCTGAACCACATAGAGAGACCAAAAAAAAAACCAGGGGAATGTTTCTCCAGCCATCAGACTTCCTCTAAAATAATTCCTTTAGGCCCCACTCCCCTCCTAGACTGCAATTCCGGTCAGTTCCCAAGGGCTTCCCCAAGGCCTGGCTCCCCACTGTTACCACCCAAATCCCCACTAGGCCCCATCTCCTTGCCTGGCCAAAGTCACGCCCCCTCACGTAGTGCCTGTTTGGGCCCCACCCCGCCTCACAATGGGGGGGTCCCCTCCACCCTTACTCTCCCTGCGTTCTGCTTCGCTGTGGTCCAGGCTCCACGTGCTCTTTTTGCTTTTTTTTACAATACTGTGGGTTGAACCCGAGGCCTTTAGTGAGATACATCCTTAGCCTTTTTTTTTTTTTTTTTTTTTTAAATTTTGAGACGGTGGAAGGGTCTCCCTAAACTGCCCAAACGGCTTGAACTTGCGATCCTCCCGCCTCCGCCTCCTAGAGTTCTGTCCACCCACCTACTAAGCTGCTTCTAAGCTCCGCCTCCCGCCCTATCAATCTAAGCCAGTCCCCGCCTCAGGAGGTGCCGAACTGAATTGGAGGGAAGCTGGGTTCGTGAACCGCAGCCCTAGTGGAGCCAAGAGGGTGAAAAGGCCAGCTGGACAACCGAAAAACGGCTATATCCACCCCCACCCTTCCCAGCTGCTCCCTCGCCGAGCACCAGGGCACAAACTTTAACCGTGGCTCCCGCCATTATTTGCTCAGGCGCGGGGTGTCAATGCGCATGTGCGCAGACTTCGGCCCACTCCCTCACACAGAATACCAGCTCTAGCCGGCTGAGAGGCTAGAACGGGGGGGGGTCGTTGATAGTGCGCAGGCGCGGCCTCACGCGGCCCCGTTTTACAACGTAACTCCGGAAGAACGCGCCCTCCCGCAGTACGCATGCTCAGTTGCGCGCTGACGGCCCATTTTCTTTCTTCTGCGCCTGCGCGACCGTGATTCCAAGCTTACGTCTCCCTACCCCCAAGCCGGGCCTCGAGGACCGCGAGCTACGAAAGGGCGGGAAAAGCGGTTGGAAAGTGAGAGGCGAACGGTTACTTACTCCATGGCTGAGGAAAAGAGAGGCGGCAGCGGCGGCCTCGGTTGAAGAAACGAGTCGAGAGCGAAGGCGCGGTGAGCGCGGAGACGGGCCGGGGTCACAGAGGGGTGGCGACTACAAAGCCATGGCCGACCGTGCGCGGGCGGAGGCGGCGTAGCGACAGTCTAACGAGAGGCCGTGATCTGAGGATGGGGAATGAGGCGGCCCCGGGGATTGGGG
The DNA here is from genome assembly GCF_000260255.1 of Octodon degus. Taxonomy (NCBI): domain Eukaryota; kingdom Metazoa; phylum Chordata; class Mammalia; order Rodentia; family Octodontidae; genus Octodon; species Octodon degus. The sequence goes on from NW_004524844.1 coordinate 962,111, forward strand.
ACAGATATACGGGGCGTGGGGCCGCACGACCCGCCCGGATCCTTCCGCGCCCCGCCCCCGCGTGGCCTCCACCGGGAGGGGCGGCCTGCCCTAGTGGGGATCTGCGCCTCCGAACCCCTCCCCCTAACGACCCCTAGGGGTCTGGCGTTTCAGAACTGGGAGCCGGCCTCCGGCGCTTTACGAACCTGAACCTTTGCCTTCTGCGACCCGGAGGGCCGGGCTCCCACTCTTTCTGGTTGTGGGGATAACGACTCCATCCTCTCCCCGCGGACCCGCACCAGTGTGCTTCTCATTTCTTTCATTTGTCCTCTAACCGCCATCCCATCTCGAAAACTCTCGTGAGGTAGTTTGACGGGAGCCCCAGACCTCTCAGGATTCAAATCCTAGAACTGCCAGGGTAGCCTTGGACAAATTAACTTTGTTCAGGCTTTAGTTCCCTTTTTGTAAATGAGGGGGGAAAAATCAACTCAATTTGGTGCAGATTTTTATGAAAATCAAAATAGACTGTGCCCTCGAAGATCTGAGCACAAAAGTGGTCTGTTTAGTGTATTTATAGGAAATCTGGGGCCCTCGCTCACCTCTTCCCACACCCTGAAAGCGCCTCAGCCATTCAACCCTTGTGGCCCACCAAGGTTTCACTTTCCAGCCATCCTGCTGTCCCTGCTGTTCTCCCCACGGATTCGGTCTTTTCTGCAGCCCCTGCCTATTGCCCCTGACTTCTTTCAGTCCTCAGCCTCTGCTGCTCCCCCAAAAGGAAGATGTTTCCATTCAGTTGTGGGGTGTTTTTTTGTTTTTTTGGGGGGGTTTGTGGAACCGGGGATTGAACTCAGGCCCTTGTGCTTGCCAGGAAAGTGCTTATTCCACTGAGCCATCTCCCTGGCCCGATGTTTCCATTCAGTAAAGAAAAAAAAACTTGATGGTCATTTTGCCCCTCTTGTGCTCTGTGGCCTCTTCACCCACGGGCTTTGCTCTGTTGCAGAAACCCCGCCCCTTCATTCATCTGCATCAGGACGTCCCACCTGGAGTCCAGTGGCTCTTCCCTCCAGTTAGGCTGAAGCAAGACCCAGAGAAGGGTGGGCAAACCCCTATGAGTTATACACAGGCTTCTCCCCTAGCCCCACCCAGTTGCGTGCAGGAAGTCCTTAGGATCTGAGCATCCTCCTTTACAGGACTTACTGTTTATCCTGCCAATATTTGAGCAAGTGCTGTTTATCTCCTCGCTGTGTAGGGGCTTCGTTGTAACCAGGCAGGCCCTTATGCTACTGAGCTATATCCCCAGCCTTGCTGCATTGTAACCTAGACAATCTAAAGTAGAAGTTAAGAACACAGATTCTGGAGCCCCAGGGTATTTGGGTCCAAACCCTGACTTGCTTGTGGCCCTGGCATTCTCCCTTTCTTGTGCCTCTGTTTCCTCTGTGGCAAAAGATGACTTTCACAGTAAGCTACCCCTTAAAGCTGTTTTCAGGATGAAATAGGTTAATCCATGTCAAACATGTGGCTTGCACATGGATGGTAGGAGCAGTTTAAGGGGCAGTTGTTACTTAGGAGGATGTGCTCTGTCTCCGTGGTTGTGTAGTAAGTGCTCCAAAACCTTCCAGAGGGGACATGAGCTTAACTTCTTCCAGTTCTCAGAATAGGTACTGGGTGCAGAGCAATGTCAGGTGGGATTGAGGCTAGGCTGATGAAAGGCTGCCAGAGGTGGTCCACCCATAGGGTCTTCTGAGAAGACATTTAAGGTTTTACATGAGGACTAGGGTTCCTCATTTGTTATGGAACAGGCTATCACTGTGTTGGTGGTCTGAAACTGGGCTGAAGTGATCCTTCTGGCCCAGCCTTTCATGTGGCTAGGACCTCAGGTATACACAGCCACACCCAGTTTAAGCTTTTTTGTATGTTGTGCTAGGGATTGAACATAAGACCTTGAGCATGCTAGGTAAACCCTGAAGTTTACCTCTAGCCTGTGGATGTCTTACTTATTTTGGGGTTTTTGAGACAGGATATCTCTGTGTAGCCCAGGCTGGCCTAAAACTCAACAGCAATTCTTTTTTCCTCAGCCTCCCAGTGCTGGGGCTATAGACATACGCCATAGATTTTTTTTTATAATGAACTTTTATTTTAAAATAATTTTAGATTTTAAAGGACTGAGTGAAATGTAGCTTAGTGCTTGGGTTCAAGCTCTGGTACCCCCTACCCACACACAGACACATGCAGAGAACACCTTGCTGCCCCTCACCCATTTTTCCCTGTTGTTAACATCTTTTTTTTTTTTTAAGATATTTATTGGGGGCTGGGGAGCTAGCTCAGTGGAATAAGGGCTTGCCTGGCAAGTGCAGAGGCCTGAGTTCGATCCCCAGTTGCGCTAAATAAATGAATGAATGATATTTATTCGGGGAAAGAAAGCTTCTGTCTGAGAGAACAGAAGGGGGGCGCTGAGCGGTTTGTCCCCTCAGTTGTTAATATCTTAATTACTGTGAGATTGATTTGTCACTAAGGAACCACACAAGCACATTACTGTTGTCTGTACTCCATACATCCTTATTTTGGTAGTAGCACCTTCCTTTTCGATTCCAGGGACCATAATCTCTTTCTGTATCATCATTCTTACCCTCTCCTGCTCCTCGGTACTTTCACATTTTGTCTTTCGTGTCCTTGAAGAATGCTGGCTGGATGTTTTATGGAGTGTGCTTTAATTTGGTTTTATTTCAGGTTGGATTTGAGTGTTTTGAGAGGTAGGACATTTTCTGGTATCTAGGAATGAACTGGCCTAGTCAGAAAATCCTATCACTGGCTGTATGTGGCATATGCTAACTGAGAGGACATCATGCAGGGATTCCAGTACCTCTGTCTTGGACCCTTGTGTCCCACTTTTCTCTGTCATTTGGACCCTACCCACTTGAGCCCTGCCCTCCTAAGCAATTCAGCTCAGTCCCGAATGGATACTGATTCACACACTTAGATACCCGGCCCTTCTCAGCATTTATGGTGGCCAGTCATCTGTGACTACCGCGGCTTGATGCCCTGCAGCCTTGCAAGTACCCATTCCTGGCAGGCTGGTGACTTAGCCATTCTGCAGGTGCCTTGGGCTATCCCAGCTTTGCAAAGTCCTTAGGCCCCTGTACCCAGCCTCTTCAACCCCTCAGGTGGGGTGGAGCTGGTGGGGACTCTTTTTTCATTGCGGAGGGGCCTGGCTTATGGTGTAAGGTGGCAGTTGCAGGCAGATTGCATCAGCCTTAGCTCTTGGATGGGGAGGGGGAGTGAGGGAATTCCCCGAGGGCCTTGGCACACCTGGCAACCTCTCCTGGGTAGCAGAGCCTTGGCTAAGGAAGAGGCCTCAGCACAGGGGCAAAGGTGGAAGAAGGACTGGACCCAGATGCCTGTGCAGAACCCTAAGAACCTAGGACTTTATGCCAGGAAGAGACCCCACCTACAAAAACCCCCAGCCTGGCTCACAGGAGAAAAAGTTTTGAGAGGTGAAAGGGGTTGTGCAGAATCACATGGCTCATTAGGAAGAGTCCGGGTCTTGTGACCCTGCACAACTTCCAGGGCTTCTAGAGCTCTCCAAGGGTCTGCTGCTGCTCACCGTTGGCAGATTCCATTGATCCCGACCTCTTGCCATCCCCTTAGCCACAGAGGAGGCCCTCCTCACCTGCACTATTGTGGCAACCTTTTGATGGTTTCCCAATCAAGATAGCAGCCTGATGTGATGGAAAAGGCTCTGCACTTTGCATCAAATATGTCCAGGTCTCTGTCCTGAGCCCACAGCACTTAATTGTGGTCAAACTTCCAGGCAACAGCCTCAAGTACGTTGTAGAAAGGGGCTCATATTAGGACAGCACCACTACTATGTCCCTTGACAAATGGCGTCATCTCTGATTCATGAGTGTGGGCTCACGGGATCCCCTGTGTAGGGTAGTGGTGAGAATTAAGTAGGTTGATGGAGGTGTAGTGCGCAGAGCAGGGCCCAGCTGGAGGGAGGCACCCTGTGAACATTTTCACTCTCTGAAGTCTTGGCACACCAGAGGGGAAAGGAAATGACATAGGTAAGTCCCCGCTCCTTTTAGGAGCACAAGATCTGCCCAGTTCATTCTGCCTCCCCTTCCTTTGCAGTTGAGGCTGCTCTCAGTTTCCTCACAAACTGATGCCTGTGTACGACATTTTTGTTTCCCAAGGGCCTAGAGGTAGGGTCCTGACCTTCCTCATTCCCAGAAATTTCCCCTCAGCCCCCAGCCTGTTCTGCTATCTGTGTGGGCAGCACTACATTATTTAATGAATAGTTTGTAGAGGAGGGGAGACTGATACCATGGTCCCTGAACAGTGGCGGGGGTAGCTGAGTCACGTAGGCCAGGGGCAGGGGGTGGGAGTGGGTGTCTAGACAAACAAAGGCAGCAAGGCCAAGGCCAGCTCAGCTGGAGAAGCACAGTGCAGGAGCTGAGCAGGCAGCACCTAGGCTGCCACACGCAGGCTGCCACGTGGCCCAGGGGCTCAGAGTCCTCCTGGCCCCTCCTCTGCCCTCAGGCCACCTTGTCCCCCTGGGCCAGAGCAGTCACAGCTCTCAGAGCCTGGTTAGGCCCTGTGGCCCTGCATCTTGGGTGCTCTTCCTAGTGTCATGTCACTACTGTGACAAGTTAGTACAAACTTAATGGCTCAGGACAAGCCTCATTTACTGTCTGCTAGTCCTAGAGCAGAGATCTGTTTTCCTTCTGGAGGCTGCAGAGGAGAATCTGTTTCCTGGCCTTGCCAGGTTCTGGGTGCTAGCTTGTTCTTTGGCTCATGGCCCCTTCCTCCTGTCACTCCAGCTTCTTCTGTATCACATCTCCTCCTTTCTTCTAGGATCTCTTCATCATCTATCTTATAAGTCACCCTTAAGGCCTATGGGGTAAATGGACAACGTCTGCCTCAGAAGATCTGACTGCAGTTGTGTCTATAGAGGCCCTTGTGCCATATCAGTGACATTCATGGGTTTTGGGGGCCTGGATGTGGACTTCAGGCGACCATTATCTAGCCTACCACCTATTCCCTCCCAACCTCAGTTCCCTCATCTGGGAGACAGGATAGGACAAGGCCTAGGTTGCTCCCTCTCTTGTGTGCTTTTGGGGACTGGGGGTAGAAAAAGGACAAGGCAAACTGATGACAGTGACCACATAGTGTCACTGGACTGAGGATGCCATCACTTAACCACCTCCCAGTCTATGATTACCTGTCTTGGAGTTAGGAATGGTGACACACACCTGTAATCCCAGCACTTGAGATGCTGAGGCAGGAGGATCGCCATGAATTCAAAGCCAGCCTGGGCTACATAGTGGGACCCTGTCTCAAAAAACAGGTACCTCTGTCCTGCTGTGCTGGCCCTGCCCCCAGGGCACGCTGAGACAGCATTTGAGACTGGGTGTGGTGGCACTTGCCTATAATTCCAGCTTTTGGGAGGCTGTAAGCAGGTGGATCACTACACTACTAGTCCAGTCTAGTAGTGAGACCCTGAACACACTGTAGACCCTTCCCTAAAAATACAAAAGAAAAAACACAGATTGGGAAAGTGAGATAGCTCAGCAGACTAAAAGCTCCTGCTTAGGTGAGCGCAGGGACCACAGTTCAGTCTCTGGCACCACATGCTGTGCCAGCCACAGAGTTTGGGCATAATGGTGCATGCCTGTAATCCGAGCACTGGGGAGACTGAAGATAGAAGGGTCACTATGAGTCTAAGCTGCATAGTGAGACCCTGTAACAACCAAATACATTAAAGAAAAAAAAAATCAATGGATCTGCCTTGGAAGGCAACAATAAGGAACAGAGAGATAACGTGCAAAGGCCTAAGCCACTTCCTGACTCAGCAACAGAACTGTCCCCAGGTCCCTGATCAGCCAGAGACTTAGGGAAAAGGGTGAGGCATGCAACACCTAGACTATCTGCTCCTAAAAGGAACAGGTATTCTATGACACCCTCGCTAGCCCAGCTGGAGGAGCTGCTGATTTGTTGCTGTTGTTTGGTGTGTGTTTTTCATGTTTTGTTTTTACAGTGTCTCCCTATGCAGTTCAGGCTATCCTTAAACTTACTATGTAGCTCAGGGTGCTTTCAGATTCATAGCAGTCCTTCTGCCTCAGCCTCGTAAGTGCTGGCCTTACAGGTGTATGTCACACCTGGCTGAGAAGCTGCTGATTTTACAGAGAAAATTTAGAAACACCTATTTTTTTCTAGGAGAGCCAAGTTTTGAAGGTTAACCCTCACAAGCCAAGAGTGTGTCTGGAACTCCAGCTACAGGCCATTGTGTTCACTGATTTTCCCTTCCCAAATTGTGATGCCCTGCCGTACATAGCAGGGTGTGTGAAGAACCAAGTTTCTTCTCTCTCCAAAGAGTTCCTGATTATCAGGGCAGATGCTTCCATGCTGATCATGGCAGGATTGAGAAGGACCCAGACCAGCTTGGTGTTAAGTGGGTAGGACTTGTGGAAGGCTGGTGGACTGTTAGCCTATCTCTTCCCCCCTGGCCCTGTATGCTTTAGCCAAATCCATGGGGACATGTCTGTCTCCCCATGGAAACCACCCCTCAAGGGGACCCAGGAGTATGTCCATAAGGAGTTGTGACAAGGACACATCATGAGCACCACAGAAATGGGACTGGGTCACACACACACACACACACACACACACACACACACACACACGGAATATAGGAAAGATAAGCACTCTTTAGATCTCTGGGTACACTGAGAATCAGGGAGTGAATTTCCAAGAGAGGGCAAGAGGTTAAGATTTTTATGAGACTGAAGATGTCTGAAAGGATCTGAATTGGCAATTATAGCCATCTCAGAAATGCATTTCCTGTTGTCTGTTAATCTAGGAGCACCTGTTTTGTAACTAAGATTACAGATTAAAGTTATCGATTGTGAGGGCTTCTTAGAGTTCAGGATTTCGAAAAGATTCTTCAGACTGGGCTGGCCGATTAGCTCAGCGGATTAAAGCGCCTGCAAGATAGCCCAGGGGCCTGGGGTTTGATCCCTGCCCCCAAGGCACACTGAGACTGCATTGAGACTGGGTGTGGTGTGCACCTGTAATCCCAGCACTTGGGAGGCTGTAAACAGGTGGATCACTATGAGTCTGATCTAGTGGTGAGACCCTGAACACCATGTAGACCCTTCCCTAGAATACAAAAAATAAAGATTCTTCAGACTTACACAAGGATATTTGGTGTTTTACCCTTTTGGGAAAGAATATCAGCTTGGGGGAAGAAAAGATGGTTTTTGCATTTACCTGTATCTGTACTGTTTTTAGTCCTGCTTTGTGACTGTCCAACATGTCCTGGGCCAGAGTGTCTTATCAAAAAAGTTTGGGTGCTGAGAATGTTAACTCTTTTGTCTCCACAGTTAGCAGCTCAATATGATGCCACACTGCCTGGTCGGAGTCCTTATACTCTGTGCCTTTGGGCAAGTTACTTAAGTTCTCTTGATTGCAATTTGCTCATCTATGACGTGAGAATGGTAGTAGTTCCCACCTATAAAGTTCCTGGGAAAAATGAATCTGTGCAGGTAAATCCCGAAAAACAGCCTGGCACATACTCAATACCCACGAAATGTTAGTGTGGAGACTATCTGGAAGTGGGTAAAGGCTTGAGGTTGCTTTTAGTTCTCAGAAGCAGAGCCACCCCCACCCCCTTCCTCTGGCTGCTGTCACCTAGATGCCAGAGACATCTCCATAGCAACCCAGCCTGGACTCTTCCTTCCCTCCATCTCTCCCTGCTGACATCACTATTGCCTGGGAAGCTGGTGTTGACTTGAGGAGAGAGGGCCAGAAGAGGGAGTGCTAGAGGGAGTGTGGGGGCCACACACCCATGTCAGACTGCTGTTCCAGCCACATCCCGGAACTTGGTGTCCTCTCCATGCTCAACCAAGTCCTGTACGGAGCCTCCTGATGGCATGCACAGGTGATCAAACCGTTTCCGATTTCCTCCCAGCCTGTTCTCAAGCAGCAGCACCAGCCCCCCCAGGAGAAAACATGGTCGCCTGCCCACTGCTTTAGCATCACAGCTGCCCTCCACACTAGAGCACCCAATGGTTCGTTCATTGGCTTAGTGTATAAATCATATGGCAGCAAAGGATGGTTTGGGAGTTTTAATGCATTTACAGAGTTGTGTAGCCACTGCCATAATCAATTTCAGAATGTTTTCTTCCCCCAAAAAAGAAACACATGGGCACTGCCACTCAGTTTTTTCCTCCTGCCCAGCCCTAAGCCACACTAATCTACTTCCTATCTATAGATTTCTTTCTTCTTTTTTTTTTTCCCCCATCCATAGATTTCTTTCTTTAGACATTCTGTCGAAACAGAATTGTGCAAGTTGTGACCATTTTTTCTGGCTTCTTTCACTCAGCATAATGCTTTCAGGGTTCATTTGTAACAGCCTCCATCGTTGCTTTGCCCCTATCATTCTGGGGATGGAACCAGGGGCTATCTAACACTGAGCCACATCTCCTGCCAGCTCTTTTTATTTCTAGTTTTGTTATGTCTGTAGTGCTAGGAATTGAGCCCAGGGACTTTGCACTGAGCCATATCCCAGCCCTGTGTTACATTACATTTACCTTAAGTTCCGCTTATATTATATTACGTTACATTACGCTGTGTTTTGAGTCAGGATCTCGCCCCTGACTCAAACTCACTATGTGGTTAAGGCTGACCTTGATCTCACTATATAGCCCAGGTTGGTTTGAACTCATGGCAATTTTCCTGCCTCAGCCTCTTGAGTGCTGGGATTTTATAGGCATGCACCACCATACCTGGCTTCCAGGTTTTTTGTTTGTTTTCAGGTTATTTTTTTTTTTTAATTTTTATTTATTTGTGTGTGTGTGTGTGGCCAGCTCAGCCCACCAGGGGGCGGGGCTGGCTGGCATGTGGTGCTGGGGGATTGAACTCGGTCCCTGTGCTTTGCTAAGCTTGTTCTAAGTAGGTGCTTTAGACCACTGAGCCATCTCACCAGCCCCTGTTTTCAGGTTATTTTTAAATGTATTTAGTACCTGAAGTTATCAAAAGTTTTATGAACCTCAGATACTGTTTGGTTGGAGGGGAATAGTTCCTTCAGGCAGTTCTGATTAGAGTGAAATAGTTTAGGTAGGTTGGAAGATGGTTTCCTGGTCCCTGGGAAGCCTTTTCCTGGTCACCATAGCCAGCACTTCCTGCTTCTGGGGGTCTGCCTTGGAAAGACACCTGCCCTGTTGCCCAAGGAGGCATGAACATGGACGGTGCTTGTTGCTGCTTCGTTGGTAATAAAAATTTGTGTCCATCATAAAGGTACGGACAAATGTTATGTGTCCCAACCCCTTGGGGGTAGCAGCTCAGAGAATGAGACCAGTGGGGTGACTTGCAGTGTGGCAGCCTGAGTAATTAGCAAAAGCACATGATAGCATGCTGTCTGGCCATGACAGGTCACACGGATCAACTACACAAGTTCTTTCTTTCTTTCTTTCTTTTTTTTTTTTAATGCAGAGATTGAACTCAGGTCCTTGAGCTTGCCAGGCAAGTACTTATTCTACTGAGCCATCTCCCCAGCACTGCTACACAAGTTCATAGTGGGTTACCTCATGGGTGCTAGGGTCCAGAGATGAAGAGTGTGTTAAATGGAAGCTAACCTTTTATACAAAAAATGTTTTTAAGTTCGGTGCATAATTAATTGTGTAGTTAAAATTTAAATGTTAAAATGTTTGTTAGGTGGTACCACAGGAGTTCATGGTGGGTTCAATATTAAAAAAAAAAAAAAAAACTTCTTTGCAAAAAGATAGGGACCCTAGCACTAGAGTATTCCCTAAATAGCTTCCAGTCCTATTATTTTATATTGAAAGTGATGATTCTAGGATCTGCTTCAGGAGCTAGACACAGTGGATTCCTTGAACCTAGGAATTCAAGATCAGCCCGGAAATATAATAAGACCCCACTGAGAGAGCATGAATCCTAAAGTCTGCTCTTCTGCTGGCTTCCTGACTTCTTTAGGAGAAGGAAGAAACGAGGAAACAGGTCTGAGCTAATTGGTTTTTTCCCTGGGGCAAGTTGCTGTTTGTCCCTCCACCTGAGCTCCTTGGGTGTTTGCCAGACCTCAGAAGTGACAAGGAAAATATAATTGCTAATTAGTCCTGCAGCGACTTTGGGTGGAGAGAGTTATTTTCCAAGGGCAAGAAGAAAGAAGAGAAAAGATTGAAGAGCTGCAGATCCAAGTTACTTAGGTTTCACCTCGTGTAGCAAGTGGCAGAAGCAGGGCTTTGGGACTTCACATCTCAGCAACTTGATGGGGACCATACAACTGCTGGCTGTGATGTCTAAGGTGTTAAGTGAAGGATGGTTCAGAACCGTGTGTGGAGCATGCTGCTTTTTCTTATAAACAGGGAAAACAGAAAATGTATTTGCCTAAATTTTCAGAAAATACCTGAAAGAGGCACAAGTAACAGCCTTTCTCCAGGGATGAGGCCAGGTAGCTCAGAACAAAGGAACACAGTTTTTATAAGTTTGTGTATGTGTATTTCTGTCTCATTCTCTCTCTAGTGGTACTGGAGCTTCAGTATAGACCATCACCCTAAGCTACATCTCAGTCCAACCCCCAACACCTTTGAGAATTTTTTTTCTTTTTTGTTGCTGAGATGAAGTCTCACTAAATTGTAGACTGGCCTTGAACTAGCAGGCTTGCTCTTCTCTCCAGTTTCGGGCTCCCAGAATACAGGTGTGTGCTGCCAAAAGCGGCCAAGTTTGTCATTTTTTTTAAGTGCTTGCCAGGGGTTCACTCAATTGGTTGAGAAATGGGATGTGCAAAGCCTCCATGGCTGGCACTTTCGGGTGATAGTGAACCTTTTAGAGGCAAGTACCCAAGCTGCAGTCCCAAGCCCACTTATGGTGTTCATCACAAAGTGCCAATGCTGCTAGCAAACCTTAATGCTGAGGTTTAGCATAGAACAAACAATTCATATATTAACGTCTTTCATCTTAAAAGCAAACGACACATGTCATAGGTGTCACCACGAGTCTTTGGCATTTAAATGTTGAGCCTGTAAACGTGCGGTCCAGTTTCTATGATTCAGCCTGGGAGGAAACACTGCAACAGCCTAAGGTCTGATCCCTGTTCCCAGTGAGGAGCTTTGTGCTGCCCCGCTCCCTGAGAAGCAGACGCTCACCCACCCACCCTTCCTTTTCCTGTTGGTACCCTTAATGCAAGTGGGGATACCTTCGAGGTTGAAAGGCCTCAGGGAGAAATAGGCCAGAGGAAAATGGGAGCAGAATCTCAGTGACCTAAAGACGGAGCTAGAGCAGGTGAAAACCTGAAGGGTATCTGTCCTGTTCACCTCCCTGTTCGTGGGGATGCCTCACACTGTGGGAAAGCGATTTGTTTAGAGCAGCTAAGGGTGACCTGAGGTCTCTACTGCATATTTGGCCTGGAAAAGCATATCCATGGCCCCACCCTGGACTGGGTTCCACTGAACTGTACTTTGGAGGAAATCCCTCCTCGTGGCCCTGTGAGAGGCCAGCCACCAGTAGTTCTTGCCAGCAGCCAGGGGGAGTCTCCTTAGAAACCAGGTTTGCCCCATAGGAGCCCTGCAGCCCCTTCCTGCCTCCTTGGGGGCACTGGCCCCTCTGCCTCTGCTGAGGTCAGCTGAGCAAGGTACTCATTCTTCATCCCTTAATTTCTATTCTTAAAGGCAGACATGGGCCAGCCAAATAGCTCGGTGGATTAGAGGCTGGGGATTGATCTGTGGGCAGACCTGCCTGCCCCGCCCCCAGGGTGTGCTAAAGATGTCAGTTGAGATTGGGCACGGTGGTGGATGCCTGTAATCCTAGCTCTTGGGAGGCTGTAAACAGGTAGATCACTACGAGTCCAATCTAGTAGCAAGACCCTGAACACCCTGTAGACCCTTCCCTAAAAAAAAAAAAAAAAAAAATACTTAAAGGCAGACTTTATTTTATTTTCTATTGTATTTTAGTACAGGGTCTCACTACACAGATGAGAGACTTACAGTGACACTCCAGTTTTCAGCCTCCCAAGTGCTGGGACTATAGGTGTGCACCACCACACCAAATCTCAGCCAGCCCCTGGGGGCGGGGCCACAGCAGCAGGTTCAACCCGGGTGGCTTTAGTCCGCTGAGCTATCTGGCTAGCCCATGGCAGACTTTCTGAGCTCATCTAGTATTTGAGGTTTGGAAGTTTTCTTCCACACAAGGGAAGGGTGGAAACTACCTGATTAATTCAAAGGACATTTAATTGGGCAAGCAACAGGAAGTGTTGTTTGCTGGCTGGGGTGCTGCCCAGTGGAGAGCTCGGGGAAGAGATGGGACTTTGGGTAGGGGATCCTTACAAAAGCACAGACCCATGTGGTGAGGACAGCGGCCAGGCACCACTGCGGGAAGGCAGCCCCCGGAGCCATCAGCGGTCCCTGGCTGAGGCCACTGGTCTGCTCGCCCCTTTCTACTCGTCTCCCTGCTGCCCTTGGTGTTCTTCTCCCCTCCTCTCGTCTCTGCTCCCACAGTCGTCTTCCTATAATTGGTCTTCCTCCCCCATCCCATCACTCTTTTTTTAAGCTGATTGCCATTAAAAAGACAAAAAGGCAGGTCCTGCAGAGAGCTCCTACCCTGTCCTCTCTGGCCTAGTGCTGTCATAGCACCACCAGGTGGCAGTCTGCTGCCTGGGCTTGGTTAAGAAATTAGTATTTCCTGGGCTTCAAGAATATACCTTAGATTGGAAAAAATTAAAAAAAAATTTTAAAATTTAAAAAAAAAAAATTGGAAAAAATAAAAAAAAATTTTAAAATTTAAAAAAAAAAAGAATATACCTTAGGGACTGGGGAGATGGCTCAGTGGAATAAGCGCTTCTCTGGCAGAGCAAGGTCTGAGTTCAATCCCCGGTTCCGCCAAGAAAAAAAAAAAAAAAGAATACACTTGGCACTTCCTAGCTCCTAATAGGGGTCCTCTTATTTCTTTTTTTTTTTTTTTTTCAGTTTATTAAAAAATTCTCTGTAAAACATAGCATTTTATTTTAAATAATAAATATATCGTCCAGGAGAATGTGCTCTTGTGTACCAACTTTATCTTTTCTCTGTTGCCACTGCCATTGTTATTCTTGGACTTCTTTTTTGATGAAGCTACCAATTCTTCCATCTCAGCATTTCATTTATGTATTACTCCATTGCTTCATGGCCTTTATTAACAGTGAAGATGTCATTCTTGCCATCAGTGCTCCCAGATAAAATGAGCAGGGGACCACCCGCTTGGGTCCCTCTCCAGTCCTTCTGTAGGACAGGAGCTTTCTTTCTCTCAATAAATATATTATGTAAAAAAAAATAATAATAAAATAAATTAAAAATATATATATATTATGTTTGTAACCTCTGCTTGTTCCTAAAATTCACTATTTTTAGAGAACATGAACTTGTTCCAGGTACTTTTTAGGTCGGGAGATCACTTTTCCCCTGTATCATTTGGAGGTGATCCACCCGAGATTAGTTTTTCTAGTATCAAAACTGGAGATGGAAAAAAAAAAAATTCTTTGGGCTGGGGAGATGGCTCAGTAGAATAAGGCACATGGGCCTGAGTTCAATCCCGCTTCCACCAAAAAAATAAATAAATTTTAAAAAAATAAATCAATAAATGAAAGAAAAAAAGAGGCCGGGGAGATGGCTCAGTAAGCGCTTCTCTGGCAAGCACAAGGGCCTGAGTTCAATCCCTAGTTCCACAAAAAAAAATAAATAAATAAAATGAGTAGTCTTTTGAATAGCAGTAAACTTGTTTTATAAACAGCATTAAGTGTATTGAACTTTTCCCATCTGTTAAAAAAGATCTCTACTTTCCATTTGGATTAAACAGCTCTTTTTTAGCGAGTAAGGATCAAAACGTCTTCTGGTACCTAATGAAGCACTCTAAAGGGGTAAGTGTCTTTGACTGTGAGACCCCCATATCTGTCCAATGATCTTGGTGGAAACCTCCAAAATGACACAGGGAGCAAAACTGATCTCAGGTGGGTGACCTCCAAACCATACAGGGAACCTCCAAATGACAGGGAAAAATGATCTCCTGACCTGACCTGCATGAGTTTGTGTTCTCTAAAACCGAAGAATGAATTTTAGGAACAAATGGAGGTTATGAGCAGAATATATTTATTGAGAAAAAGAAAGCTCCTGTCCAAGAGAGGGACAGGAGGGGGGCCCGAGTGGGTAGTTCCCTCTCATCTTCACACCCTTGCTTTTACAGGTGGGGAAGCTGAGCCTCAGTGGAATCTAGGAGTGGAGGCACTCAGCCATAGCAGATGGGCTGCAGAGCCTACTCTTGTCCCCTGTCAGCTGCCAGGGGACAGGACCATGACTGGAAGGAAAAGCTCTGGCGTTAAGAATGTAGTCTGGCCTGGCCTCTAAAAGCAGCTGTGGACTGGCCTCCCTGGGTGAAGGGACACATGAAGTGTTTGCCGTTTACCCCCAGGGCCTCACAGCCTCTTTCCCTTCCCCCAGTGCTCTAGACGCCCCTGGATTCCTATTCATGACTTTGTCGATTAGCCCTGAAACGTTTGGCTGGACTCACTACTGCCCTGATGAGGTAGAGCTTCTGTTAGGAAGGGGTAGGTGGTGGGGTCGCCATCCCACCCCAGAGGGTCTCGACCCTGCTGAGAGGAGAAGGTAAAAGAAGGGAGGGGGGGAAGAAAAGGGAGGGGAACCTGTGTCCGCCCTCTGTCTTCAGCTGCAGGGCCAGCTGTCCTGGGCCTATACCAAATCTGCCATGCCCCACCCCAGTCTCAGTAAACAGCACCTACCAGCCATGACCCCCACCCAGGGACCCTCATTCTGGCTCTGCTGTTCGTTTGCTGTGTCACTTGAGGAGGTCATGTGATCTCTCTGTGACTTTTCCATCCAGGAAATGTTCAGTGTGCTGCCTGCCACATGGTGCTTCTGCCTCAGTGCCAGTTTGTAGTTGGTGCTTGAGAAAGGAACATTGTTCTTAGTTCTCTTTCAGACCATGAGAAGATCTGGTGCCTCCTGCATGTCAGGCACTGCTCTAGATGCTGGGACTGCAGAGCAGGAGGATCTTGTCCATGGAACCAGCCCTTCACCATTGTTACCCTCTGTTCCCGAAAGTACAGGTAGCCCTTCTCTACCATAGGCATCCTGTCGCTGTCTGGTGTGAGCAGAGGTGAGGGGACATCCACACCTCAGCGTTCACCTTTCCGCACCAAGACCCCTGGCTTCGGACTCTAGGCCCTTTCTTGCCCTGTGTTTTACACCAGTGGTGGTAAAACTATGGCATGCATGTCATTTTTCTTTTCAGACAGTTATGTGTGAGTTCTTTCTTTCTAAACTAAAACTTCAATGTTCAGGTTTAGTTGCAGTGTTGATGTTTTGCAATAAGTGAGCTTTGGTGTGCAGTACAAGCAGTCGTCTCAAAAGGTTTGCCATCCCTGTTCTGTTTTCCCATCCATTTATCTAGATTGAGTTCTTTCTCCTTCCCACTGTACCACCAACCCAGGTTTTCTCTGGCTGCTCTCACAGTTGACCTCAATCTTAATAGCTTAAAGCAACACATTTAACTTTGCATAGTCTGGAGGCCAGAGGCTGAGATGAGTCTCCAGGGTTGCCAGGAGGCTATCCTCCAGAGGCTGCCAGGGAGAGTTCACTTCCGTGCTGTTCTAGCTTCTGGAGGCCACCTCCTTCCAGTCTTGTGACTTTGTCCCTTTCTGCCTCCTCACTCCACTGAAGGGCCTAGCAGTTGCCTTGTCTACCCAGATAACTCAGATCAGATACAGCTATTCTAGGCATGAGGAAAATGGGGGACAGGAAATCAGGAGCACCCCAGAAACCACCTGCTGGGTTACACTGTCCTCCTGCTGTTGTCTGTCCCACAGGACTGTGTTCTAGCTCTTTACCTGTCAGGACTCACTGTGATTCCCTGTTAGGTTTAAGGTACCCACCCTGTCTACCCCAGCCCGGCCTACCCAGCTCCCTTGCCTTTTCCTCTAGGGCTGTGTCCTGCTACCACACTATGCAGGCATAGTGGGTGATGTCTGTGGCTCTGCCATCTCACCTGCTGGAAT
This sequence comes from Octodon degus, assembly GCF_000260255.1. Lineage (NCBI taxonomy): Eukaryota > Metazoa > Chordata > Mammalia > Rodentia > Octodontidae > Octodon > Octodon degus. The sequence continues at coordinate 978,141 of NW_004524844.1, forward strand.
TTAAGCTCCAGAAGAGAACAGACTTAGTCATAGCCACAAAAGGCACCTAATCCAGCAACTGCTCAGTATTGGTTATGTGAACGATGTCATATGGGCAAAAATTTGTTTACTTTCTTCAACCCCTCCAGGGAAGGCTTGTGTCCCCGTTTTGTTGGCAGTTTGCTTTGCATAGTGCTAGGTGCATTTCAGAATGAATAATTTAGATGTGAGGCTGGGGGTGCATACCTGTAATCCCATCGTTCTGGGAGACCAAGGCAGGAGGATTGAAAGATTGAGCTCAGCCTGGGCAACTTGGTGAAACCCTGTTTCAAAACAAAAAGGGAATAGCCATGAGGTAGCTTAGCAGATTCAAGCATGGGACCAGGGTTTGATCCCTGGGACCGAACGCCATGCTGGCTCTGCCCTCAGGAGCGCTGAACCAGCACTCAAGTCCAGGCGTGGTAGCGCACACCTGTAATCCCACTGCTGGGGAGGCTGAAAACAGGAGGATCACTACAAGTCCAAGCTTCGTAGTGAGACCCTGTACCAAATACATAAAATTAAAAGAAAAAAGACAAAATTATTTTTTTTGGGGGGGCAGGGGGCAGTAACTCATTATAAAGGCTAATCTCTGTATGGAAAAAAATCTTTAATTTTTTTTAAATTTAGAGCCAGATGTGGTGGCATGTGCCTGTAATCCCAGCTCTTGGGAAACTGAGGTGGGAGGCTTGATCTGAATTCAAGGTCAGCCTGAACTACATATTAAGACCCTGTCTCAAAATAATAAGTTACTATTATTATTATTATTATTATTATTTAGATGAAGTTAGGACTTGGGGTAACAAAAAAAAAACAAAACTGAAGATGAAGGTGGTTAAGACAGTTGGTAGCGGGGCTGGAGAGATGGCTTAGTAGTCTAAAGCACCTACTTGGAACAAGCTTGGCAAAGCACAGGGACCACAGTTCGATCCCCCAGCACCACATGCCAGCCAGCCCCGCCCCCTGGTGGGCTGAGCTGGCCACACACACACACAATAAATGTAAAATATAAATAAATAAACAGCGGAATACATTTTAAAAAAAAAAAAGACAGTTGGTAGCAACGGTGGAGAGTCTTGGCTCCCCAAGCTGGGGACAAGATGCATCTGTAGGTGGGGGTGCTTCTGTGAAGTTAGGGTCTGTAGCAAAGGCAGGTGCATGCGGAAGAGATGGATAGCCTGCCCCCCTCCCACGCAGGCATGCTTTCTGCCTTCCCAGGGAACAGGTGGATTTCCTCCTCACGTGCTCCAGGGCCCTTTGCTTCCTTCCCGGGAAAACTTCCCCCTTGGTAAAACTGTTTTGTTTTTGTTTAATGTATTTGGTTGTACAATCTTACTACACAGCTCGGACTCATGATCCTCTTGTTTTTAGCCTCCCCAGCACTGGGATACACGCGTGAACCACCATGCCTGGTCTTGGTGGCCAGCATGGCATGCTGTACCAGGAATAAAACACAGGTCCTTGTGCTTGCCTAGGCAAGTGCTTAGACTGCTGAGCTATCTGCACAGCCCTGGAGAATTCTTAAAAGACCTTTTTATTCTCGATACCAATCCAAAGATTTCTGGTACTTGTATTCAGTAATTTAACACTATATAGTCTAATTAAACCCTAATTGTCCATATGACAGTAGTGAGTACCAGTACAGCTGGCAATTGTCATAAGTTGATAAAGATTTGAACCTTTTACAGCTTAGCATATTATTATGACATTACTTTTTACACCTCATAGTTACTCGTTTGCTAGATGGTTAAGACCAAGTTAAGGGGAGACCTGTATACGTTTTTTTTAAAAAATTAACTTTCTGCTATCTAACAAGGTCAGTTAAGTCTCCTCAGAATTTATTTTGGACCCAAGTATGGCACCTCTTAGATCTTCTGTCAGTGTCAGCCATCTGGATGTATCATGGCCATTGCTTGACCAAGTTGCTTTTTGTGACTCTCCTTAGGTGCACTATAGAATATAGTGCAGAATCCTTTCCTCTGTTATCCCATAATCACCTTATCAGAAAACCAGGGATTCAACTAAGTTACAGGATGTCACAGCAAAGGTTCTCTTATATCCTGAGTCCTCATTGACCTCAGAGGGCTAGGGCCAAAATGTTGGCTATCCTCTTAGCCCATCTATCTCTCTAATTTTTGGTCTCCAAATCGCAGTTGTTAAACATCCAGATACTCTGTAAGGGAGGCAATAAGCTTAACATCATTCTGAACATCAAACATCTTAGATGTAAAGTAGAATTTATTATTTCTAACAACCGTACATATTTTAATATTTAAATCCCTATAGAATGTTAACAGACAGCAGTTACATATTTGTACACAGAAATTTAAAAAAACGATGGGGCTGGTGAGATGGCTCAGTGGTTTAAAGCACCTACTTAGAACAAGCTAAGCTAAGCAAAACACAGGGACCGCTGTTCAATCCCCCAGCACCACATGCCAGCCAGCCCCGCCCCCTGGTGGGCTGAACTGGCCACACACACACAAAATAAATAAAAGTATTTGTTTAAAAATAAAATAAAATAAAATAAACTACGTACAACATTGCAGTTGGGGAGATAGGTCAGTGGCTTAAGCACCTGCCTGGCAAGCACAAGGTCCTGAGTTGGATCCCTGGTGCAAAAAAATTGCAGCATGACTATCCTAATGACACTTGGTGACATACTTAATTTTCATTTTGACATAGTCCTCTTAACCAATCATCTCTTAGCTTTTAAGAAGCTTTATGGGGCTGGTGAGATGGCTCAGTGGTCTAAAGCACATACTTAGAACAAGCTCAGCAAAGCACAGGGACTGCATTTCAATCCCCCAGCACCACATGCCAGCCAGCCCGCCCCCTGGTGGGCTGAGCTGGACACACACACACAAATAAATAAAATTTTTTAAAAAAGAAGCTTTATGTGAGACTGGGCGTGGTGGCACGCGCCTGTAATCCCAGCTCTTGGGAGGCTATAAACAGGCGGATCACTACAAGTCTGATCTAGTAGTGAGACCCTGAACACCCTGTAGACCCTTCCCAAAAATATAAAAAAAAGAAAAAAAGCTTTTACCTAATTTGTCATTCTTTAATAGAATCTGAAAGTCTTATCATAATAAGCAATCTTTTACATTTTTGGAAGACTTGTATATCTAGAATCATGAGTATATATAAGACTAGTCAGATTTTGTTGTCTGTCAATTAGCAGAGATCCCTTATCAGAAAAAGTTGGAAGGAATAGACTCTTTTGTCTATAATACTCATATTTTGTATCTTTGTATTTTGTTTTGCCTTAATGCTTTCAGCTCAGTTATCTCTATACAATCTATCACCTATTTAGACCTTAGAGTTCTATTTTGTCAGTTCCCTCAGCATTGTCATTAGCTTTTTCTCCACACCTAGCTTCATGGTACAGGCTGATGGCACTCCCTGGTGCCCATATAGATTGCTCATCATTCTCTTGAAAAACACAGGCATATCCTCTACCCGAATTAACTTTTTTTTTTTTTTTTATTATTACCTGCTTGAATTATTTTTCCATCGCTGTACTTCCATCTTTTTTTTTTTTTTTTGCGGAACCAGGGATTGAACTCAGGCCCTTGCGCTTGCCAGGGAAGCGCTTATTCCACTAAGCCATCTCCCCAGCCCCCCAAGTACTTCCATGTAAATTTTTTTTTTAAATGTAGTAGTGTATATTGATGAGTGAAGTTGTAGGGATTGACTTCTGCTTTGGTTTTTGTAGTTGAATTTTGATTGTATGTGAGAAACCTGTGTGCTGTATTTTGGAGGAGGAAGCTAGATATAGCCTCCCTTAGCCAAATATAACCCATTTGTTTTTTGTTTTTGTTTTTGTTTTTGTTTTTTATTTGTGTGTGTGTGTGTGTGTGTGTGGCCAGCTCAGCCCACCAGGGGGTGGGGCTGGCTGGCATGTGGTGCTGGGGGATTGAACCGCGGTCCCTGGGCTTTGCTAAACTTGTTCTAAGTAGGTGCTTTAGACCACTGAGCCATCTCACCAGCCCCCAATATAACCCATTTGTGAAAACAAGCAAATTAATTTACTTGAAGGATAATGTAAGTCAGTAACACCATAGAAATTAGCCCGAAGTCTGGATTGGGCCTATTAATATTACCAAATAAAATCTGAAAATAATTTTTAGTTGATATAAACAGTTTGGGGCACAGTATTTCTTTCTTGAATGAAGTGACTCAAATATGAAAAAGTTATCCTACTTTGTACCCCTTTGGAGGCCACCACCAGGCCTGTCACCATTTAAATGGGATGTCAAAGTCAAGCAACCATTTAAACCCCTGTGTTGCATTTTTGAAGAGCCCTTTAAAATGTTTTTCCTTTAATTAATTTCTATGTTAACCCAATATTTCCTTCTTTATAATTTCTAGATTTTTATCAAATACACAATGACCAATTGAGTGCTGTGAGAGTCGGGGTGATGTAAATAGTTTTGAGTAGATTAAGCTATAACTTTGAGTTTCCCTGTGTAATCAGCATTAACGACACCAGGTAACACCTGAAGACCTCTTTGTATTGGGGCTGTGCCCCCGGTTGCCACTTTCACTCTGTGTCCTCAGGGCTAGGTGAGCTGCTAGCAGCAGGTTGATTGTCTTAGTACAGGGCATGAGCTCCCTCGCCCATATTCCCCTCCCCAAGCTTTATAGGGGCTAGGGCCCTGTAGCCAAGGCCACGGTGAGTCACTGTATGTGCTGGCTGTCACTCTGGCTCTGATACCTGGATGTTATGTTTTTGCCCAGATTTTAAACATAGACACGATTTTGAGGCAAGTGCCAACAATGTGCATAGCCAAGGCCACAGTGTGCCATAGTCATGACCCTACTACTTAGCCCTAGGCATATAGGACTGTAGGTGGTGGCACTCACGCCAGCCTCCATCACTGAACAGAGCATGTAGATCCATAGGACCGGAGCATGGAACCCTTCCTGAACCCAGTTTATGCCACTTGCAACCAACTGCTGGCAATTTAAAAGAATTTTTTCCTTTTTCATCTCATAGAGCAAAGCTAGAGGGTTTAAACTCTACCATAGGGGGCCTGCCCCTTAGCTCAGTTCTTTAACTGGCTGCTTCAACAAAGCAGTCAGGCTCAGGTTGCTGTGGTTCGATCCCCACAACACAAGACAGCCAGTCATGCCTTGAAGGCATTGAGAGCAAAAAAAAAAAAAAAAACTTCTGCCATTTAAAAAAAATAATAATAAAATAAACTCTACCATACCTTTTTTCTGTCGTCATCCCGTTTGGGACTTGATTTTTTTTTTTTTTTTAATTATTTTTTGCAGTAACAGGGATTGAACTCAGGACCTTATGCTTGCCAGGCAAGCGCTTATTCTACTAAACTATCTCCCCAGCCCAGGGGGACACAATTTTAAAACACTACTCCACCCTCAGTTCTTTGTGGTGGTCTTAGAAAGTAATGTAAATACAAGAACCAAGAAAACAAACATTTTTACATACATCTATAAACATCTGTGGTTCTTGAAACTTTGTCCCATTTTTAATTCACTATAACTTTCTCCATTTGGACTTCTATCAAACCTGTTGCTCTCTTTAAGCTTGTTTATCTATCTGGCCCAGTTTCTGGCCCTAATGAGCCTCCATCCCCATGCTTTACACCTGATATTCCAGTACCAGTACAGGCCTGTGCTGAATACTGGCTCTAACCAATTTACTTCCCTCCCCTGTTGAATGCTCTCCAAGTGTTTCTGCTGCCCACTTATCTCGTACCTGCTATTCAGGTGCCAAATGTAAGGATTTGTTGGTCTTTCAGTAGTCCCCCAGAGAAAACAGCAAGAACGTTTAGAAAGTAAAGACAAGGTGTAATAGCTGAGGTCAGCTGGTGGACCATGCCTGATTGGCAGAGGACCCCAGAACATCAGGGAGTGCTTATTTATACCTTTGCAAAGTTACAAGGCACAGGTTGCCTAACGACTAATAGCCCACAGTGTCCAGGTAGGATGTTTTTCTCAAGAGTGAGGTAGCTTGACTGCTTTAGGCAATGAGGCCTCATCCTGCCCTCCCACACAGGATCAATTTCCAGCATTAGCAGCTCCCAGCAGCACATGGGTCCATCCAGGAGAGAGGAGGTACAAGCTTCTGGGTGCTCCTTGACCCACTGGTGCTGTGTCCAAGCCATCCCATGGCAGGAGTGTACAGAGTACCCTGAGCATCTTCCCTTCGTAGCACAAGATCCAGGGGCTGACTACATGCTCCACCACATCTGTCCTAGGAGAGGATCATGCCTTGAGCTTCTAGCATAAGAAAGGAGCAAAGTACAGAGTATAGTTGCTGTTGACTACACAGCACTTTGACTCCATTGTGAATCAGGGACCATGGGATAGGGACAGGGCAGGGCTCAGTCCTGTGGCTTGGAGCAAGGTAGAACTTCGGGTTTTCTGTCTGTAGGGCCCACCATAGGTTAGCGTTACATAGGCTGTCAGGCAAGGCCTGAGACAGACCTCAGGTAAACGGAAACACCCATCTGGATGTTCCAGGCCTTAGCAGTCCCTTCCTAGGACCTGAGGTCTGGACAGCCTTCCTGCATACTCAATGTTCCGGTCATCCCAAACCGCTTCACATCTCAAAGACACCTATGTCACCACTCTGCCTTCACCTGGGCTCCTCTTGCACCTGCACAGCCTCTGAGTGGCCACTCTTGGCTGGCCCTGGCAAGCCTACTGCTTTTCCCTCATTGGCTGCTCCTGGGAGCCTGGCCCTGAAGCTTACATTGGACACATCTGTAGCCCTCACTGTCTACAAGGAGAACCTGCCCCTGCAGTGTGCTCGGGAGTGTAAAGTCACATGTCAGAAGTGAAGAGCAGGCCTGAGTCCGCACACAGCGGGGGTGTCGGAAAGCAGTGGAACTTTGAGTCAGTGGGAACCATAACCTAGTCACCCCTTGCAGAAGGCTGTTCTCTTTAATAGTTGCAAAAAGTTTTATAAATGCTCTTCTGGACAGTTTTAGCTACAGCTTATTAATAGCAAAAGCTCTCTGAGACTGAGAAGTGAGATGTGTAGGTGGAACCGTTCAGATGCTTTGGGTGCTAGAAACAAACCAGGCTCTAGGAGGCTTGGCAGTGAGGTATGCTCATGCAAGCCGAGGTTGGTAATCAGAGCAGGGCTCTGTGTTTATGGGGTGAAAAGACCTTTTGCCGAAGCTCCTGTAAGATCTTTTGACAGTGCCACAGCCGGGGTCCTGTCCCACAGAACCAACATCATGGCAGTGCTGGTTTGGGGCTCCCAGGTAGAAGGATGAGGGCACCTACAGTGTGTTTCCTCTCAGCCAGGAGGGATTTCCTGGTGACTGCCAAGAAATAAGAACCAGCTTGGAAAGGAAAATGGAAATGGATCTTCCTCAGGTCAGGCCCTTGACTTCTCAGTTGTGACCTTATCTTTCCTTTTAGAGGACGGGGATTGTCCTTGTTCGAGATGGGGAAGGTGAGGTGCACAGCACCTCAGAGAAGCTCAGTGGCAGAGGCAGAATTCAAGCTCAAGTCTTTGCTTTAAATATCTGGAGACTGGCTTCATACTTAATGGCAGGAGGTACTTCACCGTGACTGCTCGCAATGAAGGAAAATAATATGAGGGGCTGGCGAGATAGCTCAGCAGACTAAAGCACCTGCTTAGGCAAGCACAGGGACCACAGTTCGATCCCCGGCACCACATCCCGTGCCTGCCCCACCCCCAGAGCAGACTGAGCCGGCAACAGAATCCAGGCATAGTGTTGTACACCTGTAATCCCAGCACTGGGGAGGCTGAAAACAGGAGGATCACTATGAGTCCGAGCTATGTATTTAGACCCTGTAACAACCAAATACATAATATTTATGGGCGTTAGGTGGAAGTTGGAGTACAGAGTAGTGGTGGTACCCTGTGGACCATATAGTGGGATAGAAATAAAGGGCTTGGGGCCAGGGAGATGGCTTAGTGGAATAAGCGCTTCCCTGGCAAGCTCAAGGGCCTGAGTTCAATCCCTGGTTCCATAAAAAGAAAGAAAGGGCTTTATAGAAGTACTAAGAGTAAAACATAAGATAAATACTGGAATGGCAAATAAATGACCAGCACTTCTAACAGTTTGAGGATAGGATATCGCACAAAGTTCTAGTGTGTTGTGGACATGCATAATGACCATGACAGTTACTCGTGGCCAGGCGTCACTTGTGGGACTGAGATACAACTATTTCTTTGAAATCCACCCTGTAGACTCAGGTAGAATCATGACCCATAGGGTGGAAGAGAAGTTCGTTTGTAGAGTGTGCTGATGGAAATATTTCGTTGCTGAACACAAAATAATAAATGAAAGACTACTGGGCTGGTGAGATGGCTCAGTGGTCTAAAGCACCTACTTAGAACAAGCTTAGCAAAGCACAGGGACCGCGGTTCAATCCCCCAGCACCACATGCCAGCCAGCCCCGCCCCCTGGTGGGCTGAGCTGGACACACACATACATACGTAAATAAATTTTTAAAAAAAGAAAGACTACTATTGTAAAAAAAGAAAGAAAGAAAGAAAGAAAGAAAGAAAGGGCTTTATTGTGTGTGGGTAAACATAAGCAACTTCCTTTCACCTGAGCCTCTGTCCTTGTAGTGAGGCCATAATCTGATCTCCCTCTGGGGCCTGTTGTGAAGTTAGTGGAGGGCCCAGGTGGGAGTGGCTGTAGCCCATTGTGGCCACACCAGGTTTTTGGGCTTGGGGTTAGCTACCCAGAAATTGCTACCTTCCAATTGACAATTCACGTCACAGCCTTAGGACCTGCTGGGTGGTGGCAGTAAACCGTAAATTCTTCTTCTTCAGTAAACCTAAACTTGAGGTCAGCCACACCCCGGTCTTAACAGAAACTTCACAGCTGAGCGATGAGCACCTCCCTCTGTTGGCTCCACATGCTTCAAAGCCTCAAGATGCAGCTTTCCATCTGCCTTTGGGCAGGCACAGTGTGACTCAGGGTGCTGCCCCCACTTGCCAGTCCAAGGAGGACACACCCAGTGCTCTGCAGTAATCTGCTGGAGAGTTTAGCGCAGGGTCCACCTTGTCACACCTCAGATCTACCAGGTGCTGGCTCTCACAGATGACCACAAAATTAGTGTTCAGAAATAACAGGTATGGGGGCCGGGAAATGGCTCAGTAGAGTAAGTGCTTCCCTGGCAAGCGCAAGGGCCTGAGCTCAATCCCTGGTTCCACCAAAAAAAAAAACACGTACTGATTTCCCTTATGCTGTGGTTAGACATCTAGAATGAGCTTTACAGGGCTAAGCCAGGATAGGCGGCTCCAGGGGAGAGCCCATTTCCCAGCCTTTTCGCACTCCAAGAGCCCACCATGTTCCTTGGCTGGTGGCCCCTTCCTCACACTTCAGGCTGCTTCCGTCAGCACATAACATGGCTGATGTGGTCTGCCCCTGACGTTTTCTCTGCAGCCTTCAGCCAGCTTATGGTCCCCAGCCACCCAGTTCAGGGTCCCCCTGCCCTGCCAGTGAAATCTTAACAGCCAGTTTAGGAGAGCTTGTTTAATGAAGTCAGTGTGTCACACTCCTGTCCCACTGGCTTGTGCGTCCACTGCTTCCTTAGAGTTAATTCACGTACTGTAATTTGGTTTTTTTAGAATCCAAGCCCCATCAATTGTGTGTCTTTGCTGTAGAAAGAGTACATTTAGAAACTGCTGCAGCTGGGCAGGGAGAGGGCGCCTGGCCTGCCTGTGATTGCCTGGCCCTTTCTCCTCAGCTGTGCCTCATCTAACTGCTGCTGCTGTAGGGTGTAGGGTGGTGCCTGTCTTCAGTCTCTGAGCTAGCAAGGTTCGTGGATGGGCCCCCCGGAAGTCAGTGGCTCCAGCAGATCCACGCCTTGGGTTCTGCTGCTGGCTTCCCACCTGCTAGCTGGTGACCCTGGACAAATCATCGTAGCCTCTAAGCCCCTCTCTTCGTCTTTGCTGTGGGACAGGCCTCCTGCCTGAAGGAGCTCGTCAGAGCTGCCATCTGTCCAGGCGCCTCTGCAGGCCCATGTTGCATGGAGTGCCCCTATGCAGCGGTCCCTCGCCCTTTCCCCACCTTGCACACTCCACTTTTGCAGCCCCTAGGTGACTGCTGGGGACTCCTGCAGCTAGACATTACAGCAGGGGTGTGCTGATCCTTGCAGCTTCAGGGTGCTCTCTGTCTCCCACCCATCTTCTGTGATGGCTGAGAAGCTGCCAAGGGGAAGGTCCAAGTGTGTACTACCCGGCCTCCCCCACAGTTTGTGGGGAGGTTCTGGCTGCTGACCCACACCTGTTGATCCCTGAGCCAGTCACCATGGGCATGCAGTGCCCTGGCTGACCACTGGGCCTCATACCACCCTAGGTTAGGAAGGCAAAGGCTGTGGCATGCGTGCAGTCCATGGTGGTTTCCGGAGCTGGACTCAGGCCGTACAAGGTCAGAGTGGCACTCATGGTGGCACGAGCCAGGTCAGCTCCCTCTACACGCATGCCCCTTGCAGCAGGAGGGAACAGCCCTGTGGTGGTGTTTTGTCCTTTAGTCCTGCTCTCCAAGAGTGCCTCCTTTTGGACTCCTCAGGGCTGAGCTCAGGTCACGGTCTGTCTGCCTTCTCTGGCAGCAGGGCTCCCTGTGCTGACTGGATCTGCTCCGCCCAGGCACTCCCAGCTCTGAGTACCGCGCTCCCACTTGTGGATGTGTGCTTCTGGATCTTGCTTTGCTGGCTTAGCAGAGACTAGTGTAGGTTACACAGAGGCAAGAGGGAAGGCTTCTGTCTCTTCTAATTACCCAGTCCTGCCCCCCTCCAAGCCAGCATGTGCTATCATGCTAGTAAGGATGCCTTTCCAAAACTGCCATCTGATCATGTCACTTCCTGTGCTTTAAAAATCTCCCCAAGGTTGCAGACGCTGGCCGATTTGCTTTGGGAGCTGGAGTAGCTGTTGCCACCAGAGTCTGGAACCATGAGCGGGTTTAATTTTGGAAGCACTGGCACTTCCACAGGTGGATTCACATTTGGCACTGCAAAAGCAGCAACCACCACACCTTCAGTGGGGTTTTCTTTCTCCACTCCTGGCACTGGAGGGTTTACCTTCGGCACTCCCTCCCAGCCCGCTGTGAGTACTCCTTCGACCAGCCTCTTCTCACTCACCACCCAAGCTCCAGCCACTCAGACCCCAGGGTTCACCTTTGGATCAACTCCTGCTTCCACCGGAGCTGGCTTTTCATTAGGAATCAGTGCTCCAAAGCTAAGTTTGAGCAGCACTGCTGCCACCCCAGCCACAGCAAACCCCAGCGGCTTTGGGCTCGGTGGCAGCACCCTCACCAATGCCATGTCAAGCACTGTCACCTCTAGCCAGGCGACGCCATCCACTGGCTTTGTGTTTGGTTCCTCTAACACCACCACAGCTCCAGCCACTACATCCGTAGGGTTCTCGTTCACCAGCGGAAGCACATCCCAGGCTGGGACCTCTGGCTTCAGCATTGGCTCCCTGGGCAGTGCGACTCAGGCCCAGGCCCAGCCCACAGCACTGTCCGGATTACCCTTCACTGCATCCACGCCAGCAACCACTGCAGCAGGGGCCAGCCATCCAGCTGCCCCCACACCCGCCACCACCAGTGCAGGTCCCACCCTCTTCGCCTCGATAGCAGCTGCCCCCGCCTCGTCCACCAGTGGGCTCTCCCTCTGTGCTCCAGCAACCACCTCTGGGGCTTCTGGGGCCAGGACCCTGGGCTTCAGCCTGAAACCCCCCGGAGCAGCTTCTAGTACTTCCACAGCAACAGCTACAACTACGGCCACCACCACTACCACTGCCACCACCGGTTTTGCCTTAAATATAAAACCCCTGGTGCCAACTGCGATTTCAAGCAGTGCAGCAGCAGGTACGACCGCTCCGTCAGGCTCTGGCGCAGCTGCTGGAGTGGCTGCCTCTCCTGTGATGACCTACGCGCAGCTGGAGAGCCTGATCAATAAGTGGAGCCTGGAGCTGGAGGACCAGGAGCGCCACTTCCTGCAGCAGGCCACGCAGGTCAACGCCTGGGACCGCACGCTGATCGAGAATGGGGAGAAGATCACCAGCCTCCACCGAGAGGTGGAGAAGGAGAAGCTGGACCAGAAGAGGCTGGACCAGGAGCTCGACTTCATCCTGTCACAGCAGAAGGAGCTGGAAGACCTGCTAAGCCCTCTGGAGGAGTCGGTCAAGGAGCAGAGTGGGACCATCTACCTGCAGCACGCTGACGAGGAGCGGGAGAAGACCTACAAGCTGGCCGAGAACATCGACGCGCAGCTGAAGCACATGGCCCAGGACCTCAAGGACATCATCGAGCACCTGAACACATCTGGGGGCCCTGCTGACACCAGCGACCCACTGCAGCAGATCTGCAAGATCCTCAACGCACACATGGACTCGCTGCAGTGGATCGACCAGAATTCGGCCCTTCTGCAGAGGAAGGTGGAGGAGGTGACCAAAGTGTGCGAGGGCCACCGCAAGGAGCAGGAGCGCAGCTACAGGATCACGTTTGACTGAGCGCAGCCCCTTGGGGTTGTGGGCTCCGGGGCCTGGGGCTGTGTCTGATTTGGGCTGGCAATGAGACATTTGTTTCTTTCAAATGATTGTGCTGTTGAAAATGGTTCTGTGGTTTGACTTTTCCCATTAGCAAATAGCAAGTATTCTGTGCATCTTCTGGTCCGGGCAGTGGCCTGGTGGGGCTTTCTGTTTTGTCTGTGGAGCGCTGGCCCCATATCACCTACTACAACCACCCACCTCATCAAATGATAGAGAAATGCTGCTCCACCTAAGCAGTCTCCCCAGCCAGAGCTGGCTGGGCAGCCCCTCTGTCCAACACATACGTAGCCATAGCCCAGTGGAAAATGACTGAGGTTAAGGACTGTGCTGGCAGCTGGCTGCCTAGGTGTACAAGAAGTGTCCTGAAAATTAGCCACGAGACAAGCACATTGTGACCAGGACACAGTGGGATAGAAGATTCCAGAGAAGGAGACAGTCAGTTGAGGCCTTACAGGGATGGAGGAAGAGCAGAGGACGTGCCAGCTTGTCCTCAGGGCTCACCTGGTGTCCCCTCCAGGAAGCTGCCTGAACTGTGCACAGCTGCTGTAGCAGGTGACCGCCTGGATCTGTGGAGCATTCTGAGCTGGCACCTCTCGTGGTGAGACTTGCTGTGCCACACTGTGCCCACCATGCTTGTCTAGCTCACCGTTAGGTTGTGAGCTCCTACAGGCAGAGGCTACTGGGTTCCCCTGTGTGTGCCCAGTGCAATCCTGGTCACATTTACTCAGTGACCAAACATTGCAGATGAAACCCAGCATCATTCTAGTCCACAAAAATGGCTACTGAAATGGGCTTAGTTGCCAGAGATCAGCTCGGTTCTGAACCTCCCTATGCCAAAGTTAACTTTGGCTCAGTAAAATATGGGGTGGCTGAGCCTGGGCTCTATCCTGGGGGGTCTTTAGTGTTTGTTTTTATACTTTGCTGCATTCTCTCAAATGCCTATAATTCTGTTGCTTTCCTAAATAAAATCAGTGTGTAAAACAAAACCTGCTGATTGGATAAATGTTGGTAGAAGCTGCTGAAGAGAGCAGGTTCCAGAAGACGGTGGGTGAGCTGCTGTTCCTCTGAAAGGCAGCCACCTGCAGAACCAGCTCCACTGTGGAGGTGGAGCCACCCTCGGGTGAGAGGGCCCACTAGTGTCTCCTCAGGGTCATAGTGGTGGCCCTTTTCCTGTAGAACCCTGCCTCAGACCAACCATGTTCCTGAGACGCAGGAAGGGTTATGACCTCTCCTTGGCTTGGCAGCCTTCCTTATTGTCAGTTGGGCTAGCTGAGGGCTCTAGCAATGCTTTGACAGTGGGGAGCAGGTAAAACTAGGGCATAGGCTGCATGGGAGGGCTGAATTGGGGGCACTGTGCCCAAGCCCCTGCCCCACACCCACCCTCTCCCACAGTCCTGTGTGATGCCAAGCACTCAGTTCTCACTCCCGGAGCTGGGAGTCTGGCCCACTCCTTCAGCTGGTCCCACTAAGATAGGCCACACATTGTGAGGTTGTACCCAGTTTCCAGAATTTCCTTGGACTAACATGGGTGGGCTCTGAAGGATATCCTTGCTGAAGCCATCAGACTTGGGCGGAAATAAACAGGGGAACCCAAACGCAGCTCCCTGAACGCTCCCGACACCCTAGTCTTTTTGTGTAACCCATGGGCCTTGGCCCTGATCTGTCCCCGCCTCCCAAAAGGAGGCCTTTGCATTCCCATGGAAAACAAACAGCAGCTGAAATTTGACCTGGTCATGCCTGTTTCTGAGCACCTATTTCATACCAGACCCTGATCTGCCATTGGAGTTAGAAAATGGAATCATTTTTCTGAGCCCACAAGGTCATTACTGCCAGGAGCTGTGCATAAGAAGAGCCTAAGTGCATTTCTAATGTGTGTGTATATATATTTATTCCTACTTGCATTTTAAATGAGTAAAACTTAATTGCTTCCTTACAGTTTTAGGTTTTGGCCAGTTTCTTTGGTGTTGGGTATTGAGGGGGGACTTCTGCAAGCTGAGTGCACTGTCCACCCCTGAGCTCCAGCCCAGCAAGCTGGTAGTTACAAAAACAGATGTGGATGTGGAGGCGCACACACCTGTAATCTCAGCACCCAGGAGTTGAGCCAAGAAAATCTCTTAAATTCAAGGCCAGCATGAACTGCATAGCAAAATCCTGTCTCATAAATAAACTGAAATTGTTATACTTTCCTCTCACACCCCTGGGTACTTTGGGAACCTCACTTTGAAGAACATGTGACTAGAATTAAGTCCAGACAGAGGCTATGCGGGTGCTCTGGACAGACATCTCGGAGTCAGCAGATTGCAAGAGGATTGCTGGCCTTACAATTGCACTTTCTCTTTCCAGGAAGAGGACAGGCAGATGCAGCTCCTTGCCAGTCCAGACACTTGGCTTCCACCAAGTTCCTCTTCATTAGCTAATATGAAGACCAGTGTGACTAAATTTGGAATCGGAGGCTTTTAAAGGTGACTCCTCACTAAGCTCTTACTGTGTCTCCTTCCCTTGTTTAGGAATAAGAGTGCCAAGTAGATACGTGGCTATACTATACCTTGCTTTTAATCTCCAACTCCAATGACTCGCAGCCCAGCCCTTCCCTAGATGAGCCTGACAGGAACACCAGTTGTTTGGCACCTAAAGGATTGGATTTCTTTTTGGTTTCTGTGGTACTTGTGTAGCCCTGAGCTACCTCTTCAGCTTTTGTTTTTATTTTGTTTTAGAGGCAGGGTCTTGATAAATCTTATAAATTTTACAGGTTGGGCTCAAATTTCTGATTCTCTTGCCTCAACCTAGAGAACTGAGATTACTACAGGCAGAAAGGTCAGATTTCTCAAACTGCTCGTGGTTTTCAGAGCAAGAGAACAGCCTCATCCCCTGTGACAGGCCGGCGTGGTTCCAGCAGTGCTGGGCGTCAGCACTGGTCCTCAGGTGTGGTTTCCAGGACTTCTGGCTATCTGTGCAAGGTTACTGGGCATGATTTGAGAAGAGGCACTGAAACTATATTCACCTCCTGAAAAGGCCTGTATACTAGTGTAAAATGTAGTTAGATAGGAAGTCAGGAGTTTTAAATCTTTTTTTTTTTTAGCTGAGTACTCAATGTTTTTTTTTTAATTGAGAAATAAATATGAATGAGACAGTTTCACAGCTGATTAATAGGACAGTTTTGATAATCAATACAATGTACAATGTTATCTTTTCAGTGGTTATCCATAGTACAAGAAGCAGACAGGATATTCAAGTTTTAAATCTTTGTTCATTTATTTATTTATTTTGCAGAACTGGGGATTGAACTCAGGCCCTTGCACTTGGCAGGCAAGTGCTTATTCTACTGAGCCATCTCCCCAGCCCCCTATCTTTATTTTTAGTAAAATTAATTATAAATATAATTTTAAGAATGAATGACTTAGGGCCAGAGATATAGCTCAGAAGCACAGTGCCTGCCTGGCAAGTGCACAAGTTTGATTCCTGGTTCCAAAAAAAAATGGCTTACAAACCCAGAGGCACAGGCCTGTAATCCCAGCACTCAGGAGGTTGAAGCAGGTGGTTCATTGTGAATTTGAGACCAACCTAGACTAGAGTGAATTGAAAGCCTGAGCTACAAAGTGACACCCTGTATCAAAAAGACAAAATGAGCAACAAAAAACAAAACAAAACAGGGCTGGGGAGATAGCTTGGCAGTCTAAGCACCTGACTGGCAAACTGTAAGGTCCCAAGTTCAATCCCCAGTGTTCTGTGCCAGTCCCAAAACCAGGTGTGGTGGTACAAGCCTATAATCCCAGCGCTGGAGAGGCTGAGACGGCGGTCAGTATGAGTCCAAGCTATGTAGTGAGACTGTGTATCAGAAGAATAAAAAAACATTTATGAGGGGTCAGGGAGATAGCTCAGTGGCCTAAGTGCCTACCTGGCAAGTGCAAGGTCCCAAGTTCGATTCCTGGTAATGCAAAAAAACTGGAAAGAAACTGGTATAAGCCTGTACCAGCATTCCATTCCCAAGTTTTCAGTGAACCCCAAAGTTGTGCTTTAAAACTGTTCTCAAGCCAGGTGTGATGGTACACACCTGTTATCCCAGTATCCCAGCACTCTGGAAGACTGAAGCAAGAAGGAGGATTAAAGTTCAAGCCCAGCCTGGGAAAGGTAGCAACTTGAGATCTTGTCTCACAAAACAGGGCTGGACATGTAGGTCAGTGATAGAGTGCTTGCCTAGCATGTGTGAGGCCCTGGGTTTACCACCCTGAACACACCCGATCTCATCTCTTCAGAACAACATAAAGGGCCATGGATGTAGCTCAGTGCAAAGGCCTTCCGTGCATCTTCACGACTGAAATAAGTGGCCCTCCAGCTCTGAGGGCAGCAGGATGCCTTGGGAGTGAGATCCCAGGCCTGTGGTGTCGCCTGACCCCTGGGCACTGGGCCCCCAGACCCTGTGCAGTTCACCCCCACGAGCACAGGGCCTTCTCCAGGTCAAGATCCAGACTGTTCCCAGCCTTGCTCACCTGGCACCTGCCCGTCCCATAGGACTCCTGAGTTATAGAGACCGAACTCCAAAGCCACGAAACTGAAGGTGATAGCGTCATGTGCGGTATGGGCTTTCACTTGATTTTTTTTTTTTTTTTTTTTTTCCTTTTTTTGGTGGCTGCAGGGTCTTACTATATAGTCCAGCCTGACCTTGAACTCCCTACTAGCCTAGGCTGGCTTTGAACTTCCAGGGATCCACCTGCCTCAGCCTCCCCAGTGCTGGGATTACAGCCATGTACCACCTGGCCTCTCTCATTTGAATCTTAATTTTTTTTTTAATGTGGGGGGGGCAGCTCAACCCACCAGGGGGTGGGGCGGGCTGGCATGTGGTGCTGGGGGATTGAACCGCAGTCTCTGTGCTTTGCCAAGCTTGTTCCAAGTAGGTGCTTTAGACCACTGAGCCATCTCACCAGCCCCTCATTTGAATCTTGAACCAGATATTTTATTTTACATTTTGTGTGTGTGTGTGTGTGTGTGTGTGTGTGTGTGTGTGTGTGTGTGGCCAGCTCAGCCCACCAGGGGGCGCGGCTGGCTGGCATGTGGTGCTGGAGGATTGAACCGCAGTCCCTGTGCTTTGCCAAGCTTGTTCCAAGTAGGTGCTTTAGACCACTGAGCCATCTCTCCAGCCCTTGAACCAGATAAACTGAGAAACACAATCTGGAAAATGTAAACACTGATTTACAGGTAACTAAGGAGTTAATAACATTTTTAAATGTGATAGTGCCGAGGAGATAGCTGAGCGGCATAAGCATCTGCCTGACAAGCACAAGGTCCTGCGTGCGATCCCTGGCACCATAAAATGTGATAGTGAGCCAGGCATGGTAGACACACCTGTAACCCCAGCAGGTTGGGAGGCTGAGGCAGGAGGCTCGCCTTGAGTTCGAGGGCAATGTGGGATATGTAGTGAGACCCTGCCTCAAACAAATGGATGAGTAAAATGTGACAGTGATGCTGTAGTTTTATTTTCTTTGGTTTTGAGCTAATCTGTAGAGCCTAGGCTGACGCTGAACTCGTGACCCTCCTGCTTAGCCTCAAATACTGGGATTACAACTGCACCACCTCATAGCCTTGCCATTTATTTATTTTTAATTTGGGTACGCTCCTTTCAAGCAGAGGTTGCCATGGCCCAACCTCCTGTTTTCGTGGGTAAAATGTTAGAACACAGCCCTGCCCCCCATTTGTGTATTGCATATGGTTGTGTCCAGACCAAAGCCATATGGTTGTAAATCAATCCCCATATATTTATTGAAAAGATCTGCTCATTGCTATTTTAGAGAAATACCCCAAAATATTTACCTACAAAGCAGCACAGTATCTGGGGTTTCCTTCCACTTACCCCAGTGGCAGCGAGGCCATGGATACACGTGGGCCCATCCTTCCATGTCTGTGTCCCTGCTATGTTAGGCAGCTTCCATAGTGTGTGCTTTGGAGAAGGGAGGGCCAGCCCTTGGAAGCCTCCCAACCACTCTGACCTCACACCAGGACCTCACGCAGCTGGCCAAGGGCAGCAGGACAAAGCTACTGTCGCTCATCCCGGTTCTGCATGGGCCCGATGATGACTCCTGTCCTGGGCTGACCAGAAAGGCCATGGGCACTGAGAGAGCCCCCCAGAGCCAGCCATGCAGTGAGTGACCCCATCTGGAGCCTGGGGGTGTTCTGGAAATGGGAAGGAGGGCTCTGAGGAAGGGGATCCCCACTTTGCAAGTCAGAACAAAGACCAGGCCTGGGCCCCTGCCGTCTGCCCATGTCCCTGGGCAGTCGCCGAGCCTCTGTGACTTCATGCTGGCCCCTAAGGTCTCCAGATCGATTCAGGAAAGGAGTGCAGCTGCCAGCAGTGTGGCTGTCCGTGTCCCCATCCCAGCCGGGGCTGAGGGGCTGTTAACTCTGTGTGAACCAAAAGAGAAGTTAGGAGGGGTTCATTGGAAGCAGAAGAGCTAGATTTCAAGGCAGGAGGTAGCTGCATGTCCTCTTGATCTGGAGCGACTTACGGAGCACTGAGTTGCTCAACTGTCTAGTGGCCACCTGTGACAAGTGGCTCTGGATTTAAAATGTCCAGTTGGAACTCAAGCTCTCTAACCTAGATACACAGCATACAGACATTAAAAGAAATGGGTTTTTAAGGGAAAAAAACAGTTCCTTGCATTTTAAGTTCTTCAGAACTGAGGAACTTCTAGGGGGAGTTTTACTCTGTATTGGCAGAGGAAGTTAATTCTGGCCAAGAGCCCTAGCCCACTGTTTAATTCTCATGTTGTGGCTGATCCACAGCTCTGTGTCAGGCCTCTCCCTAGCCAGCTGCCTTCCTCACACGCCATTAATGAGACTACCAGGTCTCTGGCTGCTGTGTATGAGTCCTAAATCCCCATGGGAACTGCCATTGTGGTCACAAAAGCAAAACCAAATTGGGCAGGGTTTCCCCCTGCTAAAGACCATTTCTACCTACAAGGATTAAACAATTCCTAGAAATCCAATAAAACTAGGATTTCCCAGAGCCAACTGAAACAAAGGGATGCTTCCCCCTTCCACCCCATCTCCTGCCCTGTCCCCTGACCTCAGCCATCACCCGGGCAGCCCGTGCTGTCTCCTCCCAGCATCAGAGGCGTCCAGCCTAATCCTGCTGCTCTTTGTCTCCTCCCACGCTCACCTCACCTGGCACTGTCCCCAGCACCCCCAGGAAAGTTCTGTCCTTTCCAGCAGACGGTTGTGCAACATGCCTGGCCCCTCAATGCTTACCTTTGAGTTGGTGAGGTGCTGGGGTTCAGCTTCCAACTAACATTGGTTTTGCTTTGCCCTGTGTTGAGTACTGGGGCTTGAACTCACAATGAGCTACATCTTAACCCAGCCCCAGCCCTTTGGGTCTTTTTAACAGTCTTGCTGAATTCCTCTGGCTGGCTCAACCTTTCGATCCCCCTCCCTCAGTCTCCTAGAGTGCTGGGGTTAGCTGTGCACCGCCACATCCAGCTGGGATTTTCTTTTTTCCTTTTTTATTTTTGGAGACAGGGTTTTGCTGTGTAGTTCCAGCTGATCTTAAACCCCTGTGAGACCCAGGCATGCACCACCACGTCCACTTGTGCTATTTTTCTCTCACTTGGAAGTGCTACAGGCTGAATGAAGACTACATGAGTCCTGCGCACCTGAACACGCACATCCCATGTAGGGTCCGCAGCAATGCAGCCTCTAGCGTTCCTGCAGCTGGCTGTCCCTGCTCTGTGCCCTGCTCCCCATGGCTGTGCTGCACTCAGGGCTGCTGAGGGATGACCCCCCCAACACCCAAGTGGTACTTGGAGATGTCTGATGTTCTCATGCACTCATGGGGCACCCCACAGTGTACAAGGCAGCACCTCGTAGCATGCCTGGCCAGGCCTGGGCCCTGGTCCTGGGTCTGCGCTTGGCCTCGACAGCAGAGCAGTTGGGAGCACTGGCTCAGCCACAGCCACGCTAGCTGGGGCCTCACCTGGGCTCCAGTCTTCCCCCACTGTAAACGGGGACAGCAAAGCTCACCTTGGCAGAATTCTCGGGTTAAGTGCAGTACGATCATGTCATCAGTAGTGCAGGGGGCACTTGTGTGCTGGGACCCACTCTTGACCATGCTGTCCAGGAACCTGCTCCTATTTCTGCTCTGCAGAGCCCAGCAGCAAGGGGCCCAGGCCAAGGGGCCATTCGCCCACCCTGCAGATGTCCAAGCGGGCCCCAAAAACCTTAAGAGCCCATGGTGCCAGGCATGGTGGTGCACACTCCAGCCAGGGACCAAGCAAGGACCTGGGGCAAGGCCTTCCCCTGTGAGCTGTAGGGTCCTTCTCACCACTGTTCCGTCAAATGTGACCCTGTGAGTGCTGGTCACAGTGGTGGTCGAAAAGCCCTGAGCACAGAGCAGCCAAAGGACAGCTGGAGACCAGAACGCTCCTGGTCCTTTGTCCCTGGAGCTGTATTTGTAGACTTCAGCTCTTTCCCTCAGCAGTCAGTCGAGGGGCTCTGTCCAGCTGCCTAGCTCTGCTGTTTCTTGGCTGCCCCCCCCCATGGCCAGATGGTGCCTCTGACTCACTCACTCATGTGCACCCCACTCCTCCCCCAAACCACATCCTTTTTGATGGAGTGTGGAGTTTCCCAGCTTGCTCTTTTTTGACATGGCCCCCACCCTGTTGCAGAGAACCCCATCCCTCTGTACCCCAAGAAGCACCTCCACTGGCTTCAGGGCTCAAGCGAGACCCCTGCTGCCAGGTCAGCTCTGGTGCGAGGTTCCTTGGAGTTGTCATCTGGTTTGCCCTGCCCTGCACCGAGCCCACAGTAGTGTGGACCAGAATGCTTGTAGGTCTTACCTGGCTTCACTCCATCTGCCCTGTGGCATTGGCCCCCAACTCCAGAAGTGGACAGGAGCCACCATGAGGGGTCACCTGGTTGGCCTGCAGTCCCTGGCTGGCAGGTGCCAGGCTGGGAGCCTTCACCCATGATGCTGCCCACCACACAGAACAGAGTGTTCTACTTGGCACACGGGGAGGGGAGTCATAGGGGCCCTGCAGAGCCAAGGAGCACCTGACGGGGACTCAGGAGAAAGCCTGGCCCAGTGCCAGGCAGCCCTAGCCCAGACCTTGCCCCCCACCCACCACCCCAAGAGTCCAGGAGGCAAGGAGACTGCAGGATAGGTAGGAACGGAGACCCCACCGCAGGGCTGGGACAGGCCCACGGGCAGTCCCCACCCTCAGCCCCAGTACCTTGCGATTTATTTCTGGCTTCCCAACCACCCCAAACTATTTGGGGCAAGAGGAAGAGAACAGAATAAGTTACTTCCTCCTGACCCCTTTATATGCCACCATCACACCCGCCAGCTTCTGCCTATGAGACTCCAGGAAAGCAGCCCCCCACCCCCAGCTTGCCCAGGAGGGCGGGGCCCCTGTTTAAAGAGGGACAGAAGCACGCAGAGCTAGAAGTAGCGCAACACGCCTCACGGAGGCTGGCTGCAGGACCTGCGGGACCAGGCCTGACTGCCAGCAGGGAGAAGAGGGGACAGCAAGACAGGGAAGTGGTGAGGAAAGGTGAAGAGGAGAGGCAGAGGGGACAGAGGCAGGGACAAGAAAGCAGAGCTGACGGGGCCAGGGAACACACGTACCGAGAGGTGGCTGTGGTGCCAGCAGTCCCAGGGTACAGAGTGAGGCTGGGGGGACACAGGCCCCCATCATAGCACCCTCGCTTCTCCATCCCAGATACCATCCCCTCGAGTCATGGTCCAGCTGGGTAAGTGTGGAGTGGGCTGGGGCTTGGAGGGGTCCCAGCACTGGTCGCCTGTGCACTGACCCTGTCCTCCTTCCCAGCCCTGCACCTCCTCGTCCTGGTCCCCATCCTCTTCAGCCTGGCAGCCTCTCTGGCCTGGAAGGCAGCCTCGGGCCGGGACCCCTTCGAGAAATGCATGCGCGACCCTGACTATGAGCAGCTGCTCAAGGTGGTAATCCTGGGCCTCAACCGCACCACACAGCCCCAGAAGGTGATTGTGGTCGGCGCTGGCGTGGCTGGGCTGGTGGCGGCCAAGGTGCTCAGTGATGCTGGACACAAGGTGAGAAGCACTGCGCAGCTACCCCAGCCCTCTGCTGCAGGCCAGAGCCCGAGCGAGGGGGAGGGGTGGGCGCTGTCCTTCCCAAAAGCTCTGCTCCGACGGGTCTGTGCCTTGAGCCCTGCCATCCTGGGTCCCAGAGGGACATCCCACTGACACATCACTAACTGGCAGGTGGGGGGGCTTGTGGTGGAGCAGGAAGTGACCCCACCATGGGGAAGTGTCCCCTGAGGTCCAACCACTACTCCACCCCACTAAATCCAAGAATGAGAATGACCCGCTTTGCGTATGAGAAATCCCCCCCCCACCTTTCCCTGATCTGGAAAGTCCCTCTACAATCCAGCTGGGGGGCCTTCCTGTTCGTCTGAAAGTGCGTGCTCTGTTTTCCCTCCAACTCCCATCTGCCACCCCAAGACGGGGGTCCTGGTCTAGGTCTGTGTTGCTAAGGCACAGAGGGAGGCAAGGGCGAGAGGAGCTGAAGGGTCTGCTTCCCCCATCCTTCAGGTCACCATCCTGGAGGCAGATAACAGAATCGGGGGCCGCATCCTCACCTTCCGGGACCCCAAGACTGGCTGGTCTGGGGAGCTGGGAGCCATGCGCATGCCCAGCTCCCACAGGTGAGACCTGACCTGACCATGTGTAGCCCCACCTGGGTGCGCACATAGAACCCCAACTCATCCCCCTCCAGACTCCAGCATCTCTCCATGGTTCTTTTGTGGTGCTGCAGATCAGAGGCCTTGTACTGCACACTGAATGATACCCCGGCCCTACTCTAGGGCCTGACCCCAAGAGAGACCCCTGACTCCCACCTCAGCCTATACCCACGCTGGGTCCTATTCCCAGCAGGGCCCCAGCTCTGGGCCTTCCCCATCCCTAGACTCCACCATCCTCAGCCCTGTCCCCACACCTGCAGGGTCTGGATACCCTCACTTCAGTGAAATTAACCTGGGCTCTTAATCCAGTCCCAATCCCTGGCTACCCCAGCCCCTGGCCTTGTCCCCTTTCATTCCTGTCCCCAGCACCAGTGAGCTTGAACCTAGCCCCTGCCTCATGCCATCCCATGCCCCTTCTCCAAGCCCCCCCCCCAACAGAGTTCCCAGCCCTCACCTGACCTCCCACACCCTCAGGATCCTGCATGCACTCTGCAAGAGCCTGGGACTCAACCTGACCACATTCACCCAGTATGACGAGAACACGTGGACGGAGGTGAATGGTGTGAAGCTTCGGAACTATGTGGTGGAGAAGATGCCTGAGAAGCTGGGTTACAGACTGCGCCCCGGGGAGAGGGGCCACTCCCCAGAAGACATCTACCAGATGGCTCTCAGCAGGGTAGGTGCTGCCGTGACCCCTGGCACTGCCAGCTGCTCTCCTGCCGCCAGCTGTCAGTCTCCAATTTCCCTGTGAGCGGAGCCGACCACACCAGCTTCCGTGGCTTCCCCTTCTCCCTTGCTCTGTCCTGGACGACCTCACCTTTGACACCACGGACTCTGACATGGTGCAGCTACCTAAAGCACCCTAAGTCCTCTGCTGAGCTGGGCACCTGCCCATAAACCCACTGGATTGCCAGCGCCCCCCCCCCGCAGCACCACCAGCCAGCCAGCAGGGGGCAGACCTCAGGGGCCTCTTCATGCCTGTCTGCCCTGCAGCCAGTTCCCACCTCCCTGTCCAGGCCCAGCTGGGCCCCCAGCCTTCCTGGCCTGGCACCAGAAGAGCATTCCACACACAGCTGACCCTGCAGGTCCACAGTGCCTCGGGGCCAGTCCCCAGCCCTCAGGCTCTACAGCCCAGGATAGTCTTGCATCCTCCACTCTACCTCAGCTGCTTCTTTCTCAAATTTACACTCCCTGGAAGTCCTCCCAGTGCACCACGTGCACTATGGGGTTGTTTTGGTTTTTGAGACAGGTTTCTCTGTGTACTTTAGGCTGGTCATGATGTCATGAAGTAGCCCAGACTGGCCTCAAACTCAGCCTCCCAAGTGCTGGGATTCCAGATGTGCACCACCATGCTCACCTAGCACACTGCACTTCTGGATGCCCACTTTGTCACCTGTCGTCCCTTGCTGTGCCCTCAACATGTCCTTGCCCTAGTGCCTGCCTTCCCCATCCAGAGAGGTCCCACTGCTCCCTGAAGCAGCTCCTGGGGCCTCTCCTGATGCCTGAGAGGAGCTGGCCACACCATCCTGACAGCCCCTCACTCTCGTCCTTGTCCCCTCCTGGACTCTCCAAGTTGCTGGTCCCTGAGACTGACAGTACGGGGGAGCAGGCAGGGAAACTGGAGCGGAGCAGGTGGCAGGGAGGGTGCACATTCTCCAGCCAGGCCCCCTGTAGGAGGGAGCTGGGCCAAAACGGGACAGGGCTGCTGGGGGAGCTGAGGCCTGAGTCACTGCTGTGGCAGGAAAGGGGAGGCAGGCGACCCCTGGGGGCTGAGATAATGTCATTTGTCACTAGAGCTGCTGTGAGAGCATGAGCCAGGGGCTGGCAGGGCCTGCAGCGCTCCTCTGAGGGGCTAGATCTCTAGCTGTAGGTACCCGGAAGCCAGAGAGGGCTGTGGGCAGAAGGGATTCAGCTGCTGTCTGCATCCATGTGAGCTAAACCCAAATATTTACTGAGTCCCAGGACACAGCACGACTGAGACAGATACAGTTCTGCCTTCTCAGAGCTTACAGGCCACCACACGGAGGAATGGAGTCTTCCCCACCCTGGGGGTGCTGAGGCAGGAAGATTGCTGCAGGTTCCTCTGTGTCTGTGTCTGTCTCTGTCTCTGTCTCTGTCTCTGTCTCTCTCTCTCTCTCTCTCTCTCTCTCTCACACACACACACACACACACACACACACACACACGAAGCAAGGATGACATGGTAGCAGGCCGTACTGAGTGATGGAGTCAGTTCTTTGACAAAATGTCCCCAAGTGGTGACATCTGATTTGCAGCAGAGGGCAAGTCTAAGGGCACAGACAGCATGGGCAAAGGCCTGGGGCTGGAAAGAAAGTGGTAAACGGCTGACCATGGGCAGAAGCAGAAAGGGCACCAAGGCTTTGGCAGCCAGCAACCCAGTACCATCTGCTTGGTCCACGACAGGCCCTAAAAGATGTCAAGGCACTGGGCTGCAGAAAGGCACTGAGGAAGTTTGAGAAGCACACACTCCTGGTGAGTGGGGCCTCAGCGTGACGCTGAGAAACAGAACCCCTGCCCCCAGAGCGGTCAGGTGCTGGCCCGCCAACCCTGTCCCGCTCACGGGAGAGGCCCCGTGTCCACCCTCTCTGGACCTGTTTCCCTCTTTGGTCAAGAGAGGCTGAAGCCGGTTGCAAGTTCTAGGGCACAGAACCCTGAGCTGGGGAAGCGGGCCCACCGGAGTGCGGGTCTGCGCTGCAGGCTGCAGCCCGGCTGGGCCCTGACGGGGCGGCACTCACCCCACCCCGCAGGAGTACCTCGTCGGGGAGGGCAACCTCAGCCGGCCGGCTGTCCAGCTTCTAGGAGACGTGATGTCCAAGGATGGCTTCTTCTATCTCAGCTTCGAAGAGGCCCTGCGCGCTCACAGTTGCCTCAGCGACCAGCTCCAGTGAGGGCCGGGGAGGCGGGGGGACTAAAGGCTGGGAGAGGCCGGGCCCTTGCAAGGCCCGGGAGAGAAAGGGGCCGGGAGGGCGTGCCTTGGGAGGAGGCGGAGCCGCTGGACCCGGATCAAGCTCGCTGTCCCCAACAGGTATAGCCGCATCGTGGGCGGCTGGGACCTGCTACCGCGCGCCTTGCTGAGCTCGCTGTCCGGGCCCTTGCTGCTGAACGCGCAGGTCGTGGCGCTGACCCAGGGCGCACACGACGTGCGGGTGCACATCAAGACCTCCAGCGGGCCGCAGAGCCTGAAGGCGCTGACCGCCGACGTGGTGCTGCTGACGGCCAGCGGCCCGGCGCTGCAGCGCATAACCTTCTCGCCGCCGCTGACGCGTAAGCGGCAGGAGGCGGTGCGCAGGCTGCACTATGTGCCAGCCACCAAGGTGTTCTTGAGTTTCCGCCGTCCCTTCTGGCACGAGGAACACATCAAAGGTGGCCACTCGAACACAGACCGCCCGTCGCGTGCTATTTTCTACCCGCCGCAGGGTGAGGGCGCGCTGCTGCTGGCCTCATACACGTGGTCGGATGCCGCCTCCGCGTTTGCTGGCCTGAGAGTCGAGGAGGCGCTGCGCGTGGCTCTGAGCGACGTGGCGGCACTGCACGGGCAGCTCGTGTACCGGCTCTGGGATGGCACCGGCGTCGTCAAGCGCTGGGCCGAGGACCCACACAGCCAGGGTGGCTTTGTGGTGCAGCCGCCCGTACTCTGGCAAGCCGACGAGGGCACGGAGCAGCCTTATGACTGGGCCGCCCCCTACGGCCGCATCTACTTCGCGGGCGAGCACACCGCCTACCCACACGGCTGGGTGGAGACCGCCGTCAAGTCCGCGCTGCGGGCTGCCCTGAGGATCAACAGCCCCGAGGAGCCCGCGAGCACCGCCCCCGAGGAGCTGCCGGCTGTGCACTTGGCTGGCTGCGCTCTGTGCAAAGAGGCGGAGCAAAGGGCCGCCCCAGCCCAGCGCCTCCCACAGTCCATTCAGGGAACCCAGCATTAAAATATTTTTCAGAAAACTGTGTGGCCCAGCTGCCTCCCTAGGTGTTGCTTCCGCAGTTTGCAGGGCCAGAGCCCTCAACCCTCCGTCCCCCAGGGGACCCCAGATTCTTCCAGGTCAGACTCTGTGGCACTGGGGACACAAGAGGGAAAGAGCACTGCACCAAGGGGCTGGTGTGCCAAGGAACCGGCGTTCTTCCCGCACAAAGGCAGGAACAGAAAACCCCACGGTCAGCGGAGTTAAACTAGTTTATTCCTCTGGAAAGCAGCCTCAGGGTGTGCAGCTCCATGGGTGCCGCCCGGCAGTGGTGTCCTGCGTCACCCCTCTGCTCAGCCGCACGCCCATCACACCCTCAAGAGGCCTCCTCATAGGCCTCACTGGCCAGTACAGGCCCATGTGGTCAGGCCCAGGACCAGAAGGTACTCCGGGCAGCACCTCCTCCCCGGGAGCCTTCTCTCCCCACAGTCACCACCCACGGGGACGTGTCAGTTCCGTGAAGCCAGCTCCTCAGGAGCGCAGCGGCCACTAAAGTGCAGGTGCGCCGAGGGCCGGGCCGGCCAGGCTACGAGTCAGCAACATCCTCCTCCTCAGGCAGGATCTCCAGACTGCTGTCCGGCTGCGGCACCATGTCCGCAGCGGGCGGCGGGGCCGGCGAGGCGCGCGTGGGCGACAGCGGCAGCGGGGAGACCACAGGCGAGGGGCTGTGGGGCTCGGCAGGCGGCGCCAGGCCCAGGACTTCCTGCACGTTGTGGGGTAGCTCCTGGAGACAGGAGGGGGGTCAGAGACGCCAGGAGGGCGGGGGCTGGCTGCAGGAAGAGGCCGGGACTTACAGAGCAGGCGGTGAGCTGCCGGTACAGTGCCTCAGCGCGCGTCAGCACATCCTCTACGCTCAGCTTCATGGTCAGCTCGTTGATGTGCTGCCAGGAGGCACGGCAGGTCGGCCATGGGTAGGTCTGGGGACACGGGGTCGTCCCACCCTCGCTGTGTTCACAGCGACCAGCACCGGCTAGCAAGAGGCACGGTGGCACGGACAGGGCGGCACCACCCTCCAGGGACTCCACGACCTGTGTGGGGGTGGGAAGGAGCTCACCTTAAGGATCTCGTTGGAGCCGAAGCCTGAGAGCATAAGCGTGTCCCGCTCCATGTCCAGGATGGCGCAAGCCACCAGCAGGTGCAAATTAGGGCCAGGAAGCCCCGTCCACAGCACCTGGAGGTAGGGTGGGGTTCAGAAGGAATCTGTTGATAGTGCCCCCAGATCTGTCCCTTCCAGCCTGCAGCCCCAACCCCTTCCGCACTCCCCCAACTGGTGCCCACCTCCCACAGTCGGAGGATGTCCGGGAAGGGGAACTCCCTCTTGAACCAGATGAGCAGCCACCGGAAGCAGAAGCAGAGCGAGCCAGAGTCCTGGGAATCTGGGGAAAGCAGCGGGCCATTCAGCGCTTGGGCCTGCTGCGGGCACCCCTGTTCTCAGTCTCTGGGAAGTGACCCGCCCGGTACAGGCAGCCCAAAAGCCCAGGATGGAAGCTTCCGAGGGTGCACGGTGCCCTCGCCCGGTCCTGCCTGCCACACTGCACCGCACGTGTGCAACCTCCCCACCTCCTGCTCTGACGCACAAGGGTACAGGACCAAACCAGGGACACAGGACCCGTCCCAGTGCTGTTGGGGATCAAGAACTCTGAACCCCTGGGTACACTGCTAGCCCCACTGTCAGCTGCCAAGATAACCTTAGACAAAAGAATTCAAAAGCTGTGAAAATGAGTTCTGCCCGAACACAATCCCTTCCTTGAAAATCATCTTTAAAACACGCATCATAATGCAAAACGCACTGCAGGTCCAGCAGGTCAGGGTAAGTGGGTGTGTTCTCTGGGACTGAGTCCCTGCTCCCAGAAGTTGCATTTCAGAAGAGTTGATGACAGGCAGCTCTCCAACAGTGGCCCAGGAGTGGCCTGTGCTTTTCTAAGGCTCAGCTGCTTTTCAGTGAGGAGAGGCCAGGTATTTGTCAACTCTCTCCCTAGTGCTCTCCTAGAGTTTCCTCATAAGTGGCCTTCTTGTCAAAGCCTTATACTTTTGTTTCTTCTT
>NW_004524844.1:1008055-1041185 GCF_000260255.1 Octodon degus
ATGTAGCCTTTTTTTTTTTTTTTTTTTTGGTAATAGGGATCAAACTCAGGACCTTGTACTTGCCAAGCAGGCACTTATGCCACTGAGCTATCTCCCTGCTCCCAGCCCTTTTTAAAACACTTTCTGGAGACGGGGGCATATGCCTATAATCCCAGCATTCAGGAGGCTGAGACAGGAGGATCATTTCAAGTTCGAGACCACGCTGGGCTACAAAGTGAGCTCAAGGCCAGCATGAACTACATAGCAAGACCCTGTCTCAAAAAGATGAGAAAGAGAGAGAGAGAGAGACAGACAGACAGACAGACAGACATACACAGGAGACACAGGGTCTCTCACTGAGTCATTAAATTTCCCAGGTTGGCCTGAACTTGTGATCTTCCTGCCTCAGCCTCCTGAACACTGAGATCCTCGGGAACCAGTTTTCATCTTGAAGGTGAGAAGATGCTTGGTGGACATAGAAACGCTAAGAGCCACATCCAGGCCCTTATTCTTGAGAAGTACCCAGCAGGTTAAGCCCGAGTTCAAGCCATCCTAGGATAGAAGTGACCAGGGCTGGCTGGCCTGGTACACAGAGGGTCACAGCACCAGGACGCCTGTGTGTGCTGAGGCAGCTCTAAATCGCCCCTCAGCCTTACACTTCCAGTTAGGCTCTGGCTCACACGGGATGTTTCTCTGGACTGGATCAGGATCCAGGGTCCTAGACACCCTCTGCAGCTACCACCAGAGGTGCCTTGGAATGGTCTATGGTCCCGTTGTCGCCTACCCACTGGCCCTTGGGACATACCCAGGAAGTCGCACAGGGGCTGGTCCAGCACCTTCAGCAGCAACAGCAGCTGCCCCAGCTGCCGCTTCATGGTCTCCTGGCTCTCCTCAAAGTTCCCATGCTTCAGGGTTCGAGAGAGGTTCATGTGAGGAGCCAGGAGCCTCAACTCCACAAGGACCCCATCTCTACCTCACCCCACGCCTCACCACAAGCTCCATGAAGCCACAGAAACACCAGAAGGCGTCCACCTCGTTCTGAACAACGTACAGGATCGGGGAGAGAAGATCACTCATGCCCTGGACGTAGCCTGGGGGGACACAGGGTCAGGCGCTGCTCAGGCCCTCGGCACCCTGGAGGGGCCCAGCCCAGCCCTCCCTGCCCGTCGTCACACCGAGGTCGAAGTGGAACATGCAGTAGGTGAGGAGGATGTCATTCAGCAGGCCCAGCCCAGGGTTCTCAGGACCCTCGTAGAACTTGTTGGTCCTGTCAGTGCGGCTCACATCTCTCTCTGCGGGGATGAGGGCGTGCAGGGGGCACACATGAGAAAGGCGACGGGGCCACCCCGCCAGTCCCCAGCACCAGTCCTGGGCTCCGTTCCTCGGAGGCAGGAACCATCACCAGCCTTCCTGCCTCAAGGCCCTGGGCTTCCCCACAGCTTGTCACAGCCTCCTACAAGTGGGGAAACTGAGGAACGGGGTGGTACAGTTACTAAATTCTCCTGGCAAAAGCTTCCACTTGACCCCAAGGCCGCTTTCCCCTTCACTGTCCCTGGCCTTGTCCCCAGCCATTCCTGCCTCTGCCCACCCCCCTGCTCCCCAGGTGACCCTACCCAACACCCACCAATGAGGCTTCGGTATCCGTGCAAGAGTGAGTTCCTCCGCTCCTGCTCAGGGCTCACCGACTTCCACTGCAGCTTCATGCGGAAATACTCGTCCCTGCGGGTGGAAGAGGGCAGGAAGCACCAGAGAAACTCCCAACGGGCACACCACCTCACTGGTCTCTCCCCAGACTCTGCCCTGACCTAGCAGATGCAAGCCGGCCACCAGATCCTTCTGGTTGCCACCCCTTTCACTCCCCACTGCTAGCATCCCACCACATGACACCACCATGTGGACTGTCACTTTTGGTTTGGTTTTTGAGATGGGGTTAGACCATGTAGTTCAGGCTGGCCTCAAGCTCGCAGCATACCTCCTGCCTCAGCCTGCCCAGTGCTGGGTTTACAGGTGTGCTTTGCTATGCCTAGCTTATGTGGGCTTCTAGTACGAATCTGTCACCCCTGCTGAACAAAGCATGTCAGAGACTGGGTACAGATGGGCCCTACAGCCAGGGATGGGACACATTTTCTCCCTGAGGGTCCCTGAGGGGGTCAAGATAGGGGCCTCACAGAGCAGGGGCACCCTGGGAATGCAGGGGCCACATTTTTCCACTCACGTTTTCTTTCGCACATGGGCCTTGTGCTCCTCGGTCGAGCCCTCCCAGCTGAGGTAGCCCAGGAGAAACTTCCAGGCCTCGTGCCGAAGGCCAGGGCTCAGACCCTGGAGAGGAATGGGTCAGGCAGCTCAGCAAGCCTCCCAGCTGCCCACCAGCCCAGCGCCTGCCCTGACGGTGCTCACCCCTGAGAAGATCCGGTTCTTCAACTCGGGGACCTGCTGCAGGCGGCCCTCGGGACCCACATGCTGGGCCCACTCCTCCTCTGTGACTGGAGGGGCCCGCTCCACGATTGGCCTTGGCCCCAGCTCTACCTACAGACATGAGGTAGGTGAGCCCAAGCTCACTGGGTGTAGCCCAGCTGGAGCCGGACAGGGCCCACTGACGCTCAGGAGCAGGAGCAGGAGTCATGCCCAGGACAGCAAGGTGCATGTGGTGCCTGGCACCACCTGGGAGCCTGCCCAGAGTCACTCCTGATGCGACCCCGAGACGGCCACACTGCTGCTGTCCCCTTGTTACCAAGGAGGAAAGACAGGCTCAGGGAAGTGAGGTCCCTTGCCCAGGTGACACAGCCAAAAAGCCAGAGGGAGAGTGCGCCTGATACTCACGCAAGAGATGACCTCAAAGCCAGGTTCATCGTCGGGTGGGGGGCGAAGGTCAGGGGAAGGCGTTCCCTCAGGGTGCGGCTGCAGGGCTCCCCGGAAGAAGTTGGTCACTCGGGAGAAGCTGCTGAAGGTGGTGGAGTAGGGGTCTTGGAGGAAGCGCTGAGAAGAGGCACGAAGGCTGTCACAGCCGCCCCTCAGATCTCACCCTGCCCGACGCCCACCCGCCAGGTCTGGGGCTGAGGACACTCACAGAGACCACGTTGGAGCTGTCCTGATCAAAGAGCTGCAGGTGGTGGAAGGAGTTGGAGAGGGCAGAGGAGTCGTGGGGAAAGACAAGGTAGAGGCGGGAATCCTGCGGGGAGCTGGGAGGCAGGAGGGAGGGGACGTGCAGGTGACACAGGTGGAAAGCGCGGTGTCAAGGGCTGTCACACCATATTTGTTTCAGTGGCAGTGTTCTACCTGCCTCTGGGGAATCCATCATCTCTGGAGTTACTGCTGAGAGACCAGCGCTGGACCCCAGGGGTAGGCCCATGACCCAGGCAGGCCAATGAGAGCCTTCAGCTTCGCGTGCTGGGATGATTGACTCAAGGATAAACCAATAAAACAGCATAGAAAATGATGTCTTCTATCCTTTGGGATGGCTAAGGCAGGGCTGCTGGTCGCCCAAGAGAATGACAGGTCCCCAAGGGACATGAGCAGCTCTTTCTAACACCTTCGCCCTGGGTCTGCAAAGCCAGTACCATGCTTGCTTCCTTTCCTCTTCCTCTGCTGTCACACTGTGGTGACAGCCCGAGGGGTCAGACCTAGGAGCAGGCTCACCTGGCCAGCAGCAGGTAGCGGCTGAGGACTCGGAGCAGGGCTCGGGTGCCTCCACGGTGGAAGTGCAGGGCAGGCAGGGAGCCTCCGGCCTGGGTCACCAGAACCAGGTAGGCCCAGCTGAGGCCTGGTTTGGACCGGCGGATGGACTTGAGCTCTCCCAGACTCACCGAGAAGGCCCACTGGCCCCGGGGCGAGCTGGGCTCTGCACCTAGGAGGACAGCAGCAGCATGGGATGCCAGAGGCTGCCTGTGCAACTGACACTCCACCTGCGCAACTGGCTCCAAAGGCCCCAGCACAGGCTACCTCCACGCGCCAGCTTCTGGGAACCCTGGGCTCCCTCGCGCTTCCTCGGAATCACAGCTGAATAAGAAGGGAAGGAAGCCTGGTGGACGTGCATCTGCGCTAGACTTCCAGGAAGCTCAGACCCTCAAGCAGGCACACAGGGCCTCTCAGGTCTGTCCCTGCTTCTCTGCCTATCTTACCTCCTGCCTGCCTGCCTGTTGCAGACCCCCAACCGGAGCCACAACTAAAGCCTGGGAGCGTCTCTATAGGCTTCTCTCTCTGGTGGGCGAGAAAGCTTCTGAGAGCCATGCTCTGCTATCACCTCTTCCTGAAAGGCCTCCTCTCCCCACAGGCGCCAGCACCTCCCCTACATGCCCCACACCCTCTGTGACTCCAGGGCAGCATAAACAATCCTGCGACTGCTTCATGTGTCACTCCAAGCAGAGAGGAAACCTTCTCAGTGAGCAGGACTCTCGGGGGTGCCCCGGGCCAACCCATTCTATTCTAGGTGGCCATCTTGGCTGTGGGTAGCAAAGCCTTTGGAGCCATGACCAGTGAGGGCAGGGTGTGTCCCACGGCCACCCAGGGACATGAGCTCAGCCTACCTCTGGCAGGTTCTGAGTGATGGAGCCGTGGCCGCACAGTACTGATGACAGCCCAGTCGGGTTCATAGCCAGGGTCAAAGGTGGGTTCCTCCTCAGAGGTACAGGGGTCACCCCCACTTGCATCCTTGGGAGAAAAGAGGACAGCAGGGACTATGGATTCAAGGTTGCCAGATCTGAGCCTTGAGGCCTCACGAGAAGGCAGCCCCGTGGAACAAGGAGAAAAATAGGCACAAGGAAACACAGCTCTTACTCAGGGTTACCAGCACAGCCAAGCAGGAGCTAGAATTTGACCTCAAGTCTCCCAGTGCTCAAAGAGATAATGCTACACAGAACACAGCTCTGCTGTGAGACCTCCTCAGGCTATGGTGCATAAGGCAACCTGCAAGGACACAAGCCTACCAGGACAGCGACACATGATGACAAGGACGCAGAGAAACTGGCACCCCCTCAGACACTGCTGATGGGGTGTGAGATGGTGCCACTGTGCTGCAAGAGGCTGGTTCTCAAAAGGTTACACACTGGGCCAGCAATTCCACTCCTACGTATGTGCCCACAAGAAATGAAAGTGTGTCCGCAGAAAGAGACACGCAGTCACAACAGCGTGGCCCATCACGGCAACAGGTGGAAACACGAGGAAGCAAAATGTCAAATGTCCAGAAGACGTCAAGGTGAGGACTGTTCAGCCTGAAGAGGTATAAAACACTTCACAGCTCTGCGAATACGCCCAACTATGCACTTTTACATTTTATGGTGAGACAGGAGCTCAGGATATTCCAGGCTGGCCTTGAACTTATGACAATCATGCCTCAACCTCCTCAGTGCCAGGATTATATAATACGGTGTGTGCTGGGGACTGAACTCAGGATCTTGTGCTTGCCAGGCAGGTACTTAGGCCACTGAGTCACCTCCCTGTCCTATATAAAGTTTTAAAACTCTTACTATAAATTAAACTTTTTGCTGAGTTAACACACCTATAATATTCAAATAACGGAACTAAACTAAACAGATGAATGTCCATTTTGTATCTGTGTATTCAAAATGGTTAGGATAGATATATAGTTACATTCTCTTAATGAATAAAGAAATCTGTTGTAATAGTGTTTGTAAATAGGATATCATGTCCGCATCTTGTACAGCAAATAACCAGTAGGAAGAATGCATGCAATGTGTTAATTATTGAAGCTGTCCTACCAATTTGATTTGAAACTGTCTCATTGCTATTTGTTTCACAATAAAATTATGGAAAAAAATTAAACTTTTATGGTGAGTGAAATATTTTTTATTAGGATATTTTTGTGTATTTTGTGGGCTGTTTTTTTTTAATGTATTTGCTACAGGGTCTCACTATGCAGCTCACATTCCTAGCGATCCTCCTAGGGGGTTCCCGGGGTTTCTCTATAATCCCAGCGCGGGGTTTTCAGCCTCCCCAGTGCTGGGATTATAGGCCTGCACCA
Source organism: Octodon degus (assembly GCF_000260255.1). Taxonomy (NCBI): domain Eukaryota; kingdom Metazoa; phylum Chordata; class Mammalia; order Rodentia; family Octodontidae; genus Octodon; species Octodon degus. The sequence goes on from NW_004524844.1 coordinate 1,014,012, forward strand.
CCATGCCTGGACTAGGCTGCTGGCTCAGCACACCTGGGGATGGGGCCAGCGCAGCATGTGGTGCTGGGGACTAAACCCTGGCCCCTGCATGTGCCTAAGAAGGCACTTAATCCGCTGAGCTACTTCACCAACCCTATTTTTTAGTTTTTCGAGACAGAGTCTTGCCATTTAGTTCAGGCAGGCCTAGAACTCACTATGTAGCCAAGATCGCCCTCAAACTCATGGCAATCCTCCTGCATCAGCCTCCTAATTGCTGGGATTACAGGTGTGCACTACCACACCCAGCTAATTATATCTTTTTTTTTTTTTCATTTTCTTTCTTTTTTTAAAAATTTATTTATTTTGTGTGTGTGTGTGTGTGTGTGTGTGTGTGTGTGTGTCCAGCTCAGCCCACCAGGGGGCAGGGCTGGCTGGCATGTGGTGCTGGGGGATTGAACCGCAGTCCCCATGCTTTGCTAAGCTTGTTCTAAGTAGGTGCTTTAGACCACTGAGCCATCTCACCAGCCCAAGCTAATTATATCTTACTGGGTCCGGGAGATGGCTCAGTAAAATAAGCGCTTCCCTGGCAAGCACAAGGGCCTGAATTCAATCCCTGGTTCCACAAAAAAATAAAAAATATTTACATTTTATCAAAGGAAAAAAGAGTGATTTGCTCATGGATTTTTATGAAAATATCACTGTCCCCAGTGCAAGACACAGTAAGAACCATAAACAGTGGCTGCTACCAGTGTTTTTAGCTTGGGAGGCAGGAACTGAGAAATGATACACACAGGAGTACTGAGGACTGTGGTGTTGGTGACATTCCAGGACAGGAAGGGGACAGAGTGTATGGAACTGCAAGAGAGAGAGCAATCCAGGGAGTAGGCTCAGGCTGATGGCAGCAGACACCTCAGACCCCTGCCAGCAACTGGAATTCCCAGCTGCACTGTCCCTTCACACACTAGCAGAGCACCCGTCTTTCCTTAAGTAAACTTTTTTTTTTTTTTTTGTATTTTAGCGAAGAGTCTACAGGGTGTTCAGGGTCTCACTACTACATTGGATGTCTGTTTACAGCCTCTCAAGTGCTGGGGTGACAGGCTCGCACCACCACGCCCAGCCTCCATCGCTGTGTCAGGGTGCCCTGGGGGCCGGGCCGTCACGGCAGGCCGGGGATCAAACCCCCAGCCCCTGTGCCCGCTTGCAGGCCCTTTAATCCGCTGAGCTACTTGGCCAGCCCATGTGAACATTTTCAATACACTTCAAGCAGAAAAAAGAAAGAGAGCTCAGACAGGACCAGGCTCCCAGCCAGACTTACACTGGCCTGCCCCAAGGCACGTCGGCCATCCGGGGACCCTGGCCCTTCAATGCCTTAGCGTAGGAGCCTACCTTCTTGGAGAAGAGGATTTGGGTGGCATCTCCAGCCTCTTCCACAGGAGCCCAGTATAAGAGGACGTCATTGTCCTGAGGGAAGTGGTGAGTCGTCAGTGGGCTCAACAGTCCACCCGAAAGCTTTCCATTATAATTTCTAAACTTGTGCCGTCTCCACTCTTAGCTTTCCAAAGTCTTTTCCTGACGGCAATTCCCACCCCATCCTTCTAAATTCCCAGAGCTAACCTCCAGACAAGACTCCTACAAATACTGCTTCAATCCTGCCGGGTGCCGCCCCAGCCCTGCCTCCTCCTGGCCCACCTTCTCCACAACACGGATGATGCCCGCGATGAGGGAGTCCGGGTCCTGGTGCTTTCGGGCGCTGGTGTGCAGATACACGCCTCCCTTCTCAAACACCACCTAGGGGTGGGAGCCAGTGAGAACCCCGCGGGCGGGGGAAGTCGCGCAGGAGGCGAGGCCTGTTCTGAGCCAATAGGGACGCGGAAGGGGAGGAACTATAGCCAGGAGGCGGGGCCCGGGGAGATCGCAGGTGAGGTTAGGGCGTGGCCGAGACAAACCCCGCCCCGCGTCTGTGGGTGTGCGCTCCAAAGGGGCGGGGCTAGAAGATCAGTCCCCCGGGACTTTGGAGGGTGACAGCGTGTTTGTAGGCAAACAGAGTTTGATAAGGTTCTTCCTGTTTCCCAGAGGCCCCGTGCGGAGTGAGGGAAAAGCAAACCAGGGGACCAAGGAAGGCGTATCCTATAGACAGAAGCGAGGGAATGGGTTAGTAGTACTTACCCTGTAGCCAGATCCTTCCATAGCCGCCGCCAAAACACCACTGTCCCAGCCTCCTCCTTTTCCGGGTCAACGTAATGTCACATCCGGAAAATATACTCCCTATCAAGACCAGAGAGTGGTAGCGCCCCTACTATTCTACAGCAAGAGTAGGAGAAACCATCTTTCAGGGTAGGGTGGTTGAACCTGAGCGAGTGTTCAAGTCACGTGGCTCAGATGGTGGGCAGCAAGCCAGCATAGTGCGCAGGCGCAGTGGTTGTAGTCTCCCTAAGAAGTAAACAAGTGGGAGGACTCTGAAGTTCTACCCCTTTGCTCCAACGATCCCCGAAACTCCCACCTCTCCATACTATATTCTGGCATCGAAGCTATAAAGGTGCCATTTTATTCCAGGGCAAGCCTTAGCGGGTTGGTCATGCTAATGTGGGGCAGTCCCATCTCCCTGCGGGGCGCGACAGCGCCGTACTGGAAAAGAGGACCACATAAAGGAAAAGGTGAGAGGAATTGTGTATCACAAGAGGTGCTAAAGGACCCGAAAGAACGGGATGAAGCCCTCAGTGCCAAAGAAGCCGTCGCAGAATTCCTGAAATCACTGAAGGAAGGGGGAAAAAAAAAATGCTGAGACACCATTTGGAAGTTGGGCAAATCGAGTTTATCGGATTTTTGCCAGCCTTGGTGTTGGGGAGGGCTAGATTGGAGAGAGAACACGTGTGTGTGTATATATGTGGGCAGATGAAGCCAACTAGCTGCCATGTTTGTTACGGGCTACCCTTTCCTCCACTTCTCTGGAAGTTGATTATCGATAAGCGACGTCATATCGCTTGCTTTAGTTTATGGTGGTCCTGGGTAAGCATCCGTGAACAGCCATGTTTCTTGGGGGTCAATCGAAGTGATCTAGCCTGTTTTCTGCTTGGCCTTTCGCCACATTTCTTATGGGCACTCTGCTGTTGCCCGGCAGAAGCCTCCGTAGCCACGTTGGTCTCTGGCGGCCTGGACAAGGGAGGTGGAATGGGCAGAGTGCAGGAGGGGCAGGGAAACGGAAGTGACGCAAGGCACCGCCATGCCTTTTGAGGGCGGCGACGGCGCCAGGCTGGCCATGCTGGCTACGGGCACGTGAGTGGAGGCGGCGTTGTGAACCGCGGTGTGGGGAGGATTTGGCGGCCCCGAGGCCGAAGGGGCGCTGGGAGGGCGAGCGGCTCATGAAGGGGTACGGCCTACATAGACCAGAGGACAGAATTTGTCCAGAGGCTCTTGTCTGAGCGCTGGCAAGGAGCCGCCCCCGGGAACGGTCCTGTCTAGCCCGAGACAAATCCTACACAGCCTTGTCTTCGGCCACCAGACCTCCTGGACGGCTTCCTTTAGCGGTGGACCATGTCCACGGGATTGGGGGTCAATCGCGGGATTCGGGGGCTCCCCTCACCCTTCCAAGGGCGGGACTTCCGGTCCTGGCTCCCACCTGGGCGGGATTTCCTGTTTTCTTCCTGGAGCAGTGGGTCTGCCCTGGACCCCGGGCGCGGTGGGGAGGAGCCTGCGCGGCGGAGCGGGGCCCCGACGCTCACCCGGCCTCCTGCATGATCGCGTTCTCCACGCCTGCGGGTGAGGGCTGCCTACGGCTTGACGGCGGGAGGGGGTCGCTGGCATCCCTCGCCTCGGGGGACTTCGCCCTGTTGTCATGTCCTCCTGGAACCACTTTGCTCCTCCTCTCGTCCTCACCTCTCTTCTCCCTACTCATTCTAAGGCGACCTTCCTCACCCCCGCATCTCTCCCTAAGTTAAACTAATGCATTGAGGTCGGGGCACCCCTCCAGCCGACAGGACTTCCTCTAGAGGGGAGGGGTCCCGAGGCGCCCGCTCCTGGCTGCTGCCCTGTTGACTAACTGAGGCCCCAGCCCCTGGCCGAGCAGTTCGTGTGACGCTTCCCTCCCCCCTTTTTTGTGCCTGCCTCCTCTAATAGGAGAGTCACCATCCACTCGCCCCCCATTTTCAGTGTTCAGCCCTGTGGCTACCCGGGTGGCCCCCTTCCCCTCACCTCCATGGCAGGAGGAGCTGGGACCCAGAGAACAAGAACCCAGGCCCAGATGCCAGGCTGCGTGGCCTTGGACCAGTCACCTCCCTCTGAGCCTCGGTTTCTTTCTCAGATGGGAGGAACTGGTGCTGTACAGAAGTGACACAGCTCTGCCCATTGGTGTGGCGTGTATGGGTCAGGCAGAAGCAGTTTCAGCCCCACTCTTTCTTTGGCTGGCTGTGTGCCTTCTGGCCAGTGTCTTAAACTCCCTGAGCCTGTCCCCATCTGGTGAGATCACAGTGCTCACCTCCTGAGGCAGCACGATGGCAGAATTAAGAACTGGCTGAGTCCCAGCCCAGCTGGGCCCAAGTTTATGACTGTAAAATGGGGTGACAACAGCTCCTCCCTCAGGGAGGTGGAGGGTAAATGCCAGTCCTGCCTCCCTCCCAACTGGCCTGGCCTGTGAGGTCCCGAGGTCACAGCCCCTAGAGGCAGGAAGTGAAGTGACAGGGCGGAGCCCTGCACAGGTACTCAGCAGACCCTAGTGTCCAGGACTTTGAGTTGCCAAGGGCCTGCAAGTTGAATTCAGGCTCCAGACTTGGCTTGTCGCTCTTGTGGCCCTGGGAGGCTTGAATCTTTCCACGGTGGGACGCTCACTGACCTTCTGGGGCGGCTGCTCAGCTCCCAGCAGCCCTGGCTCCACTGCTCTGAACAACAGGTACAGAGACAGTGGTCCAGGGTCACACAGCAGGCTGGAGTCAGGGCAGGAGGCTCACTGTCTGTGTGGAGCATAGGCCCGTGCCCCGATACGGGTTCCCACCCTTGGGAGTCTACAGTGTGGTGGAGAAGGCAGGCAATGGGACAGCTGTCACTAGCTCGGGTGATGTGAGCTAGGATCACAGGACCAAGGGAAGATGGCTCCAGGAGGTGCCAGGACAGCGCTATGGAAGCAGTTGAAAGAGTCCTGATGCATTTCCAGCGCGGAGCAGCTCCCAGGCCATTTTTGCTTTTATTTCACCCCTGCATTCAGCCATTCAGTGACAGGTCCACATAGTTCTGTCCCGAGGGGCGTGTGTGTATTAGGTTGCCCAGAGGAGGGGACTGGCTCTGTCTAGGTGGGCAAAGTCTTATCCACTAGATGAGTGACAGATTGGCAGCCAATGCAGGACCAGTGCCCCGGGTACAGAGCCAGGATCACAGTCAGGTCAGAGAGACACCTCCCCCCACCGGCCTTTTGCAGGGTGAGCCAGGGGCTCCCCAGAGATGTAGCGCTGGTCACACATGCAGCTTAAAATGTCACAGAAGACAGATGCCATTTACATTGGCTACATGCCTAGTTTTAGCCAGTGTAACTAACATGTCATCTTTTCAGCATAGAATCAGTGTTGTCACGCAGATTGTTTCTCTGGTCATTTTGCCTCTTGCCTGTTTGTACTGTGTGCAAACTGTGGGTGGTGGGTGCCTCGGATGTTCCAAGCACGTCCTGAGGACATAGGATAGGCAGGGCCAGGAGGAGACGACGGCTGCAGGAGGACACGCAGCCCTGGCCAGGAGGGTGGAGATGGAGCAAGGGGTGGCAGCAAAGGGTCCTGAGGGGCACATTTGAAGAGCCACCCAGCTCTGGGAGCAAGGTGGAAGCAAGGGCCAGCCAGGACACCAGGGTGGGGTGGGAACGCGCGCAGGCCAGGCCTCAGCCCTTCTGCTCTGCCCACAGGGCGCCGATGGCGGCAGGGCGGCCGGAGGAGCTATGGGAGGCCGTGGTGGGGGCCGCCGAGCGCTTCCGGGCCCGGACTGGCACCGAGCTAGTGCTGCTGACCGCCGCGCCGCCGCCCCCACCCCGCCCGGGGCCCTGCGCCTATGCAGCACACGGCCGTGGGGCCCTGGCTGAGGCTGCCCGCCGCTGCCTCCATGACATCGCCCAGGCTCACAGGGCTGCAGCTGCTGCCCGACCCCCCCGACCCCCACCAGTGCCACAGCCGCCCAGTCCTCCTCCCAGCCCGCCCCGCCCAGGCCTGCCCAGGGAGGAGGAGGAGGAGGAAGAGGAGGATGAGCCGACTGAGACAGAGACTTCGGGGGAGCGGCTTGGCGGCAGTGATAATGGAGGTGAGAGGCACCGGGCAGGGGAGGGGTGGCCCCCCTGGGGGGCAGCACTGTTGCTCTCCACCTTGAGGTCGAGTGGGCACCTCAGTCCGCAGCCTGGCAGCCAGACCCAAGTGTTGGGTGGAGCTCAAAAGCAGGCTCAGACCTCTCTCTGAGGGATCCTGCTGTGGTTGGGAGTTGGTGTCCAGGCGTCAGTCACAGGGACGTTAGGGGCCAAAGTGGTGTTCAGAAGTCACCAGACCCATGGGCCACAGCTGAGGGAGCCATGGCCTCTGGAGGTGTGGGAACTGCACATCTGCGGAGCAGCGGGCTCAGAGACGAGGCGGCAGCAAGGTGTGCAGGGAACTTGGAGGTTGCAGAGTGCCCAAAGGCTGGACACCAGGGCTTCAGAATTGGGCAGGAGTTCGCAGGGGCCTTGATGAGAAGTTCCTCGGCTGTTCTTACTGACCGCTGGTTGCCTCAGCATTGTTGGAGAAAACTCCCAAAGCAGGAAGGGTGAGACTCTGGGTTCAAATCCTGGTGCTGACTGCTTACTAGCTGGGGACCTTGCTCAAGTGACAGAACCCATGGTGGCCTGTGGGCTCCATTTGTCAAGTGGGGTCGCAATCACATCCTACTGCAGTCTGCCTTGGTACGGAGTCCCAGTGTCCCAAACAGACCTGCAGGACTTCACTCCACTAGCTGGTTGCTCCAGAGAGTATGGCAGGTGACAGAAGCTGGATTCTACCAGTGACACACAAAAGAGGGAAAGAGTATTTGAGGCAGAGGCTCTGGGTGGGCAGTGGCAGGGCCTGGCATCAGGCGCCTCAGGGGTGGGGCTTCGATGACACCCACAGGGCTCTTTATGATGGACGAGGACGCCACTCTCCAGGATCTGCCCCCCTTCTGTGAGTCGGACCCTGAGAGCACCGATGGTGAGTGGCCCACACTGGTGCTGCCCCAGGAGTTTGGATGAGTTTGGGGACCGAGGCTGAAGGCACCCTTCTCTCGCAGACGGCAGCCTGAGTGAGGAGGCCCCTGCTGGCGCCCCGGCCTGTAATGTGCCCCCTGCCTCAGCCCTGCCCACGCAGCAATATGCCAAGTCGCTGCCCGTGTCTGTGCCTGTGTGGGCCTTCAAGGAGAAGAGGACTGAGGCACGGTCGTCGGATGAGGAGAACGGACAGGTGAGGGGCCACCCAGAGCCACCGCCGCCAGGAAGCACTGAGTTGTGTGCTTTCACCCCAGTCTAATTTGTTTTAGGAATTAGTAGGAATTGAACCCAAGGTATACTTGGTATATACCAGGCCACTGAGCTCCATTCCTATTCCAATTTTTTTGTGGAACCGGGGATTGAACTCAGCCCTTGCACTCGCCAGGCAAGCGCTTATTCTCCTCAGCCATCTCTCCAGCCCCTCTTATTTTATTTTTGAGACAAAGTGGCTCAGGCAAGGCTCAAATTTCAGATTGTCCTGCCTCAGCCTTCCAAGTAACTGGAACTTCAGATGTGGCCCACCATGCCTGGCCTGTTACCCGACTGAATCCTCCCCTCAACCTGGGGAGGCAAGTGCTAGGCCCAGAGGCCTATGCCTCTAACTCCTCTGACACTAGGCTGTGTCCCAGGCCTTGTGGCAAGGCCTGTCCTCTCCCAAAGCAGCTCCGTTTGCCAAAACATGCTGTAGCCAAGGCACAGGTATTTTCGCATCCCTGCCAGATGGGAAACCTGAGGATCAGATCACCTCACACATTCCTGAGCCCCTCTGGTGTCCTGTGCTCTGCCCATTCAGTGCCCTATATGGAATTCTTGGTCTGGCCTTGCTGCCCATCTCTGAAATTCCTGAAGCCAAAGGAAACTGAGGCCCTTGGGCCACATGACTTTCTGGAGTCTGGGCCTAGAAGGGGCAGAGCTAGACCTGGAACCCACCATCCTTCAGAGAAAGAGCTGGGGGCTTCAAAGAGGCCTGGGGCCCAGCGTCTCCCTCAGGCCTCAGTGTTTTTACTCGAACTTCATCGATCAGGGAGTGCGAGAGCCAGGCGTGGGGGTGCATGCCCATAATCTCAGCGCTTGGGAGGCTGAGGCAGGAGGATCACTGGGTTCAAGACCAGCCTGAGCTACATATCAAGACCCTCTACCCTCAAAAGGGAAAGGTTGGGAGTAGAGTTTATTTTGGGGGGGGGGTACCAGGGATCAAACTTAGGACCTTGCGCTTGCCAGGCAAGCACTTATTCCACTGAGCTATCTCCCTGGCCCCCTAGAGTTTATTTAGTATGGAGGACCTGGTTCAAAAAAGTGATGGCCCCACAGGCCGCAGGAGGGCCTGCCAGGCTTCCACCACTCCTGTTAACACAGAGAATCTGATTTCCGCCTCCTGATGGGGCCTGGGCTGCTCATTCAGGGCAGGGGCCACGTGAGGAGAAATCTCTGTCGAGGAGCCGCCTGTCCCAGCAGTCCCTGAGCCTCGACTTCATCTCCGCCCTCACAGGGCATCTTAGCCCCATGTTTCAGGAGATGGAGGCCGAGGGAGGCAAAGACTCCGCTTGACAACTGCTTGCTGACAGAGGTCTGATTGGAACATGAGAGTGCCTGGCCCACATTCTCAGGAGACCCCCCCCACAGTGACAGCGCTTGCACTGCAGGCCACGAAGCCTGCTGGAGAGGGGGGCGTGGTTGGCACAAGGCATCGCCGGGTGCAGGCAAAAGGCGGCAAGATGTTGGCACCCGCCGGCCTGACCCTTCGATTGTGGTCTCCGCAGCCCTCCTCCCCGGACCTGGACCGCATCGCGGCAAGCATGCGCGCGCTGGTGCTGCGGGAGGCCGAGGACACCCAGGTCTTCGGGGACCTGCCCCGACCGCGGCTCAACACCAGCGACTTCCAGAAGCTGAAGCGGAAATACTGAGGCCCCGGGAGGCCACGTCCACCCGCCCCCACACTACACCCCGCCCCGCCCCCAGGCCCGCCCGTCCACGGGCCTGGCCGGCCTCGCGGGTTCCCCGCCCTTCCAGCCCACGGGCTCCCATGCCGAGAGGCGAGAGCTGCCCAGGCGTCTGCTGGGTCTGTTGCCCTCTTCTCTGCCCAGCGACAGATCTTTCAAGGGCACCGAGTCGCGCTCTGGATGGGAGTGTGGCTCGTCCTAAGCCTGTAATGGATCGACTCCGTCGTTTTTCTGCCTAGCGACAATGTGTCGCTCGGCATTGGCTCCATCCCTGAAAGACTACAGCCAAGCTCCAGGATTGGGTAGTCACTTTTGGCCTAGTGACTGGGCAGCGCTTTCATTTGATTGGTTTGAATCTAGTCACCGGCTGGATCAAACCCTGGGGAGTTACCCTCCGCCCTTCCTGAATCCTTAATTGGCTGCAGCCTCTTGGGGTGTGGTCAGGCGGCTCTCCGACCTTCCTGGATCCTCATTCCTGATTGGCTGTGGCCGCTGGGAGGCGTGGTCAAGCCCTCTGGTATACAGAATCAGGCTGAGGCTTAGTTTGCCGTTTTTCTTTTTTACACTACTGGGGCTGGGCTCGCTTTTTGGCCGAGTCCTGACTATTGTACCCCTGACCCCCTCAGGGATGGCTCAGTCCGGTCCCTGCGTCCGACACCCCTCACTGGATCCACCCCACAAAAGCTTGCCAATTGAAGCCGGTCCTTTTATCCAGGACGGCACTAGCTCCCGCCCCTCTCCCCACCCCCACAGGTGCCTTAAAGGCCCCTTGTCCACCCAAGGTGGGGCAGGGAGCCTCACTCTCCGGCCCTGGTGTGGGGGAGAGAGTGGGAGGATCGGGAGTTAGGAGGGGCGCTCTTGAGATTAAAGAGTTTGATAAATGTGAGTTATGGATTTCGTTCAACATTTTCAGAAGCCAAACAGCATTTAATCGATTTTTGGTGTAAGGCTGAGTGTTGGAATTACTGTCTCCATTTTTTGTTTATAGTTTTTCGAAAGGGGGACTTGCTGTATAGTCCAGGCTGGCCTTGAACTCGTGGCGATCCTCCTGCCTCAGCCTGACTTGACTTTGAGTGGATTATAGGTGTGCACCACTACACCTGGCTCGTATCCACATTTTATATATTAAAACATAGAAGGTTCCTTGGGACCAAGGGGAGTACTCTGGTTCTGTGTAATCGTGAAGGCCTAATCTTCAGGTAGAGGACTTTTGAAATCAGAATTAAGGACTCGGCTCCAGAGCCAAGGTTCTCCGGCAAAGTGAGGAACCCCCAGCCGGAGCAGGTGCTACCTGGCTGGAAATTTAGGACGAGGGAAATGTGGGATCGCCGTTCAATTGACATGTGTTTACTCTGTATCTCCTCAACCCTGCAAAGTGGGAGCCGTCATCTACACTTTATAGATGAGAAAACTGCGGCATTGGGAGTACAAAAACAATTTAGTGCTGCGGGGCAGAAGGAAGGGAGGTTTCATTAGCAGAAGCCAAATCTGCCCAGGGGAGAACGAAGTGGAAAGGACAGAGGATCTGCTTCGCCCCCTACTGGCCTAAACTCCATAACGCAGCAGGAGGGATGACAGCCAGAACCGCGGCGGGACTCATTTAAGTACCCATCACGGCGAGGCAACCGGCTGCTGCGCGGGCGGAACCAAAGCCACGCTTCCCTCCCGACCAGTCACTTCTGGCCGCGAGAAGCAGACAGGTGCAGGCCAAGCGCCCGGGCAGGACTTTCCTAGCCCCTAGAAGGCTCTTGAGTTGAAGCGGCGATCGCAGCCGAGTGTGGGTGAGAGCACCGCGACGAGCTCTCGGCCTTTCCTTTGGGAGGTAGGGACCTCCTCATTGGCGGACGGGTGAAGGCGTCGTCGCCTGGGAAACAGCGCCTCAGGCCCGCGGAGAGGCAAGGTTTCCGGAAAAAGTAAGCGGGAGGCGGGACTTCCTAATGGCTGGAGTGTAAGGAGGCGGGACTTCCTGTGACCCAGCCGGGTGTCTTTTCGCTCAGCCTAGAGCATCCACTTCCTCACGGTCAGCTCCCAGGATGGCCCAGGTGGAGGCCCAGGGCCGCCTGTGGCTGGAGAGCCCTCCTGGGGGCGCGCCCCCCATTTTCCTTCCCTCGGACGGGCAAACTGTTGTTCTGGGCCGGGGACCCCTGACCCAGGTCACGGACCGGAAGTGCTCCAGGAACCAAGGTGGGTGGGAGCAGAACCTGCTCCGAGAGCGGGAACGAGCCGGTGGGAAAGGTGCAGTTAGCCGGGAAGGGAATTGCGGGGTGCAGCCAGTCCTGACGTTGAGAAGTGGCTTCTGCGTGGGGAGCACGGGAGGAAAGGTGCCTCAGCTGGACCTAGCCCGGTCCATGGGGGATGTAGCCATTCCTGGAAAAAATGTCGGTGGGCCGAGGGAGATGTGCGCAGGCCTTCTGCGGACCCGAAACGGCACCATCCTCGTGAACAGAGGGTCCTATGGAGGAACAAAAATGTTAGGAGGGACTACACCAGGACAGGCCCAGGACCTGCACCTGTCCGCACTTCGTGAGGTGCCGCAGTTATTCGTCCTAGGGCTGGAGATGCGGCTTCAGGATGGAGCCCTTCCCTAGCCTGCGCGGGGCCTTGGGTTCAACCACCACCCCTCCGGACGCTGGGATCAGTGTCGTAGGCAGTCCTAGGGTATTGACGGCTGCTACACGTCAGAGCCCCAATCCTATTTAGAAATCCGCTGTCTCCTACTTCCTGCTCCCTCCGGAGTACATGGCCTAGTTCCATTTTGTGGCCTGAAGCTGGCCACGCTCCGCAGTAGTGAGACCAGTCACACATAGATGCAAATCCTGACTTCGCTCTCTCACTCCCCAGTGGAGCTGGTTGCAGACCCTGAGACTCGGACGGTAGCAGTGAAACAGGTACTAAGGTTTCACCGAGGGGCAGCAAGGCTGGGGGTGGGATGGGGAGGAAGCCACCAGCAGGGAATATTAGAAACAGCTGATTAGGCTGTGTGCTGTAGCATACAAGCTAGTGGGAGGCCGAGGCAGGCAAGTTCAAGGCCAGCCTGGACAATATAGCAAGACACTATCAAAAATTTGTGAAGGGTGGGATCTGGGCATGGTAGCTTACGTCTGTAATCCCAGCGTGAGGCCAGGGAGGCTCACCATGAATTTGAGGCCAGCTCAGGCTACATAGTGAGTTCTAGGCCAGCTGTAACTATATAGTGAGACCCTGGCTCAAAAACATACCACCAAACAAAAAACAAGGCTACCAGTGCTGGAGTGCTTGTCTGTGAGCAGGGCTCTGGGTTCCAGCCCCCGTAGTAAAAAAAGAAACAAAAAACATGATTGGCTGGGAGAGAAGGGGGTGTGTCCCAGTGTAGAAATCGTCACCTACTTCAGTAGGGTTATCCCTTGTCCGTTTTCTATTGGGCACGATGGAGCAGGTGACCTTTCCAAATCCCCAAGTGATAGTACTCAGTAAAGAGATGGAGTTGAAGGGTCTGATTGGTAGGCTTAAGAAAGGCAAGTCTTGCCTCCAGGTATTTGATTGGAGGAGGTTCCCACTGGGGCTGAGCCAGTCCCTGGTCTTTATTTCTCCGCAGCTGGGCGTTAACCCTTCTACTGCTGGGACCCAGGAGTTGAAGCCAGGGTTGGAGGGCTCTCTGGGGGTGGGGGACACACTGTATTTGGTCAATGGCCTCCACCCACTGACCGTGCGCTGGGAAGAGACCCCCACAGCTGGATGCCAGCCAGACACTCCACCTGGCAGTCCTCCGCTGGCCTCAGACCAGGAGAGAAAGGAAGAGGATGCTGAGCAGAAGAAAAAGAGGATGCGGGTGTCACCCCATGGGTGGGAGAACTTGGAGAAGCTGCTGGTGTTCACGACACCAGGGGTGAAGCCCCGGGGCAAGGTGAGGGCCCTGTCAGGGCAGTACCATTCCTACCACAGACTGCAGAGCCAGTTGTACTCCTGGCAGTCAGCACCCAAAACAGCTTTTTTTCCAGTTTTTCTTTCTGTGATCATAAGTCCCTGAGGTGGTGCGTGGTGGGGCAGTGTAAGATACTCATGTAAGTAGGAGCAGAGCGATGCAGTGTGGCAGGAGGTCTGTGGTCAGCAGAGGTGGTAGGGCCACATTCCCAGACCACTACATCCTTCCTCAGGACATAAGGCCCAGTGACCCAGTTTCTCCATCTCTGAGCTAGGGTTACCCTTGCCTCACAGGACCAGTGTGCCTCCCCTTTGCGTGAGCAGAGGTGTCACATGCTGCTCTTCCATGTTCTCACAACCCCAGGTGGCTGCTTTTGATCTAGACGGGACCCTAATCACCACCCGCTCTGGGAAGGTCTTTCCCACAAGCCCTAGCGACTGGAGGTGAGGAAGGGTGGGGACAGGAGTGATGGAAGCTGGCGTCGCCCAGGCTCTGCTCACCCGACCCTTCCACCGCCCTAGGATCTTGTACCCAGAGGTTCCCAGGAGACTCCAGCAGCTGGACACAGAGGGCTACAAGGTTCGTCCCTGTGCATGTGTGTGTGTGATGTGCACATGGGGCCAGACTGCCGGGGCTGCGGACCAGGCCTGGGTGACACCGTGTGCTCCACAGCTGGTAATCTTCACGAACCAGATGGCCATCGGGCGAGGGAAGGTGCGAGCAGAGGATTTCAAGGCCAAGGTGGAGGCTGTGGTGGAGAAGCTGGGTGTCCCCTTGCAGGTATGGCTGACGGGCAGCTCCCAGGGGCTGGCCAGGGTGAGCACTAAGAGACCAGAACAGTGTTTGACCCAACACCACACAGGTGCTAGTGTCCACACACGCGGGCCTGTGCCGGAAGCCATTGACAGGCATGTGGGAGCATCTGCAGCAGCGGGTGAGTGTGTCCCTGTCCCCTCACCTCCATACTTAGCCCCCACGGTCTTCAGCTAGCATGTCCCAGGAGGGGGCATACGAAGGCAGTGTGCTCTGGATTGTAGAAGGCGATGCCCCCCCACACACACACTTACTCAGTTGTTTTTTTTTTTTTTTTAATTTATTTGTTTATTTGTGTGTGGGGTGTGTGTGTGTGTGTGTGTGTGTGTGTGTGTGGCCAGCTCAGCCCACCAGGGGGCGGGGCTGGCTGGCATATGGTGCTGGGGGATCGTACCGTGGTCCCTGCGCTTTGCTAAGCTTGTTCTAATTATGTGCTTTAGACCACTGAGCCATCTCACCAGCCCAACTTACTCAGTTTTGAGGCCCACTAATACCTTGGGCTGGAAACCATGCTGGCCCTGGAGTACGCAGGTGCTGTGCACATCGCCAGCCCATGTGGGTTAGCTGACATTGACCCAGGGCAGGCCAGGTGAAGCTGTGTGGTTCTAGGTCCATGGTCAAGAACAGCCTGAGTGTGCTGTGTCTACAGCAGTACAACAGTGCAGAGCCTGTGCTGAGCCCAGTAAAGAGAGGGCGAGGATTGGGTGAGGCAGAGGCAGGGCAGACCCCAGAGACAGCACTGACTGCCTGAGGGGGAACAGGCACCCCATGGGGACCGCGCAGGTAACTGCGAGCCAGGTCCTGGCCAGGGGACTCTGGACAGGCCCAAGGTGCACGCTGGGGGTGTGAGCAGGGGCTGGGTGTGGGATTTGAGTCAGGCTGGGTACAGAACAGAACAGCCACCTTATGTGCTGTGGGAAGGCTTCACACTGTCTCTCTTCCTAGGCCAACGATGGCGTGTTCATCTCCCTCGGGGACAGCATCTTCGTGGGAGGTGAGTGAGGGGCTGGGTGGGGTGGAGGGGGACCCCTGAGTTGCTGGTGGATGAGGGTATGTCCCTCTGTGTTCCAGATGCTGCAGGCCGCCCAGCTAACTGGGCACCCGGGCGGAAGAAGAAAGACTTCTCCTGTGCCGACCGCCTGGTGAGCTCCGTCCTGCCTGTTCCTGGGTCCCCGCCTGTTCCTGGGTCTCCGCCAGAGGTCCCTGCCTGCTGCCTGACCTATCCCTTGGCCTGCAGTTTGCCCTCAACCTCGGCCTGCCCTTCTCCACTCCTGAAGAGTTCTTCCTCAAGTGGCCGGTGGCCCGCTTCGAGCTCCCAGCCTTTGACCCGGTGAGACCTCCAAGCAGCCTCAGCCTCACCCGTTAGCTCTCCCAGCCTTTGACCCTGAGGCTGGGGGTCTCACACTGCTTGTCATCCCCAGAGGACCGTCTCCCACGCGGGGCCGCCCTTCCTCCCGGAGAGCAGCTCACTCCTGAACTCGGACCCAGAGGTGGTCGTCGCCGTGGGATTCCCTGGGGGTGAGATGCCCTGGCCCTGACCCCCCGCTGCCAGCCAGGCCCCGCAGCCCACTGACGGCCCTCGCCCCTGGCAGCCGGCAAGTCCACCTTCCTCCAGGAGCACCTGGTGTCCGCCGGCTACGTGCACGTGAACAGGGTGCGTCCGCTGCCCCGCGAGCCCCCGGTCTGCCCTCTCCCCGCTCCCGTCCGTCCTGACCTCCCCCTGTGCCCCAGGACACGCTGGGCTCCTGGCAGCGCTGCGTGAGCGCGTGTGAGACAGCACTGAAGCAGAAGAGACGGGTGGTCATCGACAACACAAACCCGGACGTCGCGAGCCGGGCCAGGTATGGGGTCCCCAGGGAGGCCGCGAGAGGGCAGGAGGCCTGGTGACAGCCCCAGCTTCCCTGCCCCTACAGGTACATCCAGTGTGCCCGAGATGCGGGTGTGCCCTGCCGCTGCTTCCTGTTCACAGCCACGCTGGAGCAGGCGCGCCACAACAACCGGGTAAGCCCCGCCCTCTGCTGCCGGCCCCTCCCCTCCGCCCCGCCCTCTGCTGCCGGCCCCGCCCCTCAGCCCCGCCCTCTGCTGCCGGCCCCGCCCCCCACAGGCCCCCCTCATCGTCCCCCCCCCACATCCCCGCAGTTCCGTGAGCTGACCGGCTCCTCTCACGCGCCTGTGTCGGATATGGTCATGTTCGGCTACAGGTGAGGCCACTGGCCAAACAGGCGGGTGCGGGGCAGGCAGGGCCGGGTCTCCCCCCTCACGGCCCCTCTGCCTCCAGGAAGCAGTTCGAGGCCCCGGCGCTGGCGGAAGGTTTCTCCGAGATCCTGAAGATCCCGTTCCGGCTGCAGTTGGAGCCGCGGCTGGAGCGGCTGTACCGCCAGTTCTCCGACGGCTGAGCCCCAGCCCGGCCTCCGCCCCCAGCCTGCCCCACACAATAAATGTTGTTCTCTGTACGCCTGGCCCACATCTTCCAGGGAGGGTGGACCTCCTGGGGGGTGAGACCCGAAGCCTGAGCTAGCTGGCTGGGTGCGGAGGCTTCTATTTGTTATCTGCAGATGGAACCCCGGAGACGGGAGGAACAAAAGGGCCCCAAGCCTGCTCCTGCCCGCCTCCCGCGCGGTCGGGCTCTGGAGCTTTAGACCACAGCCGTGCTCACACCGCCTGTGCCGCACCCTAACCACTTGGGTCCTGCAGGAGACAGGCTGCTGGCGCCAAGTGGAGCCCTCCAGAGCCAGCTGATGCCATACGCCCCCGCCCAGGGCTCAGTCCCAAGTGGCCCCTAAGGCCAGACTCCCAGGACACGGGTTCCGTGACACTGAGCTTGAGCCCAGGGGATGATGCAGGCCTGCGCTTCTGCACACTGTGGTGGACCTGATCCCGCTACGAGGAAACCCCTCCGGCACCTGCACAGGGGACACAGGCGCACAGCCGCAGGGGCAGAGGGACGTCACACCTGCATCTTGGTGTCGGTGAGATAGACAGGCTTCCTGCCGCCATTCCCTGCTCATCACGGTGGGGCACAAACCAAGCAGGCACCTTACAGTGCCACACTCACACGTGGCTGCTCTCCCGTCCATCCTGCCTGCCTTCCCCCGGAGCCTTCAGAACCACCCTAGGCCGCTGCCACACACCCTGGGAGCCACAGCAGGTTTTTAAAAGGCTTTATTAGATAAACACGGGTGGGAAATGTCCTTGGAACGCTCAGGACACCGACCTCCACGATGCGGGGCAGTTAAGGTCCCCAGAGGCCCCCTGCTCAGAAGCATCTGACCTGGGAGCAAGGACATAGTGGGAGGGACAGGACCAGGGCACAGGCCCCTCCACCTGCTCCACCTAGCAGGCCTCCAGGGAATGTGGGAAGGGCCCCTCTGGAGACCACCAGACCTGTGGTGCCTCCCCAAGATCCCTGTTCCCTGCCCATGGGGACTGTAGTGCCTCACTCTAGTCATCCTAAGGCCAGGGTCCCCCTGCTTTCTGACACCCCTGGGCAGGTCTGAGGGTCTGCAGGTCTGTGCTCAACAACAGGGAGGCCACTCACCAGTCTGCCAGGGCTTCTTTGGCAACTCCTGGAGGGCCAGGCCGGACCTCTACCCGCCCATCTGTGGAGGAAGCCAGGGAAGGGGTCAGCGGGAGGGGGGACACAGGGCTGGGGACCATGGGGCCGGCCTCACCCCTCGCTGCTGCTGCTCCTGCTCCAGGTTCCGCTGAAGGACCTGCTGTTGATTGGCTATGACGTGCTGGATGCCACTGAAGAAGTTGTCCTGGTCATGGGGGATGAGGCCGATGAAGATCTTCTTCTCCGAGGAGTACAGCAGCATGAGCACGCACACCTCGCACACAGTCCTGTAGGAGAAGTGCACGCAGCCGGCCTGGCGGGCGAGCGAGCATCACTCGGGGTGTCCGGCCCCACCCCACAGTCCCATCTGGAGGATGTGGACACAGGCATAGAGTGACAGTGGCCAGGAACTAGGAGGCTCCAAAGCGGCACCCGCTGAGAGGGCTACCAGCTCCCGAAGGCCAGGTGGCTCTCTGCAAAGCACCAGGCCCCGCCAGGACTGCCGCCACGCACACAGGTGTCATGGGCAGGCCGGGTGCTTGGAAGCAGTGCTGACACTGCTAACCAGGGACGCCTGAAGATGGGCCTCATGGGTCCTGCACAAGGGACAACTTCTCACCTTACAGAGGGGAAACAAGCCAAGAGGGAGAGGGACCTGAGGGCCCCCAGGGAGCTATGTAGGACAGCAAGGCCCTGAGACACACCACTTGGAGTGCTGCCAAGGGAAGTATGGCAGCATCAGGACAAGTGTCTCCAGCGGCCTGGACACCAGAAAACCAGGCAAATGTTGCCAGCAAAGGCACAGCAGTACGCAAGGCCAACCCTCCCCATGCGGACAGGGCCCAAGGCCCAGACTCGGCACTTCCCAGGGGCTGGGGGAGCCTTGGGGATGGGACAGCCTCGAGCCTGGGTTGCGCTTGGAGGAGCCCAGGCTGAGGAGCGAGGCCCTAGGACTGCAGCTGCTGCCCTGCACCAAAATCCACCTGCTTTCCCTCTGTACCCAGGGATCAGGACAGCCCGCCCTCAGCGCAACGGACGCAACGCACCACTCCCCTCGTCGCCCGCCCCTCCAGATGGGCTGGGGCCAGAGAAGTGGTAGCTGCACACCCCCAGCTGCCCAGCCACCCTGCATCTCTCAGAGGCCACACTACTCACAAAGCCATTGTCCATGATCCGGCACAGGCTCTTCAGTGTCTCCACGTCCTTGGTGAAGTGGAACTGCACAAGGCGCGAGTTCCGGAACAGCGGCACCAGGGTAGTCTGCGGGGACGCCAGCTAGCACCGTGGGCCCCCGTATCTTGCTCCTGCCCCCCAATAGCAGCTGGCAGTAGGCCGCAGTGACCCGGCTCTGACACCGTCCTTGCCACTCACCAGGAGCTGCTGCGGGATGAGGTGCATGCGCAGCTTCCTTGGCCACTGCTCGGTCCTCCTAGGGGACAGAGGACAGCATCAGGCAGGAGCCCTGCTGGGGCACAGCCCCAGCCCCAGCCTACCACTCACAGGATCTCTCCTTGGTTCACGTAGACATGTGATGACAACCACCTCCTGGGTTGACTGCTGGGCTCAGGCCTGAGCTTTGGGGGACAGGAAGGAGGTGACCTCAGCAATGGGGATGCCACAGGGCAGCAACCCACACATTGAGCCAGTGCCCTGTGCTGGCACAGAGCTTACCTCCTGCCACTCCATGATGCCGCTCCAGGCCAGGAACTTGTTGTTGATGATCTGGACAGGGCCCGAGTGGACACTGCCAAGCCCCAGTGCCTGTGGGAGTGGCGGCAGACAGGCTAGGAAGGACCCTCCCCACTGCTCTCCCTCCATGCCCTGCTCCCCAAGACAACTTACCCCCAGCATCCCACGCACACAAAGCCCACGTCTGCTCCTGGGAAGTGGCAGCCATGTGCTCTGTGTCACATGGCGCCCCTGCCAGGTCCCCGCGACAAAGCTTCCCTGCTCCTCCGACCTCATGGAAAGCCCTGGGGGAGGGAACCCTTTGCCACGCCGTACCGCCCACCCCTTCTCCGCTCTCAGGCTGCAGGGGGGCACACCTGCTTGTGGGTGGTGATAACCTGCCGGATGGCATTGATGAAGCCCCTCTGGTCATAGGGGATGATGCCCATGAAGATTTTCTTCTTGGTCGAGTACAGCAGTATGAGCACGCGCACTGCACAGGGGGAGACGTAGGGGAAGGGCATGCAGCCAGCCTGCGGGAGGACCAACAGTGGTCAGCACCAGGGGTCCGCCCTCACACCAACCAACCATCCTGCCTGGCACTGAGGCCGAAACACAGCCCTTAAGGTCAAGACCATGGTCCGGGGGACCTGCCCATTAGCTCAGTTGTTGAAGTGACTGCTTAAACAAAGCAATCAGGACGCTGTTGTTGGATCCCCAGATCCTCAGGTCTTACCAGACATGCCCTGAAGTCATCCTGAGCCAGCAAAAAAAAAAAAAAGAAAAAAAACTTCTGAACTTAGAGTAAGTGCTTGCCTGGCAAGCACAAGGGCCTGAGTTCAATCCCCAGTTCCGCCAAAAAAAAAAAAAAGACCATGGTCCAGAGTGGGCATGGTGGCGCCAGACTGGGGATCACCTTCAGTTCTATACAGCCTGGCCTGCATGGTGAGACTGTCTCACAAAGCCAAAAACAAAAAACAAGACCGTCACCCTAATGAGGCAAATGAACCCTGGGCCAGGCTGTAGGGGGCGAACAGCTCTGCCAACTTAGAGGTCTGTGGCCCAAGGAAGCTGCCCTCTGTTGTAGGACCCTGACTTTCCCATCTGTAAAATGGGCTGACTGCAGCACACACAGTGCTACATAAATGCTCCCTAAGTGGGGCAGCACGGCCTCTTCAATGGGAAGCAGGCAGATGGGGGCCTGACAAGACACCCCCAGGGCATCTGGACAAAGGTGTGTCCGAGTACCCCATTGGCCACCTGATACTGCTCAGCATTGTCACCTCAACTTCTGGTGCTGGGGCTACCCACTCAGTCTGTCCAGGCCATGCTGCACCCCGCAGGTGACCCCAGGGTCACCAGCCCTGCTGCAGCTGGGCCACAGGGAGCAGCAGCTGCACAGATGGAGGTGTCTTGGCAGGTGTGCCCTCGGAAGGGGGGTGGCTGACTCTAGGAAAGGATCAACTACCCCAGTGGGGGCCAGGGACTGGCCATGAGCCAGACCCAAGTCCCCTGGGCACTGTGGACCATGACTCACCCACTGCCACCTCTACTACCACCTTTCTCCCCCTCAGAGGGTCAGGGATGCTGCTGAGCCACAGCTGAGGGGGGCAGCACAGCCTCAAGGACCAGGCTCTCACTTCCTCAGCCACCTTCCTAGAAATCCCAAACTCTGACCATGTCCCAGCCCACGTTTATGAAGCATCACTACAGGCTAGAGCCCTAAGTGTCTTGCCTCTGTGGACGTGGTGTTAGGGACTGGACCCAGGGCCTCTGCACTGAGCTACATCCCTGTGTGACAGGGTAGCACTGTGTTTCCAGGCTGGGCCTGAATTTGCAATCCTCGTACCTCAGCCTCCTACAGTGTTGGGTTATATGCTCACTTAAAGTCCAGTTTTAAGCACTATTCACAAATACGCTCTTCTCAAGAACCTCACCGAGTAAGGCCTACTGGTAGCTCGACCTCACAGATGAGAAAACCAAGCTGCCCGAGCTCTTCTCCCTCCCCTACCACAGCCCTCCAGCAGGGCCCTCCCCAGGAGTCACAAGCCAGCGGCTTGGCACAGATGCAGGGGCTTGGGGCGGTGTGACAGGCTGCATTCCTTTCCCCTTAGCCTGCTGGGAGTCCCTCAGAGGGATGCTGAGCTACAGAAGGGGCTCTAACCCCCACAGTGTGCACCAGGCTCCCCAGCCCAACTCACAAAGCCATTGCCCATCACGCGGCAGAGCCCCTGGAGCGAGTCACAGCCTCTGTTGGTGAAGTGGAACTGTGCCAGCTGGGAGTTGCGGAACAGAGGGCCCAGCGTGGTCTGGAGGCAAGGGGACAGCGGGGTCACCACAGGGCGAGAGGCACCCGGGGGCAAGCGGGCTGGGCAGGCAGGGGTGCATCTCACCAGCAGCTGCTGTGGGATGAGCTGCATGATCAACTTCTGTGGCCACTGGTCCGTCTTCCTGCAGGGAAGAGCGGGTCAGGGCGCAGGGGGCTGCCAACCCGCCACCCTGATACGCTGGACACTCACAGGTTCTCGCCTGGGTTCACATAGATCTGGCAGGGCAGGGTCCGCTTCAGCTTCGCTGTGGAGTCAGAGTAGGGTCTGCGCTTCTGTGGGCAGGGAGGGGTGTCACAGACACAGCCTTGAGCCTGAGGACAGCCCGGCCCGCACCGGGACCCCAGCAGGCCTGGCCAACCGGCTCACCTCCTGCCACTCCAGCACTCCACTCCAGGCCAGCAGCTTGTTGCTAAGCTGGTGCTCACTGACAGCCAGCCCCCCAAGGGACTGCCCAGGCGAGGAGGGCCCAACGGGACCCAGCACTCCGGAGACATGGCCGCCTCCCTGCAGCAGAGAGGGGAGGAAACTGAGGCGGGAGACCTACAGAAGACTGTCCTCACACACACCAGAGGGGGCGTCCCTGCATTCAGAGCCCCCTCTGCAAACTCCCTGGGCCTTGTCCAAACACCCCTCAGTATGATGGTCAACACCCCCATGTCCTTTGCCTGCACCTCCCGGAACCCTCTCTCTCTGAAAATGCTGTCCCACACAGCCCCAACCACGGAGGCAGCCTGTCCCATCCCCATGCACGCCACCTGCGCCTGCAGGCTGGGACGCCTCTCATGCCTGTCAGGGGACATCTGACATCTGCAGGTGTATTCCAGACCCTACTTGGATGCCAGCAGAGGCCTTCTCAGTCTCACACACCAGTGACATTAGGAACCTCTGTGGGGGGCTCTCTGTGCTCACCAGAAAAGTTCAAATGCCAGCTCTGGACCCCCAGCCTCCTTGCTGACCCAGCAGCTGGCAACCAGAAGACCAGACCACGCGTAGCTGCCGCTTTCCCTGCGCTGTTCTTTCACCTTGCCTTACCCGGCTGAAGCTAGCTCTGCAAAGCCAGTTTCTCTCTCTCTCTCTCTCTCTCTCTCTCTCTTTTTTTTCCAGAACCAGGGATTGAACTCAGGCCCTTGTGCTTGCCAGGGAAGCACTTATTCCACTAAGCCATCTCCCCAGCCCCTTAGCTATACTTCTTTCAAATAAACTTTGACATTGCTTTGAAAAAAAGAACAGAACTCTCCAGAAGCAGGTGTGACATACTCTCCGATACACTATCAAAACCCCCCAAAACACTACAGATCATTTCTCACAAGGCACAGCCCAAGCGGGTGAATTTAAACCAGAGACATCCCAAGTAAAGGGAGGGGGGAGGCTTCAGAAGAATCTGAACACGGGAAACGCAGGGGGTAAAAGCTCAGCAGCACGTACTTCCGGATGAGAAAAAGTGTAAGGGGGATGGCCTTTAGTCTTTTTAACCTTTAGTCTTATTACTAGGGATTATCTCCTAATTTTCTTACAAAGCAGAGTTCCCTTATCCAACAATAAAACAGGTAGATTTTATTTTGTTGGGGCTCAAGAATAAAAAACTGAATAAGCATGCTCTCCACTTGGGGACCCTCGGGGCAAACATCTGAGAAGTGGTGTAAGTGCCAGGAGCTGGTGGGTCCCGAGACAGGTGCGGAGGTCCAGTCTGCAGCTGCCCGCCACGGCTTTAGCCATCTAGGCAAATGCATCGAAGGCCACCTGTGCCACCCAAGACACTGAATCACCATGTGCCTGGACCTGGGCTGTTTTGGAAGAGTACAAACGCATGGCCACATGTGTATGTGTTTACCGTCATGCACATGGGCTGTAATACCAGGAAACACAAGGTCTAACATAAGCTCCAGTGACAATTCAGCTCTGCTTGTCTGGGTGGGGACGTTGACCGCTTAGGACCACAAGAACCTTTGGGTCAGGTGCCCCAGAGGGTATGTAAAACCAGAGGCACTGACCTGAACATCACACGCACCTGCAACAGGCTAAGCACAGCCCTGAAGGAAACCTCGCAAGAGATAAGTGTGTGCACAATTGTGCTGACTCGCTGCTTCCTGTACAGCGATGTGAAGTTAGTACCAGAAGAGAAGTTTACAGCTTTCTACGTGTGCTTGAGGACCAAGGAAAGCAGTCGGGCGTGGTTAAGTTTCAGAGGTGCTTAGAGTTCTACTGATGGGCAAGATCTGGGTAGCCAATTGAGGAAGTCAGCTTGGCCACAAGCCCGGGGGAAAATCTCACATCTGGACAAATGTGTGCATGACTGGACTTCCTGTGAAACATCGTGACGTGCTTTCAGAACCCCAAGTAAATCTTTCTCAGATTCTCGAAAAGTATGTACCTGTGTCAGGTCTAGGGATGCGTGCGTGCCGCCTCAAGTACCTACAAATCTGAACAGCTACTTTTAAAGTATGGGCTCAATGCACTTCATAAAGGTATCCCACATCTGGATTTGAGTGAATTCCGGGTGCGCATGCCACAGGCACCAGTGGGGCACAGGAGAGAAGCCCCTGGGGCACAACACCTACTGGCATGTGTGCAAAACAAGGACTCGCATACACACCGTTGTCCTCTAGTCCCCCTCTTCCATTTCCAGATTTCCAGGTCAGAGAACAAACCAACTTTTCATTTTACAAAACCAACCCATGCGCCGGATGTCAGTCCTCCCGCTCCCACCCCGAGTTTAAAGCGCTCCCACCCCGAGTTTAAAGCGGCCGCGGTGTCAGCAGTAATTTGAGCCCATCTCACCCCCGTACCCCATTCCCCCACCCAGCCCGGCACGAAGCACGACAAAGGGGAGAGCCTGGCGCGCCCCTGGGGGAACCCGCTCCAACACGACTACCCTTGGGGCCGCTGCGGAGACCCAGGACGGAGGGGACACGGACAAAGGCGTGAGCTAGGAGAGGGGCGGCGGGGGTGGGGCCGTGGAAGGCTCTCGAAGAAGGGCGGGGGGCTCACCATGGGAGGGGCGGAGCGGGCCCGGATCCGCGGCGGCTGCGGGCCCCGGGGGCTGGCGGGCCAGGAGCGCGAGCGCACCGCACGCACCACCAGCGGCCTCCGGGCGCGGCCGCGACTCCCCAAAAGGCCCCCAGGGCCGGAGCGGTGTGGGGCGCGGCGCGGACGGACCATAGCGGGATCGGAAGGCGCGCGCTGGGGTCACCGCGGGCCACTCGGGGGTATGCGGGCTCCACGGACAGAGGGGTGCGAGCGCGAGGCTTCAGGGAGACGGGCTGATCTGTAACAAGTGCGGGGAGCCGCGCCGCCTGCTGGGCTGCGGCGGCCAAACCACTGCGCGGAGCGGGGGAGCCTGGCGCGTACCAACCGCATCCTGAGGGGGTGTGGTCGGAGCGTACCAAGGGGAATCGACTGCGCCTCTGGAAAAAGGGCGTGTGTGGGAGAAACGGCAAGGGGAAAACACTGGGTGGCTCTCCAGCGCAGGAGGTCGTGCGACCCAGAAATGACGTGGGGGGCGTGATGAGAGCGAAAGACCGCACCAAGACAGGGATGAAGCCAGGCGATACCAACTCAGCTTCACTGAATGTCACTGGAATGCGGAATCAGGAGCTTACACCAAAAACCCACCCATGAAAAAAGAAAAAAAAAATTCCCAATGAGGAAGCGGGGTGGTCAGAATAATGGTTTTTGAGAGTAAGAGGACCCTCCAAGAGGCGTGCGTGTGACTGGCATCACGCAGGTCTGTAGAGGGGATGCGGTTATGTGGGCAGGGAACTACAACCCCCAGCAGCCCTTGCACAGCCCCAGCAGCCCGGCTGTTCCAGGAGCCGCGTGCCCATTGGTCACTGCACTCAGCCCCGCCTACCGCCCCCTGCCCCACCTCCAAGTTCTTGGCCTGTCAGGTCTCCCCCAAGGCTGTCTGCTTATTCCCGGCGCCTACTCAACCAAAGCGACTGCGTAGTTTGTTAGGCGTGTGAAAGTTGTTTTTTCAAACCTTAAGAGTGGTTATGAGGCGCGAAAGTGAATTTAATAATAAAACTTAAGAATCCATGCTTGCGACAGCCAAATAGCTCAGCGGATTAAAGCGCCTGCTTGAGGGGCCGGGGAGATGGCTCAGTGGAATAAACGCTTCCCTGGCAAGCGCAAGGGCCTGATTCTGCAAAAAATAAATAAATAAAAAATAAATCTCCTGCTTGGGCAAACGCAGGGCCCGGGTTCGATCCCCGGCTTGCCGTTCCGGCCCCGACCCCGGGGCGCGCTGAGCCGGCCATTGAGACTGGATGTGGTGGCGCACGCCTATAATCCCAGCTTTGGGGAGGCTGAATACAGGCGGATCACTACGAGTCCGATCTACATAGTGAGACCCTGTACTACAATTAATATATATATTAATAGTAGTACCTGCCCACTTTTACAGTGGGCAATGAGTATACTGCTATGATCAATTTACGCCAACACCACCCCGTTTGGGTCTGTGATCACTAACACATTTGCAAGTAGGCTGGTGACCAGAAGGAAAGTTTTGGAAACGTAGTGAAGTGCCCTTTGGATGAGAGAATGTGCTAAAACGAGGAGAGGGCAAGTGGGCAGAAATGAAGGGGGGACCGGCACAGAGGGGCAGGGAAGGAGGGCGCGAGGAGGGCGCTGGCCAGCCTGCGGGAAGGGGTCTGGGAAGGGGCCTGGGGAACCTGGCACTTTCATTGGCACTGTGAACAAATCATTCCCGGAATACACAGCACCACACAGCCTCCACGCCGCTGGGATCGAGCGCCCTCCTAGGAAGGCAGGGAGATGGCAGGGTGAAGGACACAGGGACACGGACGGCATGGAGGCTCGATTTGCTCCCTGGAGCTCTTACACAGTGAATGTTGTCTGCTAAAGGGTTAACATTTTGCAGGCTCTTTTTACAGGCTCCCTCCAGCTTCCATGTTGAGAAGCCAACTGCCTACTAAGTGGAAGCCGACCCGGCTGGGAAGATGGATGGAGGGCTCCTGGCTGCAGTGGCCGAGGGACTGCTCAGTTTTACAGTGGATTTCCGAGTTAAAGAGCAAAGGACTTGTGCAGAGACAGTTTTGCCTGTATAAGGATTGCACTGGCTGAATGAAAATGGTAAAATTGCCATTTTAAGGGGAGGTTGTGAGACCAGGTCGCGCCCTGTAAGTCAGGCTGGTCTTAAACTCACCATGTAACCAGGCTAGCTTCAAACTCAGGCAGTCCCTGCCTCAGCCTCCTGACAGTGGGCTTGCAGCCGTGCGCCACCACACCTGGGAGGACTTACGTGTTCCAGCTCCCGGTGCCCTGAGAATTACTGAATCCAGACCACTTACTTGAGCCCTGGCTGCCGTTCCGGGTGAGCTCATGCTTTCTTCCCCCTTCCTGCTCTCTACTTAATTAAAGCCTGCTATTCCTTTGGACCCATCCAGCCACATGTGTGAGATGAATGCCCAGGATTTATACACATGGACAGAAGTGTCAGGACCCTCCAGGGCGAGCAAATGGAAACACGTCAGGCGGCCACTAGTGCCCTGTGCACACCCATGTTGGGAGCAGCACAACTCACAGTACCTCAATTTTGGAAGCAGCCTACATGTCAATGATGGCAGACCCTTTAGTGCTTTCAGTGATAGAAACAGCCCACTATGGAACACCTGCCTCCGAGGCAGTCATCGGCAGATAACTGAACAAAGACAACGTGGTATTTACGGTCAGTGGCATACTACTGCACCATGGGGAGGAACGTAGGTCATCTGTAGGGAAATGCACCTCGA
>NW_004524844.1:1042345-1064415 GCF_000260255.1 Octodon degus
CCTGCCTGGCAAGCACAAAGTCCTGAGTTCAATTTCTGGTACCAAAAAGAAAATGAATTATCAGTCACACTCAAGGACAGTCCCTGAAGCCAGTGCCCCTCTGTCTGCCAAGGTGAAAGCCACTCTGGTCTCAGGGGTAGGCACCACTTGCTGCTTCGGCCAGCAGCTGCTGCCGTGACTAAGTAGCTTGCACCTGCCAGTCTGCACACCTGAGAGGGGGCGCAGGTTCCCAAGCCTGCTTATGCCAGGTGCCCTCAAGTGAATACATTAAACCAGGACCCGACTGATGGAATCCTAATGCGAGAGAGGTGCTACGCAGGCAACGCAGGTTGCCTGTGCTGGAGAGGCGGCAGGAGGTGAAAGAACAAAGCTGCCAGGTGAAGTGCAAGCAGAGCCACTGCGAAGGAAAGAATGAAAAGGCTCAAAACCTAGAGTGGGAAAAAACAACCAAACACCCAGGGGGCGCAACCCTCAGCTTTTCCCCAAGTGTCCTTGCGTTCCCAAGCACTTAAAACTTTAAAAAGTGAGGTCACTCACCTGGTATAATTTTTATAAAGAAAATGATGCATGCTGACTCTGGTCAACACTGAAAGAAAAGGTCTTGGTTCTAATAGGAATGTGTGCAGGTGTGCTTCATGGAGGCATGTAAAGTATTGAAAGTGCTGGGGATGGAGGCATGGGCCTCTAGTCCAAGCACATGGGAGGCTGAGGCAGGAGGCTCACTGTGACTTTGAGCCCAGCCTGAACTACAAAGCAAGACCCTTTCTCAAAAAAAAAGTGTGTGTGTGTGGTGGGGGGAGACAGCTCAGCAGACTAAAGTGCCTGTTTACACAAATTTAGGCAAGCGAAAGAGCGAGCCAGAATCAGGGAGTCGGGGTTCACACCTGTAATCCCATCCCTGGGGAGGCTGAAAGCAGGATCACAAGTCCAAGCTGTATAGTGAGACCCTGCAACAACCAAATACATTTTTTTAAGTGTTTTGGGTTTTTAATCATTTATTTGGTACAGGGTCTTGCTATGCAGCCCAAGACTGGTGGTGATCCTCCTGTTTTAGGTTCCCCAGTGCTGAGATTACAGGCATGAGCCACATCTGGCCTCAAACCAGCACGGCACAGCATGGCATGGCCTGACAGGGCACGTGGTACCACGGACTGAACCTGGGTCCTTGCGCTTGCCAGACAGGTGCTTAGACCACTGAGCTATCTCCCCAGCTCCTAAAAAAAAAAAAAAAACTTTTAAAATAGTCATTTGTGTCCAGCATGGTGGCACACACCTGTAACCCCAGCATGTGAGCAGCTGAGGCAGATTGCTGCGAGTTAAGACCAGCCCGGGCTGCAAAGTGAGCTCAAGGCCAGCCCGAGCAGCAGACACCTTCTAAAAAAAAAAAAAAAAAAAGTCACTTGTGTCATTTGCCATATAATTCTAGCACCTCCGTTGTCCAGTGACCAATTCCACTGTGGTTAAGTAGAGCCCTGCAACTACTTCTGGCCATGAGTGTGGGATTATGTGAATTTAGCCTGAAACATCTCATTGTGGGGGTGGGGAGGGAGGCCAGCCACTCTGCCTTTCCTCGGTCGCTTGGCAACATTCAAGGTCTCTCACCACTGAGGTTGCAGGCAGCATGAGAAATTCACTCTGGCTGCACCCAGCAGCGCGGCTGGGGCTTGGCATGCATGTCTCAGGCGAGCCGGGCCGCTTTGCACCCACTTCCCTCCATCTTGCTTACCCAGCATTTATTACTCAACTTTCAGTCTGAGTTTATTAAAAGGAAGAACTGGGCCAGGTGTGGTGGCAAGCACCTACCATCCCAGCATTTTGGGAGGCTGGGGCAGGAGAATCACAAATGCAAGCCCAGCCTGAGCAATTTATTTGGTGGCATAGTGAGATTGACTCAAATAAACTTTATTTTATTTATTTTTTATTTTATTTGTGTGTGTGTGTGTGTGTGTGTGTGGCCAGCTCAGCCCACCAGGGGGCGGGCTGGCTGGCATGTGGTGCTGGGGATCGAACCGCGGTCCCTGTGCTTTGCTAAGCTTGTTCCAAGTAGGTGCTTTAGACCACTGAGCCATCTCCCCAGCCCCTCAAATAAACTTTTAAAAAGGGAATGGGAGGGGGCTGGGGAGATGGCTCAGTGGAATAAGTGCTTCCCTGGCAAGCATAAAAGCCTAAATTCAATCCCCGATTCTGCCAAAATGAGAGGACCAGCTAGATTAAATAAAGCACCTGCTTAGGCAGGCGCAGGCACCAGGGTTTGATCCCCAGTGTGCCCTGCCAGCCCCACCCCTGGGGTGCACTAAGACAGCGACTGAGACTCGGCATGGTAGCATGTGCCTGTAATCCCAGTGCTTGGGAGGCTGAGAACAGGAGGGTCACTATGAGTCCAATCTGTGTAGTGAGACCCTGTATTAAGTACATAAAAAAATAAAAAAATAAAAAAAATAAAGGGATTGGGATGTAGATGAGGCTCAGTGTGAGGGCCCTGGGCTCATCCCTAATACTAGGGGAGAAAAAGAACCAGACCTGCCCAGCACAGATGTCCTTATTTATATTCTGCCTTTAACTCCTATCCAAATTTGTTAATCTGGAGGAAGGAAGCATCCCAGGGTCACCCATGTCTCATTTGTCACAGATCTACCCCAAAACCAGCAATGCAGGGTGACTGAAAACCGTGAGGCTCACGGGCTCTGCGCACCCGTCACTGAGGGCACCTACGCTGCCACCCCCCACGCACACGTACACGTATTCCTCACCCATAGTCAGTGTGTAGTGTGTCACCCACTCCCCACGCTGGGGACGGCAGCAGACGCACTGCCTGAGTCCTTCCTCCTGCCCCGGGCCAGTTTCAAGAACGGAGACAACACACTGGCGCTCTGCAGCCGAGAAGCAGGTAGATGAGGTCTGACCCACCTTGTTCTGCTCCCCAGGGTGTTCTGGCCGGTGGCCACAGCACCAGCACTCTTAGTCACTGTGTCAGGATGGGCAGGGACCTGCCCAGGGGCTCAGGGGTGCTGGGCACAGTTCCAAGGGGACCCTGTGTTCAGAGGGAAGCCTCCTCCCAAGAGCTGTTCTGCCAGTGCTCTCATTCTTAGGGGCGCTGGGAAAATGGTTCTGCCTGCAGGCTGGTCTCCTCACTCTGGGCACGCGCAGTGTGACTGGGCCGCAGAACTCTCTGTGCTTCATCTAACCGGATGTCACAGCAGGGACACCCCACTGGCCAGAGACAGGAAACCTGGTGACTGGAAACATTTCTACCGATTTGTTTTGGACCCATACCCAGATTTCCCTGTGGGGGACACCCTCCCCAAGGGGGCAGCACAGACTGCCTCCCACCCCGCATCTTCTCCCCTTTGCCAGCGTGGGACACAGTGATCACTCCCTCCTCAGAAAACCACTCAGCTTCCACGACACCACACTTGCCTGGTTTTCCTTCCCACTCCTCACTGGGGTTGGGGGAAGTCTTTCTCAGGGCTCTGGCCTTGTTCTGGGGTCTTCTCTTCCAGAGGTCACAAAATGGTGGCCGGCAGCCTCATGGGACCCATCAGCAGAGTTTGTTTGGTCCTCACAGTGTTTTGGGTGTTAATTTGAAGGCCATTAGGCGGGGCAAGCACTCTCCAAGTTCGCCACAGTCCCCATCGGGCCCTACTGCTTCACATGTGTGCGTTTCACGCATGCTCATCATCTGCCTGGTCCCTGAAGTCCTCTGAGTGTCAGAAACCCCTGCTACACAGGCTGCCTGGGCAATCTCCCCACCTTCCATCTCCAGCTACCACCGCCGGCCCTAGTCCATCTCCTGAGCCTCAGCTTGTTGGCAGGATGGATCCCCAGCCCCCTGGGGGCCCCGGATGTGGCAGTGACAGTTGAGGGCAGGGACAGAAACTCACTTGCCTCCAAGGGCCAGGTGGGCCGTAGAAATAAGTGAACTAGTCAGATAGAAGAAAAGTCCACGGCCAGAAATATAATCAAATTGGATCTTTACTCAACTACGGTGAATGCATGGAACAGAATACAAACATGTAGGATACTGGAGTTTATACTTTTAAATTCAAAATTGAAAAAATACAAATTGAAAAATAGAAATATTAAAATTTTTTTCTCTTTCATAATTCTTTTGCTCCTTTGAGTTGAGGCGGGAAGGCAGACGACTTCCCTTCCACATCGAGACATCAGGGTCAAGTTTTGCAGGGCGGGTCCAGCAGGTCGGCTTGATCCAGGTTCCTCACAAGAGCAGCTGGCCGTTCACACGGCACGGGTGCCCCAGACGCGGACACAACTACCGGGGCGGTCTGCGTCTCACCATCTTCCCAAAGATCTGCCTGTAGGACCGGCGCCCTCCAGGCCTTGCAGTTCATCTCCTGCGGTCTGCAGTCACAGAGATAGCAACGCAAACCGACAAGGGTAAACGGGACATTATGACTTCATTGTCCTAGAAAGTGGGTGCAGGGAGTTGGGGGATTTGGCCTCTGAGCCCACCATCTGGGTGACTAAGGTCCAGGCCACCACGCTCACTTCTCAAAATCAAATGCAGCAAAGGGACAGGAGTCGCTTCTGCCTGGGGAGTGCATTCCTGTCTCTTGCCCGCCCGGGCCACCGTGATCACACACTCTCGGGGCAGCTTGTGGCTGTCACTGAGGAGCTGCGTTCAATATCCAAAGCCCTGGGCCACCTCAGGGAACTGGCTCTTGGTTCAAGCCACTACCAACTTGCCCACATCAACTCGAAGGAGCTTAGCGAAAAGGTGTCCATCGGGCGTCTCAGATCCACTAGGGCGACACTCCTCTGTCCCTGCCAAACACTGCTGCTTTGGATGGAGGTACATGTACTAACCCCCGACGGGTCACTGCAAGTGTCTGTAGTTGTGCTTACGAGTTGCGCGGTGTGTGTGAAACTGTTCTCTCCATACAGTCAGGCCTGCTCGGCACCACGCCACAGCCTTCTTCAGTCACACTGAAATTTTCAACACCACAAATAAATAAAGCTAACCGGGTGGAAAGAGTTCATGAGCAGCGAAAGAAAAGGCCACAACTGATTCGACTCTCAGGCAACTGGATTTGTAAAGCCTCTGGTTTGTCTTCAAATCACCCCAGACGCAAATGCCCTTGGGCTCATGGTCCGGCCGCGTCTGTTCAGGACACCAACAAATACTGCTCCTGCACGAGCTCACGCCACTCCACTGCAGGGCAGAACGCCCAGGCGGTTCTTTGTGCAGCTCTTCCTCCTCTGCACAGTGAGCCCTACTGACACTTAAGGCCCTTTTTCAGTTCCTTGAGGATGGCGTCCCGGGTCTGCTCTGTGTACTGGTTGTAGCTCTTGCTGTGCCTGGACTCATAGTGGCGCTTCAAGTTGTACTCTTTGAACACAGACACGATTTTTTTGCATATTAGACACGTAGGCATGCTCTTCACTTCCACAAAGAAATAGTCTCGCTCCCATTTTTCTTGAAACACACGGCCCTCTCCTTCTCTCTTTCGTTTTGTCGCTTTTGGTAGAGACATGGGTACAAGAAAGATTTCACTTGTCTCTGAACGCTACCAAGGAGCAACCACAGTGCCAGCCCCGTGCCAAGGCGGTGGGGGAGTGGGAGGGGGTGGTAGGGTCTGTGGCGAACCGGACGGAGAGCACATGCCCCGCCAGAAGGGCGGCTCCGGCCCTCGGGGCCAGGTATAGGGCAGGCCCGGGAGCCAGATCTTCCGACTGTTAAGAGCAGACTGCAGTGTGCGTCTCTCTGCGTGTGCGTGAATTAACCCGATTTGCACAACTACCTCATAAGCAAAGAGGACCACATATGCTAACACAGGGAAGGCCAAACAAAACTCACCTGCAGAGTGGCCCACAGGCCACCAAATTGCAACCTCTCTCCTGGGATGAGCCTGTGGCCCAGCGTCCCAAGCCTGGAGGGCAGTGGTCCAGGTGTGGACCACCCTGAGTGACCCTTGCCCCGCACCCAGGCCACTGCCTGCACCATTTTGAAGGACAACCCCAAGGGTCCTTATCTCACTGACCCCATTCGCTGCAAGGTCTTCCCTCCGGGATGGCCACTGTTCACCTTGCCCACAGCCCCAGAAAGGTCATCTCCAGCAAGGGCCCAGAGTCTGCACTCTTAGTGGGCACCTCATCCACTCCTATGGCTTCAACCAAACATACACTGTCCCTAAGGTCATGTCCAATATGGCACCTGTCACCTTGAAATCCCCTGGGCCGCTGGCACTCCTACCATCACCCAGACTAGCCCACAGCTCATGGTTCCACAGTCCTGCAGCCATGGGCCAAGCCCTGCACTGCCAGGCAGGGATGTGGCACCTGTCCAGCTCTCCAGCTCCAGCTGCCCCAGCTACTGGGCACTGCCCCTAGTCTTCTCCTCAGGCACTAGGTCCCTTTCTGCTCCTGGGTAGAGTTCCTGACCCCGTGAATCGCTGCTTCTCTCTCAAGACTCTGCAGTCTGGCTTGATCTGATGCCCTTCCTAGGTCCCTAGGTCTCTGTAGCTTAAGAGTGCACTGGTCCTGCTGCCACCTGACACCTGCCTGCCTCCACATCTCTCCGAGAGCCAGAGAGCCAGCTGCACCACATGGCCTGACTCAACATGTTGGGAAAGTCTGCAGAAGCAACTGCAAGAACAGATGACCAGGTATCCTCCTGCCCAGTCCTGGGGGATGTCAGTGACGGGAGCCGGGCGTGTGTTAAAAGGAACTTTATTGGGTGCTGGGGATTCAGATGAGATCCATGAGGATGTCGTCCTCCATGACGCTGGGCTGCAGGCCCGGCTGGGGGACCGGGCCCCGGGGACCCCCGCTCAGCAGCATCTGACCTGGGGGGCAGTGGGAAGGACTGCATCTCCCAGTAGTCCCTGGGCCCATGGAGGGCCCTGGGCTTGCTTCTTCCCTCCGCTGAGAGCCTGCAGCACTCCACTCCTCAGGAAGCCCAGGGTCCCCTCAGAGGTGCCTACTGACCCCACTGGCTGACAATAATTCCCATGAGCCTTTGGGAGCCCTTACCCCACACTAGCTCTCTGGCCCCAGACTGTATTTTCCAGCATGCCCACAATGTGTAGGAAAGGATCACAGGAAGAATTCTCACCCTTTAGGTCCTTGACCCTGTGGAAGGTGCTTCCCAGTAGCCCACAGAGTCCCCTGAGGGCCTCAGCGAGACCCCTTGACCATGGCACTTTTGCCCAGCCGCCTGCCCACTGCTGGAGCTCCCTTACCTGGCATCGGAGCTCGTGGGGGAAGCTGGGCGGGCCAGGACTGAGCAGGTGGCGGGTGCAGGAGTGGGGGCCCCAGCTGGGGCTGCCCCAAGCTCTGGTGAGGTGGGGGCAGCAGCGCAGGAGCCCCTGGTGGCTGGAGGTGGTGGAGGGAGGCCTGGGGCGGGGGCACCCCGGTCTGGGGCTGGGGGAACACAGAGCGAGGCTGAGGCCAAGGTGAAGCCCTGCCATACCCACTATCCTGTTGCCGCCTGAGGCTTCTTGTAAGGTCTCTGGCTGCGCTTTGGGGACCTCAACAAAAGCCACCATAAGCATGGGGTGAGGGTGGGATGTGGTGTGTGCTTTTCTGGGAGCCCTGGGGGGAGAGTCTGTCATACCCACTGACCAAAGCTGACCTCCCTCCCCCAGATAAAAAGATCAGAACTACTGGGGCCAGACCTCTAGCTCCCAGCTGCTCTACCCCATATCTCACCGGTGGTGGGTTGAGAAGCAGGCTCCGCAGCTGAGGATTGGCCCCAGGGTTCTGCGGCCGAAGGATGGGTCCAGGAGGGGGTGGGC
Source organism: Octodon degus (assembly GCF_000260255.1). Lineage (NCBI taxonomy): Eukaryota > Metazoa > Chordata > Mammalia > Rodentia > Octodontidae > Octodon > Octodon degus. The sequence goes on from NW_004524844.1 coordinate 1,050,100, forward strand.
CAGGAGCAGCTCCAGGAGGACCTTGGGGGGCACCTGGGGGAGCCTGGGTGGTACCTGGGGCCTGGGGCTGTCCTGCAGCCCCAGCTGCCCCCACAGTGCCCTGCGGCTGGGATTGTGGTGGTCGGAGCTGAAGCTGTTGGGAAGAGAGATGGGGTGAGGAAGCCAGCAGAGGCCCACACCCCTCCACCTCAGAGAACAGGAGAGAAACAGATGGTCGCCCCTGACCCACCCACCCTGCCCTCACCAGATTCTGCGAGGGCCTCGCTTGGTCCTCCAGAATAGGGCCCAGGCCTGGGGGTGCCTGCTGGCCACCCATCTGCATGGGGAAAGAGGGGCAGGTCAGAGGTGGGAGGGGCGGGCACGCTGATCCTGGGGAGGGGGAGGGGTGGGTGCCAGCGGGGAAGGGGCTCACCCCACGCTGCTGCTCCAGTTTCTGCTGCTGGACCTGCTTGTGGTTGGTGATGACCTGCCGGATGCCGTTGACAAAGCCGCTCTGGTCATAGGGGATGAGGCCCATGAAGATCTTCTTCTTGGATGAGTACAGCAGCATGAGCACGCGCACCTCGCAGGGGGCTGTATGGGGGAAGTGCACGCAGCCGGCCTGCAGATGGACAGACAGATGAAACCTCAGGTCTTCCCACCAGGGAGGTGGCTTCTATTCAAGAAGGTTCCAGGGCCGGCCAAATAGCTCAGCGGACTAAAGCACCTGCAAGCAGGTGCAGGGACCAGGAGTTTGATCCCCAAGCCTGGCGCGCGCCTGTAATCCCAGCTCTTGGGAGGCTGTGAATAGGCGAATCACTACCAGTCCAATCTAGTAGTGAGACCCTGAACACCCTGTAGACCCTTCTCTAAAATACAAAAAAAAAAAAGAAAGAAAAAGAAGGTTCCAGATGCCCCACACAGAAACGGCGGGGTTTCTACTGTAGGAGAGCAGAGCTGCTTTGGGGCTGCTCCAGCAGGAAATGGAGCTCAGAGGTAGTCAGAGACCCAAAGCACAGGGCAAGACTGGCTCCTGCTGACAGCCAAGGGACAGAGCCAGCAATGGCTCTGCACACATCCTTCCACCCTGACTGGCACTACCACCCCATGGGTCTCATTTCCTTGGCCACCAGGAGCCAGGGCTGCTTATGAGAGGCCCCCTGGAGGGACAGTCTTAAGAGGGGCTCAAGAGCATGCGACTGACAGGAATAGTGGGCCTGAGACCAAGTACCAGCAGCGCCCTTTTGCACAATCCTCTCTGCCCAGTGTCGGCCTCGTGAACTAAGGAAGCAGCAACATCACGGGCCCTATAAGCAGAGAATAGGTAATAACCATCTGCCCTGCCTGAGGCTCCGCTCACAGGATGCGCAGTGGACAATGCAGTCACCTTACACTTCGTAGCACGGATGGGGTGGTGACCTCAAGGCCTCTATTCTCCCTTTTTTAAAATTTATTTTTATGTATTTGGTACAGGGTCTTACTATGCAAATCAGATTTGTAGTGATCCTTGCCTTTTTTAGCCTCCTCAGCGTTGGGATTAAGGCATGAGCCACCACACCTGTCTCAGCGCACCCGGGAGTGGGGCCAGCACAGCACGTGGTGCTGGGTAACGAACTCCTTGTGCTTCCCAGGCAGGCACTTAAGAGTGCTGAGCCATCTCCCCAGCCCAAGGCCTCTATTCTCTCAGCCTTACATCTCCTGTCGGAGGCAGAGCTTCTGGCTGCCTACCTGGCACCCATGCGCCAGCACCCCTTCCAAGAGCCCTGGCTGTTCGGGAAGTGACATATCCAGGTCCCAGGGCCCAAACCACTGCAGCCCAGCGTGCCTGGCGCAGTTCCGGAACGGGTTATGGCAAGTTCACGGTGGAGCCTCTTCCCTCTGCTAATGTTAGCACTATGCACTTGGTGCCTGCAGCCACAGGAACCACCTCTTGGGAGAGGCCAGGAGAAGCAGGGCCGAGGCATCTGGAGCCGCAAGAGCAATCCAACAGTGGGCCTCTCCAGGTCCTGTTCTGTCTTCCCGGAGGGCTCCCAGGATACTCCCTCAGGGATGCTTCCCTGAGGACATGCGCTTTCAGAACCCACCGCTAAGCCCAGGAGGCGAAAGCTGCAGCAAAGCGCGGGAACTGCCGGGCCTCCCTAGGGCCCCGTATGAGCTTCCTGAAGACCATGGGCAAGAGAGTCCCTGAGCCAGACCACAGGACCATGTGGGGTCACCCACTTGTGAGCCCAGCGCAGTGGTCTATCCCTCTGGAAAGGGCAGTATCCAAGTGGACACCTTGAGGCAATCCTGGGATGTGGACAAACACCAAAGGGCACCACGTGATAACACGGACCCCAGGCACACAGCCTGCGAGGCTAGAGCAGCCCAGGGGAGGGATGCGGCAGTGAAAGACCTGCACTGGGGCTCTGACCTCAGTTTTCTGTCCCCCCAAACCTCAGGAGACTGAGTTTCTATTGTTCTGAGCCCCCAGTTTGTAGCAGTGTGCTGGGCAGCCCCACCACAGTATCCCCACAGGAATCTGACGGCTTCCTCCCCACAGCTCTGCACACTGTGGTCACACCACTCTGGGCATACTTCAGTCTGGCGAGCACTACAGCATAAAGCAAGGTCCCCAGGCTCCTAAAGCCTGTCACCCCTCAAAGTGGCCCCAGGCAGGGACAAAGGCACTGGGTTCCATCCCTACCCTCTTCACGAAACCTCCCAAGCAAGCAGCCCAGGAGCTGTGGTGTGAGGCAACGCCGCCCACCCAAGACTCACAAAGCCATTGCCCATGATGCGATAGAGGCCTTTGAGGGACTCCAGGTCCTTGTTGGTAAAGTGGAACTGCACCATCCTCGAATTCCGGAACAGAGGGCCCAAGGTGGTCTATGGGAACACCAAGGTCACTGTGTGTGGAGTAGGCAGGGACAGAGAAGCACAAAGGTCGGAAGGGGCTTCTGAGGGTACGCACCAGCAGCTGCTGGGGGATGAGCTGCATGATCAGCTTCTGTGGCCACTGCTCCGTCTTCCTGGGGGTGACATGAAGACAGGGGTCAGGAGCGAGCAGACCCCAGCCCGCCCTGCCCCAGAAGGCCACCTACAGGTTCTCTCCGTGATTCACGTAGACCTGGCAGGGCAGAGACCGGGTCAGCTTGGTGTTGGCATCCACGGAGGCAGGCTTCGGCTTCTGAGGGGGAAGAACCCGAGTCACGGTGAGAAGGGCTCCAGCCTTGGCCTGCTCTTGCCTGTTCCTGGCCTTCCCCAAACTCAAGATGACCCTCTGGCCCTGAACCCCAAAGCCCACTATGCCCCTGAGGCCAGCATCAAGGGACCCCTATTTGGACCCCAAGTGCTTTTTTTTTTGGCGGAACTGGGTATTGAACTCAGGCCCTTGTACTTGCCAGGAAAGCGCTTATTCTACTGAGCCATCTCCCCCGCCTCCCCTTTTACTTCCTTGAGACAGGATCTGGGCTAAGTCACTAAGTTGAGGTCCTTCTCCCTCAGGCTCCCAAGTGTGGGGATTACGGGAGTTTATGAGGAAACACAACTGTTAGCCCCACCTCGGTCCTGAGCCACAGACCCATGGTGGGGTGAGGCCCTGGGTTCCACCTGCCCAATGCACTGGGACCCACTCACCTCCTGCCACTCAAGCACCCCGCTCCAAGCCAGGAGCTTGTTAGAGACGGACTGTTGTCCACCAAGGGCTGGTGCCCCGAGCTGGGCTGGGGAAGGACCACTGACGCCACCTGGAGCCACTGTGCCTGCCTGTGAAGGAGGAAAATGAGTGGAAGGGGCTTTACTCAGCAAAGCTGGAAGCAAAGCCAGACAACGTTGTGTCCCAGCACTGGAGGACACGAGGACTGGCACAGGCTGATATACCTGGACACTCAGGTTCCCTGGGATCCTCTGACCTCACAACCTCACCATTGAGATCTGCCCCAACCCTCCCATCCCATGAGCCCCAGCACCCCCTGCCCTAGGCTGCACCAACCTGGGAGGGCACTGCTCTATGTCCTCAGCCCAAAACCAGAAGGGATGGACACATGCACCTACCATGGATGGTGCCCCAGGCTGTGCGGCAGGGGCCAGGCCCGGGCCGGGCACCACTGTGGAGACCAGGTTGGGTTGGGAGGCAGGAGGCGCCTTGGGGGCACCAGGAGGCCCTGTGGGTAATGTTGGGGGTGTGGCCTGGCTGAAAGGGGGTCCCACTCCTGAAGCAGCCTGCTGCAAAGGGTTGATGGGCGAGACTGCAAGAGACAGAGGAAACAAGGGGAGCCATACAGAGAAGGACCCCCGTGCTTCCGGAACCCACCCCCCCACCGCTCACCCTGGCACTCACACCGTGGGCCCAGCCCAGCCTTCTGGTTCTTGGCAGCCTCCACTGCATTCTGCGCTGCGACCTGCGCTGCGCTCAGGTTCCCAGGGACCTGGAGAGGAGGGCTGGGGAGTGCTAGGGCCTGGGCCAGCACCCTGCTCTACCACCTCATACTCCTGCCTTGCTCCTCGAGGCCTATGGCCATCCCCACCCTGTCCCCAGAGACTCCTTCACCCCACATGCCCCAGTGCTCAGTTAGGTCTCTGGCACAAGGTGATAACTTTTACGAGGCCCAGGCCCAAGTCTTTTCCTGGTAACATAAATACCTGATACTGTGGAGGCACAGGGGGCAGGGACTGCTGGGGCGCGGCCGAGAGTGTGGCACCAGAGGGTGGTGCAGGTGGTAGAGGCACCTGCTGCTTGGGCTGGAGGGGGCCTGGGGCCGAGCCACCTCCAACTGAGACCAGGACAATGGCCAGGCACCCAAAGCAGCAGAAGAGAAGAAAGGGGAAAAAAATCCAGAATCCAGGTTAGACAGATCAGGGAGACACCTGTGGCCTGTCCTGCCCCACTGCACCGCACCAGGCCTCACCAGGCAGCACCAGCCCGCGCACCAAGACCATGTGCCTGGGGTCCTGGCTCACATCTGCCGGCGGCTGCAACGGCTCCAGCATAGCTGGGGGGGCAGCTTTCTCGAACAGGAGCCGCAGGGCAGGCAGCTTCCGAGGGGACACGATGGAGAAGTGTATGCCACGCTGCAAGAGAAGAGACAGATGTCAGCAGAGGCCCACTCCTGGACACTGCAGGGGATTTCCATTCTGCCACCCTAGTGGTGAGATTGGGGACTAGGTCCCCAGGACCCAGGCCATGGCTATTTTGACAAACTTAAGGAGCTAAACACAAAATCCTCACCTTCCTCTTTCAGACCCAGGGGTACAGACCCCCAACTCACTCTTAACTAGACAGACCCTTCAATGTCAGCTCTAGCCTTCTCCTCCCCCAGATCTGGGGGTCCAGGCCCAGCCTCCTCCCTCAGACCAGGGGTCCTCACCTCCCCAATCTCCTGCACAAGGCTCTCGGTTGTATATCCCGAGTATGTGGTACTCTCGACAGCAGGCAGCAGATATGGTGGCGAGTTGCAGATGAGCAGGCAAACTCGGTGTGTCTGGCCACTGCCGGGGACAAGAGAAGGCGTGGAATGGACCCCAGAAGGGCCCTAAGAAGGGAGTCAGGCCTTGCAGAGCAGAGGTTCCCCCCTGCACCCCGGTTAAGTCAGGAGCTATGCTCCATTTTACAACTGACAATACTGAGGGTCCCAGGGACTCGCTGTTAGTCACATAGCAGGTAGAAGAGATGTGAGGTGGCACCAGGTAAGGGGCTACACTCACATCTGCTCGCGCATCTTCTTAAAGTCATCGAAGAGCTGCAGCGCTGTGCTAAGGCCTTCTGCGATGAGGCTGCAGCTTTCACCACCGCCACCCATGAACCTGTGTGAGGCCAGGCAGTCAGCACTGCTGCCCTCACCCCAGCCCAGCCCCCCCACAGAGAGCCTGTGTCCTTCCTGTCCCTTACTGAAGGCAGACAGTATGCCCTGGGACACTGCTGAGCTCCCTTTTCTGTCCTAATAGGACAGGAGATCCCAAGCCTAGGCCCCTGTGTGATTCTAGTGCTTGTGTGATGGCCACCCAGCCACCCTCCTGGCATCCCTTCCTCTTTGGGCTGTCTGCACCTTCTTTAAAGCTGTCCAGCCTCCCCAGCCAGTGATGGGGCCTCCTCTACCCACCCACGGTGCTACAGCTTAAAACATGCCCTCCCCCCAGAACAGGCCGAGGTCCTGACCTTCAGCATCTCACAGGGTGACCTTACTGAAAATAAGATTGATTGATTGATTACGGAGCCAGGGATTGAACTCAGGCCCTTGCACTTGCCAGGCAAGCACTTATTCTACTGAGCCATCTCCCCGGCCCAAGATTTCCAAAAGATCATTGAAATAAGTAAGCTGAGGCCACTAGGGACCCCAGGCCAGTAAGACTGGCATCTGTGAGGGCCAGCCAAACAGTTCAGCAGATTAAAGCACCTGCAAGCAGGCCAAGGGGCCTGGGGTTTGATCCCCAGAACTGCAGTGCTAGCTGCCCTGCCCCTGGGGTGTGCTAAGATGGCAAATGAGACTGGGCGCGGTGGCACGCACCTGTAATCCCAGCACTTGGGAGGCTGTAAACAAGACAATCACTATGAGTCTGATCCAGTAGTGAGTCCCTCAACACCCTGTAGAACCTTCTCTTAAAAAAAAAAAAAAAGACTGGCATCTGTGAAGGGGACAAGTTGGAAAAAGCCGGACACAAACAGAGGGAGAAGGATGGTGGGCGGTCCTGTGAAGACTGGGTGACAACTGCTGTGAGGCAGGGCACGGCTGAGGCCACAAGCAGAGGACAGAGACAAGGAAGAACCCTTCCTCTCGGGGTTTCAGAAGGAGCGTGCCCTGCTGGCACCCTGATCTCGGGTTCACAGCCTCAAAGCTGGTCAGTAGAGCTCCAACTCTAACCCAGTTCCCCTGCTTTGCTGCAGGTCAGGAACCTCCCACTGACTGATCAGCCAACCACACACACCCAGGGTTCCCCTGCAGTGAGGGGCAGGGGGGCGTGCTGGGAAGGCCTCTGCTCCTGCGTTACTGCCACCGCTCTTCAAGCTGACTTTGCCGGGGGGATGCCCTGAACTCATCTCAGTACCCACTTCTGTACCCACGGGCAGGAGTGGGGCTGGACTCCCCTCGTCCCCAGCCCTGTCCACCACACACCGCATGGGGGGGGGGGGTCTTAGGGAAACTTGCGCTAAATAAGCAAGAAACAAAGCCAGCCACACGCAGGGTCCACGGGCAACAGCTCTCTCAATACACACAACTGGACGTGGCAGAGTCCCAGCTACCCAGGCCCATACGCTCAGCCCACACCTGCACCCTGCCCACAAGCCCTGCAACACATCTGACCCCCAGGCCTCTGTCCACGTACTCCCTGGACCACAGCCCCATTCTAGCCAAGTCAGAAACCCAACTGACGTGTCACCGGCCCAACATGGCACTGTCTTCCCCCAAGAAGCCTTCCTGAGTCACCAGAAGTCACTGGACACCATGGTTGCCTGCTTCCCAACTCCTGGCCATGCACCCCTCAATGAGAGTCTATGTCACCTGAGGCCTCTCTGCAGTTTGCCCCAAGGCACACAGCCTAGGCACCTGCCACACACTGATACACCATAGTGGGAAGAGCTGAGGTGACCAGGCCCTTGTCTCCCTGCCCCAGTGCCACCAGAACTGTACGGCCACAGAGGTAGGCAGACTCCAATGAACAAATCTACCTACACCCAGTTTGCTATCCAGCCTTGTACGATATGAGAAATCAAACCCCAACTTTCTCAGGCCTTCTCTTTCTTTCTTTTTTTTTTTTTTTTTTGTATTTTAGGACAGGGTCTACAGGGTCTCACTACACAGATCAGCCTCTCATAGTGATCCTGTTTATAGCCTCTCCTCTTTACAGCCTCCCACAGGCTGGGATGACAGGCACCCATCACCAACCCAGTCTCCGGGGGTAGGACTGGCATAGCAGGAGGGATCAAACTCCCAGCCTGCCCTGCCCCTGCAGCTACCTAAACAGGCGCTTTAATCCGCTGAGCTATTTGGCTGGCCCTTTCTGAGGCCTAAGGCTTAGGCCAACTGCTCTGCCCAAGCTTAAGTGAGGAGGAGCAATTGCTTTCTGCCTCCTTCCTGCTGCTCCTTGTTCTCTGCTGCAGTTACCAGGACGAGCTCAGGACCTTGCGCTTGCCAGGCAGGTGCTGCGCTGCCCACACTGTACCCCTGGTCCCTCTCCTCCTTTTTCACTTTGTTCTTCATTTATTTGTTTTGAGACCAAGTCTCACTATGTAGCCCAAGCTGGCCTCGAACTCATGGTGATCCTCCTGCCTCAGCTTCCTGAATGCTGGGATTATAGGTGTGCACCCCACGCTTTTTAGTGTGATGAAAATGTTTTTGCAACTAGACAGACATAGTATTGCACAACACTGTGAACACAGTAAATAAGACCAAATAATACACTTAACTTTGATCACCATAACTTTGAGGCCTGCCTGAGCTACAGTGAGTTCAAGACCAACCTGAACTACATGGTTAGGACTGTCCAAAAAAGGGGAGGGGATATAGTGGTATGTGCCTGTCATCCCAGCTACTCAGGAGACTGAAGCAAGAGGACCACAAATTTGAGGCCAGCCTGAGCAGCTGAGTGAGACTATCATAAAATATTAGAAACTAGAAAGGGCTGGGGATACAGCTCAGCTGCAGAGCACTTGTTCACCCTGGGTTCAATTCTTAATTGGCAAGTCAGAAAAAATAAAACTTAGGAAAAGTGTGACAGACTGCCCACTACAAGACCCTAAAGCTTGCTTTCTTCTTATTGAACTCAACTCTAAGTTTCGCTACCAACTGCAAAAAAGACAGTCAACAAATACTGTCAAACAGATGAGAAAAACCTGAAAATGGGAAGAAAATATGTCCAGCGGCAAACAAAGCTCAAATTTACAAGTTTGTCTTATTTATTTGGCAGGGCTCGGGAGCAAACCAGGCCTTTGGGCTCGCTAAGTAAACACACTACCACACAGCTATGTCCCCAGCCCCATCTCAGTGGCAGAGCACTTATCGAACATACCTGAGACCCTGGGTTTAATTCCCTCTAGCTGCAGTGCAAAAGTAATTAAAATAAAGCCCTCTAGATGACAGCTGCAATGACTCTCGGTGCTTTTTCTTTGGTAACACAGTCTCGTTATGCAGCTCAGGTTAGCTTTGAACCCACTACGGAACCCTGCCTGACTGGCCTCAAGCTCACAGCGACCCTCCTCCCTCAACCTCCCAAGTAGTGGGATTACAGGCGTGAGCTACCACGCCCAGCAATTCTTAGTACTTGGCTGGCTCCGTCCCCCCATTACCACACTCTTGAGCCACCACACTGGAACGCCCCAGGACACAGCAACAACCAGTCCTACCACAGACTTCCTGCGTACCACATCGGCACCCGAACACACACAGATCCACATGGGTCAGACCTCGACTGCTGCCTACCCACTAACGACTTGGTGTGCACAAACATAAAACTGAACGAATGAACAAACTACAGAGGAAGACACTCAGGTCGACTTCCATCCATCTCTACTTTTTCTGATCCTAGGCTACTAGCTAGAAAGCAAATGCACAATGAAAGCAAGGACATGTCAACAAAAAGAAAGCATGTTGCACTCCTCCTCCTTAAATTTCCAACTTCTCAGGAGAAGATTTCTCCCACTGAGCATCAAGACCACTTGCCTGTAGTCCCCACTACACACCGTGGAATGCCAGATGCCTCCTAATTCATACAGCTGCACAGACTAAACCAAAACAGTGACCTTGGGAAACAGTAAACAATAGCTGACAGCATTTATCAGCTCACCTGAAAGATTCCGCACTGAGAACACAGCTAGCCTTTGTGCACTTCCAAGTATGGAACATCCTGAGTGAGGCAGCAGGGCGGACACAGGATTAAGGTGTTTGGACAGGAGCTCCCTTTTCCCACAGTACATGGAATCGCGCTTGGCCCTTCCCCCACCCCAAAGACAGTCTTGTGTAGCCTTTTGAGTATTTATGTCACATGCCTGTAGTCTAGGTCACTTTAAGAGACTGAGGTAGGACGATTACAAGTTTGAGGACAATTCTAGCAACTAAGCAAGACCTTGTCTCATAGTGAAAAAATTAAAAAAATAGGGGCCAGGGAGATGGCTCAATAGAGTAAGAGCTTGTCTGGCAAGTGCAAGGGCCTGAAATCAATCCCCGGTTCCACCAAAAAATAAATAAGGTTAGGAATGCAGGAATGTGGTTCCATCATAGAGTGCTAAATTCTATCCCCAACATGGCAAGAAAGAAAGAAAATAAAAGATCAATAGATCTTGGAAGGCATGGAATGTAGCCCAGAGGTAAAGCACTCACCTATCACGTGAGGGGCCCTGCTTCAATTCCCAGCACCATAACAATGTTGAAACTCCTCTCTCTCCTGTCTCTCTGTCTCTCTCTCTCCCCTCTCTCTCTCTCTCTCTCTCTCTCTCTCTCTCTCTCTCTCTCTCTCTCTCTCTCTCTCTCTCTGCAGCAGGCTGGGGACGGTGGAACTGGGACCATTCTAGGAAATCCAGCAAGACCACCATATTCCGATCAACTAGCAGTAAAACACCAAGACGGAGCATGAGAAGAAAACTTAGGTGTCTGTTTTCTATCGTGGGCTCTGCACACACCCAGAAGTGCTGGGCACCCACATGGAGTCCATCCAAGTCCGGGCAGGCCCCAATCCCTGCTGCACTTACTGAATTCGGAAGTGGTGAATTCACCATGCCCTGCACAGTACAAACACTTCCTCCTGTGATTTTTCCTACAACACTGACAGCCACAATTCCATCACCCATTTGCTGACTAGGAAACTGAGGCATTAAAAACATGAGAAACGCTTACAGGGCATTTCCTATGTGCCAGGCACAACCTATCTTATTTCACTGTCAGAGTCAGAACACCCCCACAATCCCACCTCCTGGTTTTCAAGCAAAGCCCCTCTCACCCAGAATAGGGCCAACTTCTACACCAAACGCCATGTGGCAAAAATGATGGTGTGTCATTTCCAACTCACAATCATCAATGAGCCTGTTGGCTTCCTCTTTCTCTCCGAATCAGATCAGTAACTCAGTGGCTCCCCCAGAACGCTGGCTTCCAGCCAACAGGCAGAGAAGCAGATTCCTCCTGCCTGTCCAGGCCCCAGCCCTCCTGGGCCCTGCTCAGCCCTTGATGATGCAGGCACAAGGGAGATCCTGCACTACACCATCCAGCTTCACCACTCCTGAACTCAGTAACTTCGGGTAACTTGTTACACTGGAACACATAGCTAATTTTATACTAATAACAATCCCAACCCAAACCACAGAGAGGTCACCCCTCTGCATTTAGGGGTCAAGTCACTACTTGAAAGGGGACAAAACGACAGGGCAGGAAGGGACAGAGAAGAAGCACATACAGAACACAAGGCAGCTGTTGGAGCGCAACCAAGTCTCCCCAGCACGAAGTTTTCTCCGTTTCACAACGGGCTGGCAACACTGCTGAGGACAGGAAATCGCCACAGGGGGCAGGGCAGGAACAAAAACCACAACCGCCCTCACAGTCCCTTCAGCCACCCAAGGCGAGTTAACAGCTCCTGCAGCTCCAGCCCTAGCCGCCACTCTCCCGGCCTCCCCCTCTTCCACAGGGTCCCCCAATTGCCCAAGTGTGGAGAAAAGCTCACTTAATGCCATCAAGCCAGGTGACAAACTCATAGGCGCTGCTGGTGGGAGCGTGACACTGCACGTAGGACTCCGGGGCGCAGTCCACCGTGTTGAAGACCACCAGGCTGTACTGGGTACCCCCATACTGGGTGAGAAGGCACAGTTAGTGTTAATCATTGACGCGAACGTTTTCCCACCGGAAAGAAGCTGGAGCTCCCGGTTTCCTGCTGCTCTTAACCAAGCACCAGAAACTCCTCACAACTCCTTCCATCCAGCCCTGAGCCTGGGTCCTGAGGACCCACAATCTGGGCCCAGCCCCCTCTCGAGACCCGGGTGTCCCAGCCCCAGATTCCTCAGCCTCCGGGTCACACTCACGTCTCCCCCGAAGTCCGTCTCGGCAGGAGGACCACCATTGAAATACCTGGGAGGACGGGAGTGAAAAGCGGCGTCAGGCACGGGCCGCGCGCGGCCAGCTAACCTCGGGGGGAGGGCGCCCCGCGGGACCGGACTCACTCGATGGCCGGGAGCAGGTAGTGCTTGCGCAGACCCTCGAAGTAGGGCCCCAGGTTGGCTGTGCCCTCGATCACAAACACCACGTCGGCCACCAGGCCCCCGGCCCGGGCCGGGCCCTCGGACCCGGGAACCATTCCCCGAGGAGGAGCCGCCACCGCCAGCGCCGCCACCGCGCCCTGGGAACGAGCGGAAGTACGCCGTGCGTGCGCGTGCGCGCGTGCCGGACGTGCGCGGGGCTCCGCGGGCGCGCGGGCGGCCATGTTTGTGCAGGGCGGCCGGCGCCGTTTTCGGCGCTTCTTCTCGTTCTCTTTTCCTTCCACAGGGTGAATATTCACGCAAGGCATAATGAGCCTCTTCGAATATCTCGTGGGAGGTACTGAATTAGTGTAGAAATTGTCTAGAACCAAATAAATAGAAAAAAACACGTTCGACCGCCATCTTTGAGCGGGGCGCCTAGTGGGACTCCCGCTCCAGGGGCGGGGGAGGGAGACGTGGTTGCTAGGCAACACGAACGCGGCCCTTGTTTTCCAACAGAGAGATTAAATTGCTCATTCTGTTCTTTCTGGCGCTCCAGACTGGGGAAGGAACGTGTGGAGCAGCCAATCGCGTCGTCTGAAAGGCGGTTACTGCGCAACACTCCGTGATCAATTTAGAAGACTACAGATGTTTTCTGTCTAGTGGGGAACCTGAACTCCAACCAAAGTGGAGGCTGCTAGGCAACACCTCCTCGCTGTTTTCTGGGAGAAAAACCAGACACTGGCTGAGTATAAATACACTCCAGGTGGATTAAAAATGTTAACATTGCAGCCTGGCGAGCTGTAATCCCAGCACTTGGAGGGCTGAGGCAGGAGGGGCTACAGAGTGAGCTCAAGGCCAGCCTGAACTGCATAGCAAGACCCTGTCTCAAAAATAAATAACTAGGACTGGCCAAATAGCTCAGCAGATTAAAGCGCCTGCAAGCAGGAACAGGAACCGGGATTCGATCCCTCGGCCTACCTTGCCGGCTCCACCCTGAGGTGTCCTGAAATGGAAATGGAGACTGGGTGTGGTGGTGTGCCTGTAATCCCAGCTCTTGGGAAGCTGTAAACAGGTGAATCACTACAAGTCTGATGTAGTAGTGAGACCTTCAACATCCTGCAGACCCTGTACTAAATGCAAAAAAAAAAAAAAAAAAATTAATCATTTTCACCAGTTGACTAGTAATAGCAGAAAGGCCAGGAATGCACACTTGTAATCCCAGATGCTGTGGAGGCTGAGGCAGAAGGATCACAAATGCAAAGCCAATAGGAACAAATTCTCAAGACCCATCTCAAAGCAAAAGAGACTGAGAGCGTAGTGATAGTGTTGCAGGCAGCAAGTTAGATAGAAATATTAAAGGCAGACAGGGCCAGGCCCTCAAAAAACCAGCACTGCAAATAAGATACATTGCAACTTGGAGAGAGACAGATGCCTCTGCTGTGGGCCAGACCTACAGACCTAAGATCGAACAAATGCTGACCTCCCTAAAGACAAGCATCCAGGATTGATCATCACTTTGAGGAAGCCAGGAAGAGTCACTAGTCCAACCGGTACTGCCTGGCTCCTGGATAAACTCTTGTTCTGTATTCATGCCCACTTGCTGCTCGACTCACTTCCTCATTTGATCCTGGACCTAATCAATTTTACTGAGCAATGGTGCTTGTAATCTCATTGGTTGACCACAGTTTGTCCCACCTCATGCCCACCTAAGTGAGTTCCCATGTTCTCCACCTTAGACCCACCTCACTGCATGGTTTTACTCTAAAATTCCTGGAAGAGAAAGGGTCCTGACAACCGGCTCAGGGCCCCCTTTCTGTCCCTCTCGGAGAGAAGCTTTCTTTCCCCCCAAGAAATATTCTGCTCTTAACCCCTGTTCCTAAAATTCATTCTTTGGTTATAGAGAACACGAACTCGTCCCAGGTACCTTTCAGGTTGGGAGTTTCAGTTCCCCCATATCAAGAATGCAACCTGGGGTTTGATCCCTGGTACAGAAAAGGAGAAAGAGAAGAAAGCAAAGAGAAACTGCACTGTTGGAGCGGTGCCATAGTCTGTCCTCTTCCACTGAATAATGCCCTAACCTGTTGATTTCACCCAAATTCCCCCAGGGGCACTTATTCCTTCCCTGGCAAGTGCAAGGGCCTGAGTTCAATCTCCAGTTCCGCAGAGAGAGAGAGAGAGAGAGAGAGAGAGAGAGAGAGAGAGAG
>NW_004524844.1:1065781-1066543 GCF_000260255.1 Octodon degus
TTAAATTTGGGTCTGGGGAGATGGCTCAGTGGAATAAGCGCTTCCCTGGCAAGCACAAGGGCCTGAGTTCAATCCCCCGTTCTGCAAAAAATAAAATTATTTAAATTTTGTAAATGTGCTTCCGTAAATGACAGCAACTGTTCTCACACACAGTTGCTACTCAATCTGCTACTCATTCGCTAACTCTGAAGATTTATAGTATCACTTTACACACAAAAAAAACCCCTACTGGGCTGGGGAGATGGCTCAGTGGAATAAAAGCTTCCCGGGCAAGCGCAAGGGCCTGAGTTCAATCCCTGGTTCCGGAAAAAAAAAAAAAAAAAAAAAAAAAAAAAAACACCCTACTATGTCAATACAAAACTGTTCAATTTGTTACATTTATAAAATTTTTTTTAATTATCTTTTATTTATTTATTGTGTGTGTGTGTGTGGCCAGCTCTGCCCACCAGGGGGCGGGGCTGGCTGGTATGTGGTGCTGGGGGATTGAACCGCAGTCCCTGTGTTGTGCTTAGCTTAGCTTGTTCTAAGTAGGTGCTTTAGATCACTGAGCCATCTCACCAGCCCCAACATTTATAAAATTGATTACAGGGCCAGGGACATAGTGGTATAAATGTCTGCCTGGTGAGTGCAAGATCCCGAGTTCAATCCCCGGTCCTGCCAAAAACAAAAGAAAAGGAAAAAGAAGTATAAAATCGATCACAAAGAGACATAAAATAGTGAAGTAGGCTAACTTTGTGTGTGTGTGTGTGTGTGTGTGTGTGT
>NW_004524844.1:1067263-1067836 GCF_000260255.1 Octodon degus
GCCTGGGCTGGGACTGGTCCCGCCGGCGCAGGGTAGCAGTAAGCTCTCCACACACTCACCGGACCTGGGCTACGACTGGGTCTGGGGGTTCCCGGAAGTCGGCCAAGAACTGAGCTAGGGCTGGGCCCCCTTTATTTTTTATTTATTTATTTTGTGTGTGTGTGGCCAGCTCAGCCCCAGCCCACCAGGGGGCAGGCTGGCTGGCATGTGGTGCTGGGGATTGAACCGCGGTCCCTGTGATTTGCTTAGCTTAGCTTGTTCTCAGTAGGTGCTTTAGACCACTGAGCCATCTCACCAGCCCAGGCTAACATTTTTTTGATGAGAAAAATAAACAATCTTTAGTGCAAGTATTTTATGTGTGAAAACATTACACACATTGTGTAGCTAGTTTTCGCTTTAGGTAATTTGGAAAATATTTTCAAATTTTACTGTACATGAGAAAATACCGGGTGTAAAGTCCATACAAAAATAATATATTGGGGGCCTGGCCCTAGCTTAGGCCTTTAAGTGGCAGCTTCCACAAAGCTGTCAGCCTCAGGTTGCTGGAGTTCGAACCTCACAACTCTCCCGCTG
>NW_004524844.1:1068030-1074962 GCF_000260255.1 Octodon degus
AATAAAGGATTTTTTTCCCTTTGTCTAACAAAAACAGTCTTATTTGGTAGTTACTAGGCAACGCTCCCCGGAACAAACCACTGTCTAACTTGAGGGGAGAGGTGGTAAGAACAGTCAGATTTGTACTGTATCCGTATTTGAGCAGGGAACAACCGGCTGTATTTTCAGAATGGAAGTATAAGTGAACGGTGGTTGCTAAGTAACGCCTTACCCTGCCATCTTTGGGGTGCCTGTTTACCAGTGTAAAGTAGAAATCGGACCAAATGTGGTTGCTAGGCAACGCCTTGGCACGGTCGCCATCTTTGATTGGGGCACAGTGTTTTCATCTACAATGTAAATAATTTATACATGATGGTTACTAGACAATGCCGTGAGACTAGCAATCTAGTCTTCAGACTTCAATCTCGTCTTTATTCTCGTCATTAAATAAAGCCAAACCACGTCAGAAAGAAACTATAAAGCCTAGCATGAATGATTACTCGCCATCTTTGTTAGAGGTATAGTGACTTCCGGTTGGGGCGGAAGTGAACCAAACGGGGTTTGAGCATGTTTGAGTCTGATGAAGCAGGCGGGAATTTAGTCCCCTTCTAATTAGCGGCTCTGGAAGGCAGGCCGACTCACTGTGATATGATTGCCGGCCAGCTCCCAGCCCGGCACTGATAGTGCTGGAGGAAGATTGCGTGGGCGGGGGAGTCCAAATGGGAGAGGAGGGGACAGGGGGCACCGTGCATCTGCTGTGCCTCGCGGCCTCCAGCGGGGTGCCCCTATTCTGCAGGAGCAGCCGTGGCGGTGCCCCGGCCCGTCAGCAGGTGGGGCTTAGACGCCTGGATCTAAATAGAAAGGGGCTAGAGAGTTTACACGCCGGGTCTGTACGGGAGTTGGGGCAGGGAGGTTTCTGCTTTAACTTCCGAGGTCCGTGGGACACACACCTCGCTGTGTCCGCTGGTTCCTCGCAGGGAACCTCCAGGGGATATGCAGAAGGGCTGGGAGCCCTGACAGTTGGATCTCAAGGGGGAGGTAACAGGGTGCCCCTGTCTCATGCCCTCAACTCCTCTCCAGCTACCCTTCTCTGTCATCGGCTCCCTCAATGGGGTCCACATGTTTGGCCAGAATCTGGACGTGCAGCTGAGCTCTGCGAGGACGGAGGACACGACCGTGGTGTGGAAAAGCTTCCATGACAGGTCCCTAGTGGGAACTTGGGGGAGGGACAGAGTCTGGGTGATAACTCCTGTTGAAGATGGCTTCCAGCTGTTTGCCTGTGGGATCTTCGATTAGAGACCGACCTTACTGACCCCTAATTTCCTTTATAGGAGAGGCAGGCTGGACTAGGAGACACAGCTTAGACTCTCGGCTAAAAGGGCAGATTCGGCTTTACCCCCTGCCCTTCTCCCCACACCTGGACTCATCCTTTTCCCCTTCTGTTCCGCAGCATCACCCTCATTGTTCTGTCATCAGAAGAGGGCACCTCGGAGCTGAGGCTGGAACGACTGCTCCAGATGGTGTTTGGAGCCATGGTGAGATCCCCGGGGACTCTTTTCTACCAAACCCATTCATTGATCTGAGCTTTCTTATCAATCTCCCTTACCACTCAGGAATCCTTATCGTCAGCCAAAGCACCCCTCCTCCCTGAGGCCCAGCGTAGGTTCCATCCCTGCTGTGTTAGAACCAGCTGTCACGAGCCCTAACTGTCCTATGTGGTTCTTTCAGGTTCTTCTTGTAGGACTTGAAGAACTGACGAATATCCGAAACATAGAGAGACTGAAGAAAGAGTTGAGGGTGAGGCTGCAGGACCCTGGGATGGGAAATTGGGGTACTGAGGTACTGCCACTTGGGCATTGCAATGACCAACACCTCCAGGAAGAGCATGATTCCATAATTCCCTGGGGCACAGCCTGCTTGCCTGACTCTGGAGGTCCAGCATTGCCAGCTCTTGCTGAAAGAGGCAGCAGATGTGGGGTCCTTCTGGGTCCTAGGCTTCTCCTCTCTCCCTCTGCCAGGCCAGTTATTGCCTCATTGACAGCTTCCTGGGGGACCCGGAGCTCATTGGGGACCTGACCCAGTGTGTGGACTGCGTGATTCCTCCAGAAGGCTCACTCCTGCAGGTACTGCACGCCTGACTCGGGCTCAGATCTCCTCCTTTTCTCCTGACCACTGTTCCAACCACCTGTACCCTTGGTATCCACTCTGATCTCTCCTTAGTCCTAGAAGAGGCCTCCCCCACCCCATACTAGGCCTGCCCTTCTCCCTTGCTTGATCTTGTGATCCCCTCCTCCCTCAGGACAAGCCTCCAACCCCGTAGACCACCCGCCCGCCAGCCCCGTGGGCCTTACAGAGCCCAAGGGTTTTCCAGCTTGCCAACCTTGGAGCATGCTTCTCCTTTGCCTGAGAAATCCCTATCGACCTCAGCACTGCTCTTGTCCCTTCATGTGGACGGGCCTTCCCAGCAGTGTGACTGCCCATGAGGGACTTGACCTCCCTGAGCTGCCCATTTGGCACAGCGCCCTTCCTTGCAGCAAGCCATCGCTGCTGCTGTTGCTGTTACTGTCTTCACAGTGTGCAGGTCAGGCTGGTGGTTTCAGGCTGAGAGGTGTGACACATGACTCTGGCCGCTCATTCACCTCTGGTCTGACCGCTTATCTCCTCCTCCTCCTCCTGACCCACCTGGGAGTCACTGTCACACTGTTCTTGTCTTCTGACTCCCCATCCGCCTGCCTTCCCAGGAAGCTCTCTCTGGGTTCGCTGAGGCCACAGGAACAGCCTTCGTCAGTCTGGTGGTGTCTGGCCGAGTGGTGGCAGCCACTGAAGGCTGGTGGCGGCTAGGGATGCCCGAGGCCGTGCTGCTCCCGTGGCTGGTGGGGTCCCTTCCACCTCAGGCTGCACGAGACTACCCGGTGTACCTACCGCACGGGAGCCCCACGGTGAGTGGGTGGGGCTTGCGGGGCACGGCCGGGAAAGGCGTGGGTCCAAGTGAGTCCTGAAGGGAAGGGGCAGAGCCACGGTCGGCCCCACCCAGCGCCTTGCTTCAGGTCCCCCACAGGCTCCTGACCCTGACGCTGCTGCCTGGCCTGGAGCTGTGTCTGCTCTGCGGGCCACGTCCGCCCCTCAGCCAGCTAGATCCACAGGTGAATGCATACAGCGGGTCCACTTCACGCCACACGACACTTCCTCCTTAGGCGCTCCAGCCTGTCACCACCCAGGCTTAGGAGCGAGTCCCCCCATCCCTTTTCCACAGGCCCCGCCCCTTGGAGTGCGCTCCAATTGCCTTCGTGCCAGCTCGCCCGCTCCCCCAATACGCAGCTTCCCTCCTGTAGCCCCGCCCCCTACCTGTCCCTGCCTTTCCATCGCTGAACCAGTAGCCCCGCCTCTCAATGGCCACGCCCCATTGGCTACGCCCACAGCTGCTGGAGCGCTGGTGGCAACCCCTTCTGGAACCACTGCGGGCCTGCCTGACGCTGGGGCCCCAAGCGCTGCCCGACGGATTCCCCCTGCACACAGACATCCTCGGGTAGGGCTTGGGTGAGGAGTGGGTTGGCAGTCTTCAATGTTCTATCCGGTCCCTGACACACTGTTCCACAGGCTGCTGCTCCTGAACCTGGAACTAAAACGCTGCCTTTTCACCGTGCAGCCCTTGGGGGATAAAGGTGACTGAGGACATGGGCAGGCTGGGCGGGAGGGCTGTAGGCCAGGGGCCTTCCTGGACCCAGTCTTCTCCCTGCAGAGCCTTCCCCAGAACAGCGCCGTCGCCTCCTCCGAAACTTCTATACTCTGGTCACCACCACACACTTCCCACAAGGTAGTACCAGGCACTGTGCCTCACTCACATACCAACACTTGAGTCCCACTTGCACAAGGTGGGAGCAAGAGCTGGGGTTGGAGAAACTGGCAGGAGCACCCAGCAAAGCCAGGAGCACTGAGAATTGTCACAGGCAGGCAGGCTAGGACCTGGTCCCACTTTGGAACTTCCAGTGTAATCCTAGCAGTAATCGTAAACACAGAAGCCTCTTCTCTGGCCCGGGCTTTTACACCTAAGGGCTCATTCCTTGTCCCGCTGAGGATGCTGCTGTCACGATGCCACTCCCACCCCACACAGCAGGAGAGTCTCCATGGTGAAAGGCAGAACCAGGATTCAGACCCCAGTGCTCCTGGTTCACACAGCTACTGCCCCCTACTCCAAAGCTTACCTGGAGGCTGGGGAGCGGAGCCTGGATCTACAGACTTGATTCGAGGGAGGAAGGGTTGTAGAACCCACAAGGCCCCAAAGGAAAGGATGAGAAAGGCATCAAGAGCACAGCACACTGGTGCCGGCCACACCTCTCCTGAGCTGTGGGACCCTTGCCCAAGTGGGGATGGGGGTGGGGAGGTGGTCACCCTCTGTGGCATCACTCCAGCTCCCATGGTACATCCTAGGGTCTGGCACCTAGTGTCACCTGCATGGTGCAATCTTCAGGGGATGAACTGGGCCTTACACGGGGGAAAAGGGACCAGGAAAAGCAAGGACTACACTGGATGAGCAAAGGTTGAAAGTCTGAAGGCCCTAAAGCCTGTGCAGAGACCCCATAATTGAGAATGGGGTGCGGCTTCCAGCAAGTAGCATCCTAAATCTTTTTTTTCCCCCCTTTTCTTAGAGCCAGGGCACCTGGAGAAGGTGGAGGATGCAGGCCACCGAGCCCAGCTGCCAAGAGCTTGCTACCTCGTGTTGGGCCCAGGCATCGGGTGGCAAGTAGTGGCCCTGCAGCTGGGGCCTCGGCAGCTGCTGCTGCTGCTGTCTCCACAGAGCCCCACCCATGGGCTTCGAGCCCTGGCCACCCACACACTGCATGCTCTCATCCCATTCCTGTGACTACCCCCGAGAAGCCAGCTGCAGATGCAGGGCATTAGCGTCTCTCTGTTTATTCGCTCACAATAATACACAGCCCCTGGATGGGGAGGGGGCACGAGGGGCTACAACGAGGTGGGGGAGGGGAGGAGGCACCCACTTCCCTGGCCCCACTCCCCTCTGTGCTCGGGGGTGACAGGGAGGAAGGGGGCTCCCCCTTACCCCCCAGAATGTAAACAGCAGCAGATGAACAAAAATAAAAATACAAAAGGCTGGAGGAAGGTCCCAGGCATCCCCCACCCCTGGCGTCTTCCTTGTCACCAGTGGTGGTCCCCTCGCTGCCTCATCCACCAAAGCTGCCTCAGTCTTAGAAGCTGCCTGGTGCCAGCCACATCCCTGGGACAGGGTCCAGGGCTCAGAACTGCTGGGCAAGCAGCTCACACAGGTGACGGGAGACAGGTTCCTTGCTGGTGCGCAGGGTCAGCCGGTACATCTGTAGGGGATGGGCAGGACTCAGCACAAGGCAGCCATGGGAGGAGGGAGGGCCCACAGAGGGGGGAGACAGGGAAAGAGGTGGACAGCAGAAGTGGGGTGTAAGGCAGGAAGTAAAGGAAGAGAGGTAAAAAGGACACAGGGCAGAGAGACAGAGTGAGGAAGGGTGTACCATGACAGCTGTCCAGGGCCCTCAGCACATCCCCTTTGGCAACACTCACCTGAGCCTGGGCGTTGGGCTCCAGCCGGAGCAGACAGCCCACTTGCAGGGCTTTCGTCTGGATGATTCCAGCCCCCACAAAGTTCTCAGGGTTGGGGTCCACGTTGTCCAGGAGAGCAGAACCAAACCCCAAGAGCTGGAAGGGACGCGGTTGCTCGAGTACCTGGTCCTGTCACCTCCAGGGAGCATCCCAGCGCCCCATACCTCCACCCCACTTTACATTTGGGAAAACAAAGACTAAGAAGTTAGGCAGCCAGGGCCTGTGAGCACTTCCTGCCTCTCACCTTGGCCTTGGTGACTTCTGCATCCATGGGGTGGTTGGCTTTGAAGATTTTTTGTGCCTCCTGCAGAGGGCTGGGGGCAGAAAGGTGAAAGTCAGGGAAGACCCCTGGAGTCCCCATCCCTGCTTCCTCAGGCCTAATGGTGGCCCTGTGTCCCCATCCCCGCTCCTCACAGGCTCAGCTGCTTCCAACGCTGGAAGAAGTCCTGGGCTGCCATCTCCGTGGGCTGGAAGAACTTGTTGATGGTCACTGGGAGCTTCAGGGTGAGGGATTGGGGAGCACCCCCGTACCTAGCAGGGAGGCAGAAGAGCTGAGGCCCCGCCCCTCATCCTAGAAGCCCTGCCCAACTGCACTGCCCCACCCACTCACCGGAAGC
Source organism: Octodon degus (assembly GCF_000260255.1). Taxonomy (NCBI): domain Eukaryota; kingdom Metazoa; phylum Chordata; class Mammalia; order Rodentia; family Octodontidae; genus Octodon; species Octodon degus. The sequence continues at coordinate 1,074,216 of NW_004524844.1, forward strand.
GCAGAGACAGCAGTGGAGGCGTCAGGAAGTCCCTCAGACACTCAATATTGAGCACCTGTTGCACCTGTGCCCCGCCATCCACCTGTGCAGCCACTCGCTTCGTCTGCACGGCCAGCTGTGCCCGCTGTGGTCAAGGAAGCCAGGGACTGACAGGGCACCCATGGAGTCTTGGCCATGGTCCCGATTTCCTGGCAACCCCAACCTGGGGGCCTTTCAAGGGCCCTGGCTGGCAACCCAGCACTAATCCTACTGAGTTCCTGACATGAAATCCTCAGGCCCACTTCTGTGTCTCCTGGGGCCTCACACTGTGATCTTGGCGCTCCATTACTGGCCCTGGCCATGGCCCCCAGGTCCACGGTCTGGGTGACTATAAGCTACTCAGCCTCTCTTAAAACCTCACCTGCAAAATGGGCACATGCACAGTGTCCTCAGGAGTCAATGAGGTAATCCATTAGGTGGATGGCAAATACTACACAGGGATGGCAGAACTTGGTGGTCCCCCTTGCATCTATGGCTGCCTTTATGTCAACCCATCAGCAAGGGCTGCATCTCCCACTGACCTGGGCTCCATGTCTGTCCAGCAAACACTTAGGGACCTCCCTAAATGAGGGATGGACGGATGAATGAACCAACTGAAAAGGTCCTCAGGGTTTTGAGGCCCAGCCCCTCTAATTTCATGGGTTTGAAAACAAGTAGGGGAGGCACTAACTGCCAGAGACTTTCCCAGGCTTTTTTTTTTTTTTTTTT
>NW_004524844.1:1076259-1077151 GCF_000260255.1 Octodon degus
TTATTTATTTATTTATTTATTTGGCAGAACTGGGGATTGAACTCAGGCCCTTGTGTTTGCCAGGGAAGCGCTTATTCCCAGCCCTTTTTTATTTTTTGTTTGGAGGCTCGAACTCAGAACCTTGTGTTTATGAGGCAGTAGTTTATGATGCTGAGCTATCTCCCTGGCCCACACATTATTTTATTTATTTAAAATATTTTATTTCTTTCTTTGTTACAGGGTCTCACTACCCAGCTCAAACTCATAGTGAGTCTCCTGTCTCAGCTTCCCCAGAGCTGGGATTACAGGTGTGTACCACCAGGCTCAGTTTGGGTGGCCAGCAGGGTGCCTGCAGTGTTTGGTGGGGGTGGGGGAGCCATGGCATGCAGCATGGGAATCAAACTTGGGTCCTTGAACTTGTCGGGCAGGCGCTTGAGACCACCAGGCTATCTCCTGAGCCACCCCCGGGGGCAAGGCTGACACAGCATGTGGTGCCTGGGATCAAACCTCAGGTCTTGTGCATCCTTAAGCAGGCACTTTAGTCTGCTGAGCTATTTCGCCAACCCCCCAAAAATATTTTTAAAATAAATGTTTTTATTCTCGTGTAGTGATGCATACTTAAACCCCCAGCACACAGCCTGTTGTTCCTGCTACTAGAGAGGCCAAGGCAGGAAGATCAGAAGTTTGATGCCAGCCTGTGCCATTTATCAAAAAGAACTTTGTTTTGGATTTTTTTTTTCCTGTATTGGTAATTGAACCCAGGATCTTATTTATGCCTGTCAGGAAGGCACTAATGCTGCTGAGCTATATCCCTAGCCCAAAAATAACTTTTTTTTTTTTTTTTGGGAAAACCAGGGATTGAACTCAGGCCCTTGCACAGGGTAGTGCTTAGCGCTTATTCTACTGAGCCATC
>NW_004524844.1:1077251-1098895 GCF_000260255.1 Octodon degus
TTTGTGGAACCAGGGATTGAACTCCGGCCCTTGCACTTGCCAGGCAAGTGCTTATTCTACTGAGCTATCTCCCTGGCCCTTTCCCAGGCTTTTAACTGCTCTGATCTTCACAACAGCCCTAGGACAAGAATTGAAGGGGAAATGTGACCGCCTGGGTCCCATAGAACAGTTAGGGTCAGCAACTACACCCAGCTGTGGATCCTACGTGCAGAAAGTTCTAGAATCAGGTGTGCAGCTGAGCACAGGACCAGGTCAGGACATGGAAGGTGCCTGCCTGGCTAAAACCAGGGGCAGCAGGGTTCACGAAGTTAATGCCTCCTTTCTCACTTTGTTGTCACCACCTATCCTAGGGGAACTACGTGCCTACGCTCTAAAGGGGTTGCAGCAGGGGCCTGGGCCTGGTGCCTCAGCCTCCCAGTGCCCAGCAGGCCCAACCCAAGAGGTCAGGGCCAGGCCCAAGAGGATATGAGTCTGGAGGTCTCCCGGGTGGACCACAGTGGGTGAGAAGTTCTGGAATTGCACGGAGGTTTTGTTGCCATAGAAGAGATACATGCGGCCTATGGGGGGTGGGAAGGCAGGGCTCCATCAGCATTCCTCTGTCCCAGCCACCAGCCAAGCCAGGGGCTCCCCACCACGCCAACCCTGTCCCTGCGAGTCACCCAGCCACACCCAGGTTCTGCCGGAACTCCGATTTGACTCCAATCTGCAACAGCTGATTCTCGAACAGGACCCCGTTGTTCTTGCACACGAACCTGATTGGGGTTAGTAGGGGAGTCAGGCACCTTACCTCCAGCCTGGCCTTCCCTCCGGTCCTGTTCCCCTTGTACACCCCCTTCCAGGACTCACTTATTTAGCAGTTCGTCAGCTTCCGGGATGGGAGGGCCAATGTCCTCAGGACCTGGACTAAGGGGCCAGGAAAGGAGTAAGATGGAAAGAGGGGATGGTGCAGGAGGTAACGGGTATGGGACAAGCCCTAGAAGGTCAGAACTGCGCAATCCATACACCCAAACTCCCCAAAGTGCCTCAGGGAACCCTAGACTCAGAATGGTGATTGCCACTAATTTAAATAGGACCCTGCCAGATGCCTCCTTCCCATGAGAACTTCAAGGTTCACTTTCCTCCAATTCCTGCCATGGTTGGGCATCTGGAACCCCTTACCAAGAGCTCCCAGTCCCCTAACCCTCCCTAGGAACCCTGGAGTCTACCCCCCACCCCCGAAGCCACCCCTTACTCAGAAGCTGGGGCTGGGTCAGCCAGCAAACCCATGGGGCTCTCAGGGGCAGGCGGCTCCAGCTCACTGAGCCATCCAATTTCAGAGGAGATAAAGAAGACAGGCGTGGTAGGCAGCCAATCCCAGAGCAGACAGAGAAGACAGGCGTGGCAGGCAGCCAGTCCCAAAGAGGCAGCGAGAGGGCCGGGGTGGGGAAGAGAAGGAAGCGAGGAGAGAAGGAAGAGCAGGCTGAGAAACTTAGTGAAGGTAGAGGAGTCCAGAATGGCCACAGCAGGGCAGCAGCCAGGGCTGGCAGAGGCATCAGGACCAGGGAGAGGAGCATGTTGGGGTTGGACAGGGGCCTCATTGAAGGGTGGTACCTGAGGAAGGCTTCCTCGGGGGTGGGCCCTAGGCTGGGCTGGGCAGCTGGGCCATCTGAGAAGACGTCCACTAGGAGGTTGCCTGCACTGGCAGGGGCCGTGGCTGCCGCTGGGGGAGGGGCTGCCCGCAGCCCCAGGAGGTCAGCAGAGGGCGAGGGGGTGGACTGCAAGAGATGGGAAGCACAGTGAGATCTGGAGCAGCTACAGGACCTCACCCGGCCCAGGTGCAGCACTCCAGAGCTCACCACGGTGCTGGGGGTGGGCTCAACACCCCCATTGATGTCATTGCTGCTGGCATCCCTCCGGCCGTCATCCAGGCTGCTGGCCGCACCCGGGCCCTTCTTGCGCTTCAGCTTGGCCAGAATAGACGACTCACGCTCAGGGAAAGGTGGCATCTCCTCCAGCACCGTGGCCTGCAGGTTGGAAGCGTTGGTCAGGGAAGAGGCACTTCCGCTCTAAGGACATGGAGGGTCCCGCGGGCAAGCACAGGGCTCTGACCAGGACGTCAGTGCTGGCCACAGAGCTGAGGGTGAGGTATTCCACGGCGCGCTGCTGCAGTTCCACGTCAGCGTTGCGTAGCTGGGAGCCGGCCCGCAGCACGCCCTGGATGGTGGCCTTGGTCTCAGGGAAGAGGTTGATGAACTTGATGTAGGTGGACAGCAGCAGGGCCCGTGTGGCCACACTGCAGAGGTGGAACTTGGAGTGCAGAAGGGAAAACTGCACTGGGGGGCTGTGGGGTGGGGAAGGGTAGTCAGCAGGACCAGGCTGCCCTGGTGGGAAACCCATAGGAAAGGAGCCTCCCCAGTAGGCCCTTCCCCATCACACACCACCCAACGGGCTGACCCTGCCTGAGAACCAGGACCACGGCTGTTACATGACATAGGGAGATGGCTGGGCTGATAGCCTGACACTCCTAGGAATCCCATCAGTGCCAGCCCTGGGACCCCTGGAGGCTCTCCAGATCCCTTAGAAAGAAGCCTGAGGCTCCCTCACCTGGAGCGGGGATCCCCAGCGATTAGGTTCCCAAACTCCCCAAGGATGTAGCCACCGACTTTCACCATGTTCTCATGACAGGCAGGAGCTTGCAGTGCCTAGGGTAGGTACGGGAGGGAAAGGGTCTCTGGGCCTGCTCCCCGGGGGCTCCTATGTACCTGGCCCAAGGGAAAGCTGTTAACCAGTAGAAGGATCACAACCCTATGAAGCAGGGGGTCTACAGATGGGGAGACTGAGGCAGAGAGGGTAAGTGACTGGCTGCAGCTCATATGGTAAGTAAAATGGAGCAACACTGGACCCCCGGGGGACAGGGACTGGGAAGCCACCAAGAGGGACCCTACCCACGAGGGACCCACGCCCATGCTCTGGGCTCTGCACACCAGTTCCCATGCATCTCCAAGAGGCAAAGGCATGGAACTAAGGCCACACAGGTGAAGAAAACAGGGTGGTGGTCCGAGCCGGCAGGTCCCACAGCCAACTATCTTTGCCTGGCACCTGTCCCCTCAGAGGGGTCAGGGTGAAGGATGCTGACCTCAAAAACAGTCTTCGCAGCATAGCCCTGAACGTCATCTCGGTTGGTGACAATCTGCAGCACGCGGTACCACACCTCCTCACTCACGTAGTCGCCCGCGATGCGGATGAGGTTGAGGATGGTGTCCACATACCAGCTGTAGTCCACGGCATACTTCTCTGCCAAGATGGCCACCTTCAGCACCTGTGGTGGCAAGAAGGCAGGAGTGTGTGCGCCACAGCAGTCACCAGGCACTGACCTGGAGCTGGGCCTGCCACTGATTCACCTACTGGAGGAGACATCGAGGCATGCAGGCCCAGTCTCCCTCCCTCAGACCCAGGTGTCCAGGCCCACCTCCGCCCTCAGACCTAGGAGCCAGGTCCAGGCTTCCTTCCTTAGACCTGAGGCTCTGGCCCCAACCCCCACAAGACTCACGATCTCTTCACGGATGGCGTAGTCGGCCGTCTCCAGGTACCGCAGCATCTCTGACACGATCTGCTTGGCGTTGCTCCGGTCACACATGGCATAGAGGAGGTCTGCTGCCCGCTGCCGTACGCTGACATCCCGCTCCGTCTGAGGGAGGGGAACACGGTCAGGCTGGGCTCTGGGCCCCTTTAGGGCACTGGGCTGACCACTTGGGGGCACAGGGGCCTTGGACACACCTTGAGGGCGTTGATGACTGTGTCGATGTGAGTCTTGACAGCCTCATGTGAGAACTCGGAGCTGGCCAGCGTACACATGCTTTCGAGTGCCAGGTAGCGCAGGTTGGTCTCACGGTGCTGCAGGAACTGGCCCAGCTGGTTGCAGGCACGCACCAGGAGGTTGGGCTCACTGCCGTGCAGCGGGAGAAGGGAGCCGCAGGAGGGGTAGAGGCAGCGCATGAGGGGATGCGGGGCTCAGGACCCGGCTGGCCCCACCCACAGGCCGTCAGGACCCAGGTCTCAGCTCCTACCCACCTGGCCCAGCCGTGACCCTCCCAGGGCCTCAGACACCAAGGCCAAATGAAGACACGCAGCAATTTTGCCTTATGGGCCTAGCACCAACCTTATGAGGGAACTTTTTTTTCCCCCTGGAGGTACGGAAGACTGAACCCAGGGCCTCTGTGCAGATGCATCCCCAGAACTTTACATTTTTTTAAATTTTGAGACAGGGTCTTGCTAACTTGCCAACTTGCCCAGCAGGGCTCAAACTCAAGATCCTGCCTCAGCCTTGCAGCGTGCTGGATTACAGGTACGTGGCACCATGCCTGGCAATGGGGAACATGACACACGGCCATCCTCTTCCTGTCGCCCTGCCCCTAATCCTTCCCTAGCCACCCTACAGGGCAGGGTGGGCACCTGTCATAGTGGATAATGAGGCTGATGGTCTCGAAGAGGATGGCGTTCTTGGCGTTGGAGTGCTGCACCTTCTTGGACTTGGGCGGCTCCTGGGCCTTGTTGAGCACGGTCTCCAGGCATTCTACCAGCCGCCCCTTCACGGCTGCATCCTCTGGGGAAACAGGGACATGGGGCTGAGTGCTCTGCCCACTAGCCCTGCTGTGGCTCTCAACCCTTCCCAGGTCCCAGTCCAGCTGGGGAGGGGTGAGGAGCACCTCAGAGATATAGGCGCCATCTGTAGACCTGGGCTCCGCCCGCCACCCCTGTGAGCCTCTGCTTCCCCCTCTGCAGCACCAATGTACATTAGGCTTCTCACAGAAAAGCAATGCCTGAGTTATCCTCAGAGACAACCCAAATCCTGGCCTTCCCAAGGACAGCTGCACAAAATGCATGGCCCTCAGGGACCTGCCTAGACAACCACTGTGTGTCACTCAGTGCCAGCTCCCCACAGGGCCAGGTCAACAGTGAGAAGCCTCGGTGTCCCCAGAGGTCCCCCAACACAGGGCAACATGGACACCAGCCTGGAGCTCACAGGAACACAATCCCTGACATTCCCCACAGCAGGATGTGCTAATTCATGGAACAGACACCCCAAGGCAGCAACTGGCAAATCTAGAATGGAGGGGCGTACCACAAGACAGACCTCTCCTAGTTTCTTCAAAATGGGTCCATGGTGGCACAGGGTGCAGGGGGTATCAAGAATAAGAGTCTCGGGGCTGGAGAGATAGCTCAGTAGAATAAGTGCTTGCCTGGCAAGCGCAAGGGCCTGAGTTCAATCCCTGGTTCCACAAAAAAAAAAAAAAAAAAAACGGATAAGAGTCTGTTATGGAGGTGCACACCTATGATCCTAGCATTTCGAAGGTTGAGGCAGGAGGATCAATGTGAGTTCAAGGCCAGCCTGGGCTACATAGAGACTTTAAGACAAGCCTGATCAACATAGCGAAACCCCATCTCAAAAAATAAACAAGGAGGGGTAACCCACTAGGGTCTCCCTTCTGTCCTCGTCTTGGGCAGAGCTTTCTTTCCCAATAAAAATTCTATTCTTAACCTCAAAAAAATAAAATAAAATAAATAAACAAGGGCCAGAGAGATAGCTCAGCAGATTAAGTGCCTGCTTATACCTCTAATTTTTTTAATATTTATTTTTATTTATTACATTTATTGTGTGTTTGTGTGTGTGGCCAGCTCAGCCCACCAGGGGGCGGGGCTGGCTGGCATGTGGTGCCGGAGATCGAACCGAGGTCCCTGTGCTTTGCCAAGCTTGTTTCAAGTAGGTGCTTTAGACCACAGCCATCTCTCCAGCCCCTAAGTGCCTGCTTAGGCAAGAGCAGGGACCTGGGTTTGATCCCTGGCACCACATGCTGTGCCAGCCCCACCCAGGGCGCTGAGTGCAGCCACCAAGACCAAGCATGGTACAGCACACCTATAATCCCAGAGCTGGGGGGGCTGTGTCAGGAGGATTACTAAGAGTCTGAGCTCTGTAGTGAGACCTTGTACCAAATACATTAAAAAAAAAAAAAAAAAAAAAAAAAACCCAGAGTAAAATAAACACTGGTAGAGCATGGGCTTAATATGCATATGACTGAGTTCAATTACCAGCACTGCAAAAGCAAAGGGAAAAAGTGTCCAAGACAACTCAATTTACTATGTTTCCTGGACTGGACTGTAGAACACGACATAGACATATACTTCTTTTTTTTTTTTTTTTGCAGAACCCGGGATTGAACTCAGGCCCTTGCGCTAGCCAGGGAAGTGCTTATTCCACTGAGCCATCTTCCCGGCCCCTGACACACACTTCTTTATAGGAAGAGAGCTGTATTTCAGCTTCCGTATCTATTGTTAAGCCATGAAAACACTGCTGTTCTAAGCGCTTAGGTGCCACAGCAGAGTTATTCTGAATTGTTCTGGTATGATAATGGCATTGTGGTTTCAGCAGTATTTGAGGTCTTAAGAAATCTGTGCAGAAATCCAGCGGGGTGCAGAGTGTGTGCAATCTACTTGCAAAGCCTTCTTGGCAACAGTGTGGTGTTAGAACAACAGATATGGAAGTGGAAATGTAGCTCTTCCTGTAAAGAAATATGTGTCTATGTCCTATACCGCAGTACGGACCAGGAGGTACATGATTTCTGCAACTAGGTGTTGTCCTTGTCCTATGTCCCCATCCATAGTAGGGATTAAACCTAGGGACTTCACACTGAGCTACAGCGTCAGCCTTTTTTTTTTTTGGAGACAGGGTGTCACCAAGTTGCTGAGCTGTGTTGTTCAAAACTGTGATCCTCTTGCCTCAGGCTCTCTGAGTACCAGACGACAGGCATACACCACTGTCCCCATCTTTGTCAACTTGTCTTTATGTTTCAAAGTTTTTATTTTATTTATTTTTTGTTTCAAAGGTTTAGTAATAAATGGGGAAAGCTAATGCCAGGGATTAAAGGGGCAGTTTTTCTAGATGAAAAGTGATGACTGGGCTGGGGAGACAGCTTGGCAGTCTAAGTGCCTGCATGGCATGCTCAAGGAGCCAAGTTCAATCCCTGGTACTGCCCGCCATGCTGGCCCCAGAACCCCAGGTATGCTGGGCTGGCCCAGAAACCAGGTGTGATGGCGCACGCCTGTAATCCCAGCACTGGGCAGGCTGAGACAGGAGGATCACTACAAGTCTAAGCTGCATAGCGAGACCTTGTACCAAATAAGTAAATAAATAAAAAAATAAATTTTTTTAAAGAAAAGTGATGACTGAGAAACAGTCAAGTTTGATGCTTACAGCTTGACTAGATCTCACTTTGAACAATCTCTGAAAGACATTTTGAGGAATTTTTTATTTTATTTATTATTATTATTATTATTATTATTATTATTATTATTTTATTTTTTTTTTTTTTTTTGCAGAACCGGGGATTGAACTCAGGCCCTTGCACTTGCCAGGGAAGCGCTTATTCCACTGAGCCGTCTCCCCGGCCCAAGGCAAATCTTTTTTTTTTTTTTTGGCAGAACAGGGAAATGAACTCAGGCCCTTGCTTGCTCTTGCCAGGGAAGCCCTTATTCCACTGAGCCATCTCCCCAGCCCCCCCCTTTTTTTTTATATCAGGGATTGAACACAGGACGTTGCACTTGCCAGGCAGGCACTAATGCTGCTGAGTTACCTCCCCAGGCCCTTTTTTTTTTTTTTTGATGAATATTAAAGCTAACAGGAGGGCTTGGAATGTGGCTCAGTGGCAGAACTCTTGCCTTGGGGCCAGAGAGATGGCTCAGTAGAATAAGCGCTTGCCTGGCAAGCGCAAGGACCTGAGTTCAATCCCCGGTTCCACCAAAAACAAACGAACAGGGCTGGAGAGATGGCTCAGTGGTCTAAAGCACCTACTTGGAACAAGCTTGGCAAAGCACAGGGACCGCGGTTCGATCCTCCAGCACCACATGCCAGCCAGCCGCGCCCCCTGGTGGGCTGAGCTGGCCACACCCACACACCCACTAAATAAATGTTAAAAATAAAAAAACAAACGAACAAAGAAAAAAGAACTTTTGCTTTGCATGCATAAGGTCCTGGGTTCAATCTCCAGCACAACATACACATGCGCACGTGCGCGCACCCACACACACACACAAAACCCTACAAAGCTGGGTATGTGGTGCACACCTGTAATCCCCATACTTTTTGAGGCTGAAGCAGGAGGATCTCTAGAAATTTGAGACCAGCCTAGGCTGGAGAGTTCAAGGTCAGAGTTGACTATATAGTGAGACCCTGTCTCAAAAAGTAAAAGAAAAAAAAAGTCTACAGCTGGGTGTGGTGGTGCACAACTATAATCCTAGCACTCAGGAGGCTGAGGCAGAAGGATCACTGTGCTCAAGACCAGCCTGGGCTACCCAGTGAGCTCAAGGTCAGCCTGAACTGCAAATGAGACCCTGTCTCAAAAAGACAACAACAACAACAAAAGTCTACAGAAAACAAATGTGAGGACAACTGCTCTGGAGATGCTGGTTCTAGAAGTGTGTAATAAGATAATTAAAGATAAGGGGCCGGGGAGATGGCTCAGTGGAATAAGCACTTTCCTGGCAAGCGCAAGGGTCTGAGTTCAATCCCCGGTTCTGGAAAAAAAAAAGCTAAAAAAAAAAAACATAAAAGATATTTAAAGATATCTTGTAAAAACAAGACCTCTTTACTCATCCTCTTGTTGTAAACTTTATAATACACTGCCAAAAAAAAAAATTACTTGAAAATAAACTCAAGCCCCCAGCATCTATAAAAGGCACTGATGCAAGACTGGGGTTCCTCTCTTGCCACCCCAGAGCAGTCCCTTCCACGCCAAGGGTCAGAGAAGGTGGGACTTCGCAGGACAAACTCCTCACTGCTCTTGGGCTGGGACGGTGCTTCGGTGTCGCCTGAGTGGTATAGTCAGTTACGGTGCAGGCCCACAACACAGACACGAGGATACACACACACCCAGTCCTGCACAGTGACACACGCATGACATTCAGCGACAGTCAGACATGCAGGACACCACCGTGAACACAGCACACCCCTAGCCAGTCACATCTACATGCAGACACCAGCCGTGCACACGCACACCAGGCCTCGGCGCCCAGTGCCACGCCGCAGCCTGGGGCCCTCAGGCCTGCAGGGGAGCTCGGCGGAAGCCACTCCTCCCTGTCTTTGCCCAGAAGGCTGTGGCTCACCTCTGGGCCTCAGTTTCCCTCCCTGCATACCCCGGGCCACCCCTCCCTGCCAGAGGTTGGGCAAACACTGACGGGTCCTAGGCAGCAACAGCGAGGGCTCCATCTAGCAACACCACCGGCGCACACCTGCATGGGGGGCATAACTGACTTGGGGAGCGCTATCTGGTGGGGTCCGCATTGGGGGTGGCAGTACCTGGGGGGGGGTAGCACTGCAGCAGCCGCAGGAGCTTCACCGAGAGCCACGGAGCAGGGACAAAGTAGTAGGTATAGTCCTGGAGGTCGGTGGAGGCTGAGGAGACGATCTGGGTGGAAGGCAAGGATGAGTGGGGACTGGTCAGGGAGGGGGCTGCCCCCCACAAGGCACTGATGTGTCTCTTTAGTTTCTTTTTGTCTGAGACAGCATCTGGCCAGAGAGTTCAGGCTGGCATCGAGCTGTGTAGCCCAGGCTGGCCTCAAACTCAATCCTCCTGCCTCAGCCTAAGTCCTGGGATGACAGTCATGTTCCACCATGCCCAGCCCGAGGCACTGGTGTTACGGGGCAGAGAAACTGAGGCTGGGGTGGGGTTTGGGCACACAGCCTGCAAGGGTGGAACAGCTGAGGTGGGCTGATCCCTCCTAGGTACGCAAGTACTCCTGGAGAAGTCTCTTCTGGCTCCCTTCCACGTGGCTGTCCCCAGCAGGCCCCACCATGACAGCAATATCTCGCAGGATCCCTGGAGACTCTTTCCTGCCCCAGCGGTGGAAGCCAGCAGGGGCAGGACCAGAGCCTGACACCCATCAGAAAGGGGAAGAGCCAGGGAGGAAGTAGGAAACTGGTGATTGAGCCAAAGGTCACGTAACCGTTATCCTCTTGGGAAACTCCCTCTCAACGCTGAAAGCCCTACTGCCAGCAAGCACTCCCACAATACTCCGGGCCACCTCCACAGTTCTACGTGGCCCTGCCCTCACAGTCTGAGTCCCCCACAGGGGCCTGCACATGGCAGTACACTGATGTGTGGTGAATGAATGGAACCCGAATGGACTGAGTGACCTGGTGTCTATTCTCCTTGTTCTAGAACTCAGGCCTCTTCCTACTGCCTCCTGGCTGTGAGGTGGCACTGAGTCATCTGCATTGGACTGACAGCACCATGAGGGCTCCGAAAGGTACAGTCACTTGCCCAGGGCCAATGACCCTGGCTGAGTATCAGTTTGGGACCACGCGGTTGGGCTGCTCTCAGGGAGCACAAGGGGATGGGAGAGAACAGAGGACACAGGGACCCGGGCACCGCCTCCACAGCCAACACGGGGACCACGCATACCCGGCTCAGGCGCGACACAGCCAGGGAGATACAGGTCTTGAAGTCATCAGGGTTCTTCTTGCAGAGACACGTGATGAGGCTCACGGCAGCAGTGACCACGCCCTGCAGGGGACCGGGACAGATTGGTCCCTAGACAGAGGCTTGGGAGCAGGCAGGGAGGTGTGTGTGTGCACACGCAGGGCTTATGTGTCACTGTGTGTATACTTGTGAATGTTCATGTCACCCTCGCACAAGGATCACGTTCACACATGCCATGAATGACCATGCCATGTTTTAGGGGTTCAGGAGGCAGGCTACAGGAAACAGTGGCCAGCGCAGACACGGGTGCTTGGGGTGCCCCAGGAGGGTTGCAACCTCTGGGTGAGGAGCCGTGGGGGGTGGGACAGAGAGGGACTGGGAGTCTCAGGGGGTGAGTGGCACTTGCGTCTCTGCCGGTGGGGCAGGTGACAGGAGTGGTCAGGGGAAGCTCTGGTTGTCAAGCATGGGCTAGGGATAGGTGTGTGCGTCACTGGACAGGGTCCCTGGCAGGTGGGCAGTGTCAGGAATGGGGGCAGGTTTAGGACATGGGTAAATAATGAGGACTGTGACACAGATCCAGGTCTCCAGGTGCCCAGGCAGGTAGCAGGGAAGTGAGGACCTAGACATCTACAGGGTCAGGACAGACATGAGGGACCTGAATATCTGGGGGTCAGGAGAGAAAGGTGCAGATCTGGGCACCAGAGGACATCAAGGGGTCATAGCTGGGGACCTGGGCATCAGTGGTCTGGCAGTGGGTGGGAGGGCCCTCACCATGTGCTGGTCATTGAGCAGATGCACCACGCGTGCTGTCCACTCGCCCATGGGCACCAGGTCGGGCGAGGCCTTGTAGAGCCGCAGCAGGCACAGGGCCGCACTCTGCTTCACGCTGTCCATGCTGTCCCTGGGGGACATGGTGGGGCAGGCATCAGCATGAGGAGGGCCCAGGGAGGGACAGGAAGCCAGGTGGGCGGGCATCCAACGTGGCGCTGCCCACGGACCCCACCAGACCTCAGGGACCTCACTGCCTGGTGACCACGGCCCACCAGAGAGCTAAGCCAGGCACACGGAACACTCTGAGACCCACGGGCAGGACAGCTGCTGTTCAGGAAGGGCTCTGTGCTAAGGCCACAGCAGGTAACTAGGAACCTGAGTCACTTAATGAGCAGAATAAAGCTGTGTGACAGAAGGTCCCCAGCAGAGGGAACAGACAAAGCTGCACCCGAGGTGGACCCGGCACTTGTGCTTAGGGACCAACCGAGAAGCCCCCCCGGTGAGCTGCCTACAGGGCGCTGGCCTGTAACCCCAGCACTCTGGGAGGCAGAGGCAGGAGGACTGCAAGTTGTAGTCCAGAGCAAGACCCTGTCTCAAAATAAAAAAAAAATAAAAATTAAAAATTAAAAAAAAATTTAAAAAGGGCTGGGGATGTAGCTTAATATAAAGGCCATGACATCAATCAAGCGCTGGAACTAGAAAAAACAAAAAACAAAACAAAAGAGGGTGGGACACAAGGCCAGACCTGCAGGGCCCTGTGGCCTCATGAGGAATTTGCTTTCCCCAGCATGAGCAGGAAGCCACCATGGATAAAGAGTGGAGAGGAAACAGAATCTAACTCTGGTTTTCTGGTCCCCACAAGGTGCCATGAGAAAGCTAAGAGCATGGGCACAGCCCCCGGGTGATACCTGGAGGGCCACAGGCAGGCTGAGAGAGCCTCTCCTCGGTGTGCAGGAAAAACGTGATACAGTGACACAGCAGCTGTCTCCTGCCAGCACCCCGGCAAACACCCATTGGTGTGGACCCCAGGGAAAGCCACCCCATGAGACTGCAGCCCTCCGTGCCCTCCAAGAGGCGCCAGGCCATCTGTGGGGTGCCCAGGGCGCGAGGTGGTGCAGGGCTAGCAGCTCTGCTCACTCCTGCCCTGGGGCTTTGGGGTGGAAGAGGGGCACTGCTGCGGCGGGGCGTCTGAGCCTCACCCAGGGAACTCTTATCTGAGCACTTCTGCATGTCAAGTCCCAGAGCTGTCACAGGTAAGAAGGAAGGGCCACCCATCAGGGCGGTATCGCCAAGGCCAGGACCAACCTATTCAACACAGGGATGCACAACCAGGTGGAAAGAAAAAATGGGCCTAAACGCCAAAGGCTTCTGCCGGATGTGGTGGCGCATGCCTGTAATCCCAGCACTTGGGAGGCTGACGCAGGAGGCCTGCCATGAGTTTGAAGCCAGCCTGGGCTACACAGTGAGTTCAAGGCTAGCCTGAACTATGACATAGGCCCTATCTCAAAACAAAATGCTGTGCCTTCAGGTTAGGTGTGCCTCGGAAGGACCTTCAGCCCCACGTGGGCTGGACTTCAGCGAGCTTCACTGAGCCCATGTCTTTCAACTAGAGGCTGACGCAGGAGCTTGTGGCATCCCCAGGCAGGGTCACATATGGCTGACAGTCCGGCTCAGGGCTGCTCTGTGCTGAGGTCAGAGACAGATGAGTCTGCGTGGAGTCCCCCAGGGGTCCTAGTTCTGGGTCATCATCACTTTGAAATGCCGGCCGCTAGAGCCACTGCTCGGACAAGCTCTGCCAAGCTCTGCCTCGCTCCCCAAGGCTGCAGGGCCCCAAAGCAACAGCTCCCCTCCCGGCTGTGGCCCACTGCCCTTTCCCAGGTGCTGGGCTTCTCATTTTCTAGCCAGCAAGCGCAGGGCCTGTTGGAGAACATTTTCCTTCCTCATGTATCCAACAGTGAGAACCAGGGTTCAGTTCATCAGGCAGTTCCTAGACCTTTCTAGAAGCCAAGCATTCCCCTCAGCAGCCCAGAGCACACCACACACCTCCCATTTCAAGACTCAGGCCCCAACTCCCTACATCCCTGTTTTGTTCATGGTGCAGAGTGGGGCCTGCCACAGGACCTTCCCCCTCGCCGGTCCTTTTCTGCAGGGCGCTTTCTCTAGCACCCGCCAGTGATAGCTTCTCCTCATCGTCCTGATCCTAGCCGCACGCCACCTCCTCACAGAGCTTGTCCCTGACTGCTGCGGCCTAGTCAGCTCCTCAGAACCCCGGGCTGTTCTTGTTTGCTTTATGGGTTTTTTTTGTTTGTTTTGTTTTGTTTTTGACAGACCGGGGATTGAACTCAGGCCCTTGCGCTTACCAGGCAAGTGCTTATTCTACTGAGCCATCTCCCCCCCCCCCCCCCCCCCCCCCCGCTTTATGATTTTGCAGACAGAACCCACAGTCTTCACACTGAGCTATGTCCCTTGTTTATTTTTTATTCTCAGACAGGGGACTCACACGGGACCTGCTGGCGTCATCGGCCTCACTTCAGCTCCACAGCCAGGCTGGGAGAACTTGGACAGGTGACACAAGCTCTCTGGACCTCAGCCCCAGCTGGGCCTTGTCTCCCCTGTACCCTCGCCGTGCCCAACACCTTACCCAGCCACCAGGATGCGGGGGATGTCGGCTGCGAAGGCCTCGCCCATCTCCCGGCTGCCCACATTGGCTATGCAGTGCAGTGCCAGGCACATGAAGGTGGGGTTGCGGCTGGCCAGGTCGTTCTTGATGGCGTTGTTGATGAGCCGGATCAGCTCCGAGTTCGAGTTCACCAGCACGGAGATGAACAGGTAACCCTGGGGGGCGAGGGGTGGCTGGGAGCTCTGCGGCCAGGTGGCCTCAAACCTAACCCTCACACTCCAGCCTCCTCCCTCAGACCCGGGGGTCCCGCGCCCCCAGCCTCCACCCCCAGACTCACGATCTGCTTCTCCGTGTACTTGTTGGAGCTTAGCAGGTTCACGGCCTCCATGTGTCCAAAGTCGATGTCGTGGCCAAGCAGGAAAATGAAGAGCAGTTTGCACACATATTTTTTCTTGCTGTAGCCATCCAAGGCCTTGTCCCCTGGGGCAATGAAGGCCAGGCGAGATGTAAGGAGGACGGGTCCCCAGGCAAGCTTCCCAGCCCAGCACGGGCTCTTCCCCTCCCCCCAGGCCCAGGCCCCGCCTACCTTTGAACTTGGAGCGGATGTTGGCCAGCTCCTTGTTGATCCTCTTGATCTCCGCCTCCTTGCTCTTACCTGGGAAAGGGGAGGGCAAGTTTGGCACCTGTGTCCTCCTGCCTCCCACATGGCCTCTCGGGGCCCTGCATGCCCCGCAGACACTCACTGGCCTGGCCTGGGGTGGCCTTCAGTAGCAAAGTGACAAGAGGGCGGCTCCCTGTCCCCTTGGGCCTTTCCTGGAAGACATCCCTGCCTCTGGCCTTTGATGGGCCCCCACACCCTCGAGTCCTGGGAACACCCCTGTGGCCTAGATTTCTGCTTGCAGCCCTGCGAGGAGGCCCCATGCGCCAGGAGGCCCCATGCGCCAGGAGGAGGCCCCATGCGCCAAGTCGAGGGCCCATACACCACCTCGTCCAGACCCCCGGCTCACTGACTCAGGTCCTCGCAGCAGCTGCCCGTTGGTCCCCACACACGGTCCTCTCTTGACATGGGGGGCATGAGCCCTGGGACCTCTGCTCCCCGGGAGCCACCTCCCTGTCTCAGCGCCTGCCGCCTGCCGCCTGCCTTGAGAGGCCTTTCTAGCCCACTTGTCTTTCTTCTGTGGTCCTAGGCACTGGATCCAGACCCTTCACACTGAGCTACGTGCCCAGACTTTTTTTTGTTTTTCTTTTTGAGACAAGATCTTTCTAAATCACTAAGTTGTCCAGTCTGGGCTTGAATTTGTGAACCTCCTGCCTGAGCCCCCAGAGTGCTGGGGTTCTGGGGGTGCGCCAGCACAGCCAGCTCCCGCTCACTTCTCTCAAGCAAACTCCTTACTATTTTGCTTTGAACACTTGCAAAACCAGCCTTCCCTGGGACACTTCCCTCCACGTAACTCCCTCATCTACCTGCGCTGCCTGACCCCGGCTCCCACCCCAGAGCTCAGGGGCTCCAGGAACTGCGGCCGGCACATAGCAGGGCCTGCTCCATCGAGGCAGAGAGCTGTTCTGACGCACACCTGGGCCACCCGCATCCCCGAGTACATGGCCTGGTTCTAAGGTGTGAGTGCATTCAGTGAATGAATGAGCACTAGCCGGTGGCTGCTGCAACCAAGCCGGGTTGCAGGAGGCAAGGACATCCAGGGTTAGGAAGAACACAGAGCCCAGGCTCAGGGGCTGGGGCCTGGAAGCACTTGGGAAGCTGCAGCAGGAAGACTGCAAGTTGGAGTCCCTCCTGGACAGCCTAGTGAGACCCTGTCACAAAATGAAAAAGGCTGTGTGTAGATCCGTGCTAAAGCATTTGCTTAGCATGTGCAAGGCCCTGGGTTCGAGCCCCAGCGGTCCAGGAAGAAAGTTCCAACATGATTCCATGTTGCAGTGGGTTAATTTGCCACTGGGAGGGCTCCGGGGCCCACTGCTTGCCGCTGCTCCAGCAGGAGCTCCATGCAGCTGTGTCTCCTCAGAAGCCATCTGATGCCTCTGAGTAATTTAATTATGTCTCCTAAGGTTCCGTGGGCCAGGCCTGCAGGTGATGCCGGGAGCCAGGGACTTCAGCTTGGCGGGGGGATGACGGCTGCGCCTGAACATGATGTCCAGGACAGAGGCTAGAACGTCACCTGGGGTCACAGTGGAGATGGCCAGAGGAGGGAACACATGAGAGGACCTTGACAGACGAGGAGGGTTCAGTGCAGTTCACCCAGGGCCAGGCCGCCACAGCAGCCACAAACACACAATCGCCCCAGCGTGTGGCTGAAAGGGACTCTGTGTTGACCACAGGAAGACCAGCAATGACCTCTGTAGGCGGACCAGGAGCTGCCTAAGCCCACACAGATGCACCTTCCGACAGCAGCAATTCCTCAAGCAAGCCAGGCATGGCGGCCCACCCCTGTAATCCCGGCATTTAGGAGGCTGAGGCAGGAGGATTGCTGAGTTTAGAGACCAGCCTGAACTACATACTGAGTTCAAGGCCAGCCCAAACTATATGACCAGACACTGTCAAAAACAAAACAAGGGGCCGGGGACATGGCTCAGTGGAATAAGCTCTTGCCTGGCAAGTGCAAGGGCCTGAGTTCAACACCCAGTTCCAAAAAAAAATAAAAACAGGAGCAAGGGGTACAGTGTGTGAGTGCCTGTAATCCCGGCATGCCGGGAGGCTGAGGCAGGAGGATCACAAGTTCAAGACTAACCTGGGGAGTATATGACTTAGCAAGAATCTGTCTCAAAGTAAAAAATCTTTTTAAAAAGGGCTGGGGCTATAGCTCAGTGTGAAGGCCCTGGCTTGGACCCACTCCCCAGCACCACACACGCAGTGTTTCCTCTGCTGAGTGCTGTGGCACACGCCTGTAATCCCAGTCCTGGGGAGGCTGAGGCAGGAAGGCTGCAGGCTCAAGGCCAAGCTGTGTCACACAGCAAGGTCCAGGTCAGACTGGACTCCTCAGTGAGAGCCTGTCTCAGAAAATCCAAAATAAATAATTAAGTATGCTTTAAACTGTACTGACGGTTGATCTAAACACCCCAGTAGGTTTGCACATCCTTTAACATTCTTCAAACTCTATACATTTTCAAGAAGATCTTTAGCTGCCCCCCCCCCCCGAACCTCGGGCCGCCCCCCCCCCCCCCCCCGTTCTCCCCCCCCCCCCCCCCCCCCGTACCGATGGGGGACTGTCCCCCACACACAGGTTCCCAGCTCTGGCACATCCCACAGGCAAAACGCGCCAGCCCGGCAGGTGACCTGCACACGCCCTGTCTGCGCTGAGTGGCTGATGACACTTAATCCCCTGTGAATGCCACAAACACAGCTGCGGCTCAGCGCCGTTCAGGGCACAAGATGAGAAAAATGCCGGCGCATGATCACTACAGACGGCATGCTTTTCTCCCAAATATTTTTCGCTCTGCACCTGGCCGATGACACAGACACCTCACCCACAAATACAGAGGCTGCTCTCTATACCTGAGTACACATTTGTCCTCTAAATAGTCTTTAAATCATCCATATCCATTTAATACTGTCTTCTGTGTAACTAATATACTTAGCTACGAAAGGGAAATCAGAGAAAAGCACTAGGCGTGGTGGCACACGCATGGAATCCCAGCTCTAGGGAGGCTGAGGCAGGAGGATCGCTGTGAGTCCTAAATAATAGCCTAGGCACATGGGGCAGCACAGCAGGGCTCCTGAGGTAACGCACGAGAGGGCCTGCAGCAATGGGGACAGTGGATAAGGCGAGGCCGACTCCAGGCTCTCAGCGCCAGCCAGCACCAGGGATGCGCTCACTGTCACAGGAGCCATGCCAGCACGTGTGCGAGTTTTAGATGGAGTCTCATTCACAAAGGGCTTTCTCGGTTGGGTTTTGGGAATGAGTCACATCTGTCCTGCCTGGGGGAGCCCCCAGATTGGAGGGAAGGCAATGGGAGGCTTGGGAGAGGGGAACACTGTACAGCAGAGGTGAGAGCTGCACCCCCCTGGAAAGGAAGGATCCTGTACCCAGAACCTCGAGCTGGAGATGCAGACGAAATGCAGCGGGGCAGAGGCAAGGGCAGTGTGGCCGTGCAAGGGGGCAGGTACTGGGGAATGTCACACCCCACAGGCAGGGACAGAGAGCACCCTGGCCAGCACAGGCAGCGCCCAGCACGGGCAATCAGGATAAAGCTGAGGGTCCCGACGGCCACCCCAGACCAAACAGAGCCCTGTGACCATGGCGCTCCTGGGAACTCGAAATGTGGCTGGTGCCATCCAGGGACAGTGTTTTTTGTTTTACCTTATTTACTTATTTATTTACTATTTTGAGACAGGGTTTCACTATGTAGTCTGGGCTGGTTTTCAACTCACTATGTAGCCCAGGCTGGCCTTAAACTCAGAGCAATCCTCCTGCCTCAGCCTCCTCAGTGTTGAGATTACAGGTGGACACTACCCAGAATGGACTTGTAGTGATCCTCCTGTTTTCAGACTCCCCATCACTGGGATTACAAGTGAGTGTCACCACGCCTGGACTCTGGGGCCTGCTCAGCTAGCCTGAGGGCGGAGCTGGCAGGGCATGCGGTGCTGAGGCTTGAACCCTGGGCCCTGCGCTTGCTTAAGCAGGTGCTTAGTCCACTGAGCTATCTCGTCAGCCCGCTATTTTAATAAACTGAAACGTAAAACTTAATACTCAATTTGCTGACTAGAAGGGTATTTTTTCAATCAACTTGGGGTTTTTTGCGGGGGAGGATACCGGACATGAAAACTAAGACCTTTGTGCTAAGCTACATCCCCAGTCCTTTTTAGAATTTGTGGGGCCGGGGAGATAGCTCAGTGGAATAAGCGCTTCCCTGGCAAGCGCAAGGGCCTGAATTCAATCCCCGGTTCCGCAAAAAAAAAAAAATAATAATAATAATTTGTGTTAGCCAGGTCTGGTGGCACACGCCTATAGTCCCAGCACTCAGGAGGCTGAGGCAGGAGGATCACCACAAGTTCAAAGCCAGCCTGGACTACACAGTGAGCTCCAGGCCAGCTGGAATCACAGCTGTGAGCCACCAAGCCCGCTTATATTTTAGGAAATCTTAAACCAGAGCAGGTGACTCTGAAGAGAACGCAGCCTCCAATCAGAGATGCTCTGAGCATAAAATACAAATGGATTTCAAAGACTTCAGAGGACAATGGAAGCCATCATTACCGATGTTACCACGGGGGTGTAGCGCGGTAATAGCACCTTGCGCACAGGTCCAAGCCCCCGTCCCACCCCTGCATGAGCACATAAATGAACGCCCACCCCATGTGGAGACTACACTGGAGGAAATGAACACGTTAAGGTCAATTTCACTAGACCTTCGCTTCTTAAATGTGGCAAGAACATTTAACCTTGCCAGGCATGGTGGCTACTTCAGGAAGAGTGAAAGTTCAAGGCCAGCCTGGGCAAATTTTTTTTTTTTTAAACATTTATTTATTTAGTGTGTGTGGGGGCCGGGGAGATGGCTCAGTAGAATAAGCGCTTGACTGGCAAATGCAAGGATCTGAGTTCGATCCCTGGTTCCACCAAAAAAAAAAAAAAAAAAAAGTGAATTATTTAGTGTGTGTGTGGGGGGGGGCCAGCTCAGCCCACCAGGGGGCGGGGCTGGCTGGCATGTGGTGCTGGGGGATTGAACCGCAGTCCATGTGCTTTGCCAAGCTTGTTCTAAGTAGGTGCTTTAGACCACTGACCCATCTCGCCAGCCCGAGCCTGGGCAAATTTAGCAAGACACTGTCACAAAATTAACAGGAAGAGAAAGAGGATGGAGAAAGAGGAGGAAAAGGAGAACAAGAGCAACCAGGCTAGGGATGTAACTCAAAAGCCATGTTTAGGACCTGGATTCAATCCCTGGTCCTCCAACCTCCACTAAACAACAACAACAAACCATTTTGAGACAAAGTCTCACCGAGTCATTTACGCCGAGTTTAAACTCACTATGTAGCTTGGCTGCCCTCTGACTCCCAGTGATCCTCCTGCCTCAGCTTCCCCAAAGTTAGGGGATTACAGTGTCTACCTCCAAAGAAAAGAAAATGTACATTTCCGCTGCTTCTGTTAAGACCCTGGTCAGATGCTGCTTCACATTATCAATGCCTTAGCCATTCCTGAGTGACAAAAATGAATTCTCCTTAAACAACAAAGCCACACTCTCAGTCCTTCCCCTCACAGCCCATAGTAGAAGGTGTGTGGCCGGCTGGTCTGTGACCCTTCCCTCCTGGTCACATCCCCCCAGGCCCTGAGGCCAGGGCTGTATAGGGCTTCTGTCCTGGCACTGTCTCTAGCAGCCTGGCGCATGGGACATCAAGGTGGACCAAGGCCGCCAGGGGACACACATGGGGAGGGGCGGGGCCGGATCTGTCCACCCAGTTCCACCAAGCAGGGAACGCACCCCTAGGCACACGGATGCTGGAAGCCTGCCTAGGAGGCCTCCTGCTCCTCCCACGGTGGCCACAGGAACCGCATGGAGACTCAGGCCACATCTCATCTCTTCTCACCTCCAAACCCCACCAGAGCTCCCAGCCGCTCAGGTAAAAAGGAAGCTATCCCTGAGGTCCACCAGGGCCTGCACGCACATCTGCCCTGGACCTTCTCTGGCCGAGTGCCTTGTCTTCCATCTGGACGGCAGGCGCCACCTCCTTCATCGGCTCTTCCTCCTCCTCCCAGAACTTAAGCACAGTTCCGCCCCAGGGCCTCTGCACATGGATTCACCTGCAGCTCCATCCCTTGCTCCAAAGCCACCCTGCTGGCAAGGGTCTCTGAGTGGCCTAGGCGACAGTCCCAGCCCTGCCTTGCTTCAGTTTCCTCCTGCACCTCCTGGTACCTGTCTGGACACCTGATTTCTCTGAATGAACAGCACAGGTCAGCAGCTTTTGCGTACTGCCGCTGCCCCACTGCCTAGAACACCCCAGATGATTCATTTATTCACTCAGCAAACATCCTTCAGAATTTCCAGAGGTCAAGACCTGTAGCGCGCACAGCTGGGGACCCAGGAAAGGATGGGTCCAGGGCCTGAGTGGCCGGGGCTGAGGCAGCGTCCCTGGCACCACAGGTCACACGGGAGCAGGGTGTGTACTAGCAGAGGATGTCTGAGTGTGAGGCTCTGGCGTGGGCGGCAGGACCGGGGCCCCAGGCAGGCGAGCAGGCGGCAGGACCGGGGCCCCAGGCAGGCGAGCAGGCGGCAGGCGCACTGCAGCTGCTCCCAGATAAAAGGCCGCAGCCTGCGCCGCTCCCGGCAGGACAGCACCACGCCCTCAGGCTGGGCCGGGCCTCAACCTCTCCCCCTTCTTATCAAGAGAATTTGCCCTTCCTCCCCTCCTCTCAGGGTGGCTTCCAGCCTTCCTGGAAGCCCACTGTGCCCCCAGCCTGCTCTACCAGGCCCTCACCTTCCTTGAGTGACCCCTCAGGCCCAATTCTGGCCAAAGCCCACCCAGGACACCAGCAGGGCCCAGCCTGGGCCAATTCAGCAAGGCCCCAGGCCTCTTGCACTGGCCGCCCAGTCTCCAGCCCTGCCCGCCTCAGCCCTCTGTATCCTGCCTGGGGCTCCCCGAGTCTCTCATGACCAGCTGGCCAGAGCCCCATCTCCTCAAGGCCCTGGCCCTCTCCCTTGCTGGCCTTAGGACAGCTGCAAATGCGCCCTACTTTCCAAAACACAGAATCCACACACCATGAAATTCATCCCTCCCTTTTCTTTTTTTCTAGGATTGGAAGTTGAACTCACAGCTCTCACATTCAGCTATGGCCCCATGCCTCTCCCTTTCCTTTTTTAAA
>NW_004524844.1:1099211-1107252 GCF_000260255.1 Octodon degus
TTTTTTTTTTTTTAAATAAGGTCTTGCTAAGTCACCAAATTACCCAGGCTGGTCTTAAACTTGTGATGCTCCTGCCTCAGCCTCCCAGAGTGCTAGTCAGAGGCATGCGCTAGCATGCCTAGCGGAATTCACCCTTTCCAGAGCCAGCGCGATAGCTCAGAAGACTAAGCGCCTGGCCAGGGACCAGGGCTCATTCCCTGGTCGGGTCTCGCATGCCCTGCCCGCCCTGCCCCAGGGCACACTGAACGATGTGGTGGCGCACACCTGTAACCCCGGCGCTGGGGAGGCTGAACACAGCAGGATCACTATGAGTCCGAGCTGCACAGTGAGACCCTGTACCAAATACATAAAATGGAAAAAAAAAAAGATTCACCCTTTCCCAGTGTACAATTCAGCAGTGTTTCTACATTCACAGTGTTGTGCAACCGTCACTACTATCTAATTCCCGGGCATTCCCTTCACCCCGAAAGAAACCCCGGATTCATGAGCAATTGCTCTCACCCCCGCCCCCCCCACAGCAGGCCGTCCCCAGTCACTTCCGTCTCGGGATCTGCCGATTCTGGACATTCCAGCTACATAAAATCACACGCTCCAGTCTTTCGCAGCTGTCTCCCCAGAGGCCAAGTGTCGTCTGGTCCCTCCACGCTTCGCACACATCAGCACCCGTTCCTTTTTACGGCTCAAGGCTATTCCGCGCAAGGATCCGCTGCTCTGAGTGGTTAGCAGTGGGTGGCCACTTGGGTGGGCTCCACCTTTTGGCTTTCAGGACCCCCACCCCAAGGACAGCTGCAGTCTGTCCTACAGCACTGCTCCTCCAGCCTCGTGGGAGGGTAAACTACTTCCGCTACCACAACCTGCGTCTCCCCATCTCGCCCCTAAGAGTCCCCTGCCGGTCTTCTTGTCCTTCCCTCATCACTGCCCCCAGCACTTCTCTCTCAGTGATCTCCCCTCACCCCATCCAGCCAACACTGTCACCTGCAGGCCTGCTACACACTTCTAATTCGGTCCCTGCTTCTACCCAGATCTCTCCAGTCTATTCTCACAGCAGCCAGAGGGATTATTTTAAAACACCAATCAGCCGCATCTCTCCTCTGCTCAAGTCCCTCAGTTCTTAGTTCACTCGGCAAAGGCCAAAGGGCTCATCATCGTAGCTCTGTCCCCTCCTCCCCGCTTCAGTCCCTTCTCCTCTCTCACTCAGTTCCAGCCACACCAGTCTCCTTCCTCTTATTCGAACATACACCATGCAAACGGACCTCAGGACCTTTGAATACACCGTCTCCCTGTCGGAACCCCTTTCTTCCACAAGCCTCCTGCCCTTAAGTGTCACCTCCACCTCCTCCACAGGGGACCACCTCTCAAGCCTGGTCCTTCTCCCCTTTTCTCCACAGCACCAGCCATTGTCTGACAGCGTATCATTTATTGCTTTCTCTGAGTTGTTTCTATCTCCTTCTGAGAATGGAGCACTTAAGAACAGGGCTTCTTGTCACATCTGTAGCCCTGGTACCTGGGACACAGCCTGGTACCTTGCAGTGATAAAAAAAAGGTCCAATGAATGAATGAATGTGTGAGTGAGTGAATCTTCAGGGGTAAACAGCTGTTTTATTTTTCTGAGACAGGGTCTCACTATGCAGTTCAGGCTGGTCTTGAACTCACAGCAGTCCTCCTGCCTCAGTCTCTTGGGTGCTGGCCATAAAGCTGAGCTTCAAAGAGGTTAAGTGACTCACTGAGGGTTGCATTCTGGTAGGCAGCAGAGGGAGGGCACAGCTACTTTTGCCAGCCCCCACTCCCACACCACAATCCCCATAGCTCTTCCTCCAACTGATGCCCGACAGTTTACACCCCTCCGGTTTGCTGAGCACCTACTACACTGCAGATCCTTCCATGGCTGGGAAGCATTAAAATAATCAGTGGGCACCAGCCAGGAGCTGCTCTTAGACTCAGCCAGATCACAGGAGCCAGGGTCCAGGCTGGGTCAGGACTGGGACGTGGGAAAGGCCCACTCACACAGGGCATCACAGCAAGTGCTCGGGAAAGCACGATAAGCTGTCCCTCCTGACAGATGAGGAAACTGAGAAGTGGCATCTCTCAGTCAAGGTCACACATCAATGGACAGCAGAGTTGGGTCTGACTGCCCCCCAAGCCCACACAGACGTAGCTTCTGGAGGCCCCTGGCAGCTGCAGACACCCACAGTCGCTCCCAGAAGTTGGGTGCTGACTTGCTGCCAGGCTTCCCATTGTCACGATGGCCTTCTTGGTGGGGACCGCCTGCCCTGTTGCAGTGGGGCTAACATCCAGGCCTGTGGGGCTCCCCGACTCCTGACGTCCCTGTCAGATCAGGATTGCCCCATCCCCCTGCTGTACTGAGGCCCCCTCCAAGCCCTTGGACCCTGAGCTCCTGCCTGGTCTGGGTGCTTGCCATCTGGTGCACGGGGAGAGCTCCCACGCTGCAGCCTGGTCCTTTCCATGGCCTGGTTCCCCACCAGGGCTCTGCTGACTCTGCACCTGCACCCCTTTTCTGTGCTCGGCAGGCATCTTCTTTCCTCTTAACAGTGCTCTGGGCTGGCTTGTCACTGTCCTCCAGATCTCCTGAAGAACCCCCCACCGTGCAACCCCTTTCTCTCTCACCAAGGTCCCTCTATAGTAACCCCCTACTTCCCATCTCTGCTCTGGAGCTTCCTGAACTTTCTACCAGCCCCAGTCCTCCTCAATACCACTAGCAGGGAGCCTCCGCGACCTACCTGGCCCTTTCCCCTCTATGACACCCCCTCTCCCGGGGCCTCAAGCCGGCCCCACTAGGCTGCCTGTGCTCCACTTCCTCGCGGCCCCTCTGGCCTCTTCTCATCCCATCACTCCACCGGGCATCCCCCGAATGCACTTCCTCCCATCTCTATCCACATCAGGGATCTCTCTACCTCCATCAGGTGTACCGTCCCTCAGCTTTCCTATCACTCCCAGGGGAGGCACAGACCCCCATCCCGGGACCTCTCTAGCCTCCTCCCCTTTCGGACCCTCGAACACCTCCCGCCGCCGTGTCGCCATCCCAGGAGGCACTGACATCCCAAGCCCCTGCATCTCCTCAACCCTTAAGTTCCCCCAGGGACTCCGCTACCCTCTCCCCCTTCGACGGCAAAGGAATCCTATGCCCAGGGTTGCTCTGTGACCCCCCAAGCTCCTCACTCCCACGGTTCCTCCACCCCCGCGTCTCCCATGTCCCCCCAGCCGCGAGCTCACAGTTCCGGATGTCGGAGATGAACACGGCGAGCCCCCGCATCCCATCGCCCTTGGACACCGCCGGCATGATGGCGGTGGTGACGGCTGCAGGCCCGGCCGAAAAGGGCACAGCACAGCGGGGGCTGGCAGGCAGGGACGCGGCGGAAAGGACCCCAGGCAGCGCAGAGGAGCTGAGCCGGCCGAGGGGGAGGGCTGGCGGGCGGGCGGGCTGGCAGGCCGTGGTACCGCCCCTAGCCCCGCCCCGCCCCTCCGCCGTCCGGAGCTTCTAGGCGTCCATTGGCTGGCCTTACCGCCGATCAGCCTGGGACGCACCCCTCCAACGCACCCTTTCATTGGTCACAAGGCAAAGACCCAACGTTATGATTGGTCCAGTACCCAGCTATTTCCGTTCGGGAGCGGAGCGAGGGGGCGTTGCCCGAGAGACGGGCGGGGCTCGATTACGCGCCCTGGGACAGCCCTCTAGGCGGGCCCGAATCCAGCACCGATTGGACCCAGCCTCTTCTCCAAGATCGGAGGGAAGGAAGTGAAGAAAGGCGGGGGACCGGGCCTGAGGAGGCGGGACTACATTGAAGATAGCCAAATGGACGAGCAGATCGTCCCCACCGCCCTCGCGGATTCGCTGTGCTTGTCCTACTTCCGCCCTCGATTGGGCGGTTGTGGGGGCGGGCAGAGGGCGATGATCCGTAGAGGGAAGGAGAAGGGGGGGGTGTCACTCAGCCGGGCTGGGATAGGTGGAGCAACGCCTGCAATTCCCTACTGCAGAAAAGACGCGGGGCGGGGCGGGGCGAGAGCTGGGGCGGCGCCTGCCGCGCATGCGCCCTTTGCCCCCCCCGTCCTGCAATGGACTCCTCGAATCCTCTTCCAGGAAGCCTTCCCGTTCCTTCCCCCGCTTCCCTGACCGGCACTTCCGGACTCGCCCGGAGCCCTAAAATCCCAGAAGAGAAACGGTAGTTCAAGGCTGGTTCTATTAAATAGATGCTAAAACTGAAGTCCAAAGAGACTAAATGACTCGCCCAAGCCCACCCAGCTCTGCGGTGTTGAAATTGAGTTTATATTTTAAGCCACTTTTCAATATACATTGACTTCTAAAAAGTCCAACTGAATAGCTCGGGCAACCTCCATTATAGTGGGCATTAGGTCAAAATTGATTCTGCCGGTAATCCTAGCACTCGGGAGGCCGAGGCTGGAGGATCGCTGCAAGTTAAAGGCTAGCCTGGACTATGTAACGAGACCCTCCCTCAATAATAAAATAGATTAATAAATAATAATAATAATAATAAGGGCCAGACAAATATCTCAGCAGATTACGTAGGGGCCAGGGGTTCGATCGGAGCCTGCCGCGCCGGCCCCGCCCCCGGGGCGCACAGAGATTGCGATTGAGGCGGGGTGGTGGTGCCCGCCTGTAATCCCACAATTTGGGAAGCTGTAAACAGGCGGATCACTACGAGTCCGATTTAGTAGTAAAACCCTGAACACCCTGTAGACCCTTCCCTAAAAAAAAAAAATACAAAAAAAAAAATAATAATTCCTTATCAGCTCCTAGACAAAGTGGAAAGTGAGGCTGACACGCTCCCACGGCCCCTGGAAGGAAGGAGTGAATTTGCTCGGGCTCAGCCCCACCCCGTCCCCCACCAGCTCCCTAGGGGCGCCTCGGTGACTGGAAGGGGAAGCCACCAAAACTCCAACGCCCCGAGCTATTGAGAAATTTAGGTCAAAGGGAACTGGAAGAGTCCATTTCTGCCACCTCGAGGAACCAAATTCCACCCCTCTATCCTTTTCTAACATCAGAAGCCGAGGATCGGTGTGATAAATCTGAGGATGTGTCCCGAGGGTCCCCTGCGTCTGAGGGGAGAGGGGGGAACCGCGGGAAGAGCGCCCGCCTTTCAGTCTGCGGACCTTCCCTTTGAGAGTCCGGGAAGGGGCTTGGGAAAGTCCACTCTGGATTCTAGGTAGATGCAGCGCGCTCAGCTGTTTCAGTGACAGGAAGAGTCCACTCCTAATTTTAGGGGAGGGCGTCTGCCCCTTACAAACCCGGCAAACAAAAATGCATGGACTGAAGGAGTCTTTCCTTAAGGTTACGACGTGGTGCGTTCCACTCTTTAGAAGAGCCCAGGAATTGGGGGTAACGCTTTCCATTGAGGGTAAGGTCTACGGGTGCAGTAGGGTTTGAACTTGTTCTAACGGGAAAGCGTGTTTCCTGGGTGAGGCGTGGTGGCGCACGCCTGTAATCCCGGTGCTGGGGAGGCTGAGACAGGAGGATCACTTGGAGTCCGAGTTGCCTAGCGAGATCCTGTACCAAATAAAATAAAGCGGGGGAGGGGGGGTTAAAACGAAGCAGGTGAATTTCGTTAGGTTTTGTACCACAAATGCCCCTACTTATAATGTGGCATGTCATGCCACGTGACACACAGGATGTCAGAATGAACAGTCTATGACCAGTAGGGTCCTGGAAGTGTCTCATCGAGGTCACTGGGTTGGCTGGGGTCGCGCTGGTGCAGGACAAGGACAGCATCTCGGAAAACATCCAAATTCAAACTTCCAAATACATTTTATACCGAATAGCACTTCCTCACCACAGTAAAGTGAGAAAATTACTAAGTCAAGACATTTATTTTTATTTTTGAGACAGGGTCTCACTTTGAGACAGGGTCTCAGCCTGGCCTTGAACTCCCAGAGATCCTCCTGCCTCAGCCTCCCCAGTGCTAAGATTACAGATTTGCACCACCACACGTATCCTCAATAAATCAAACCATGAGGAGTCGAGGACCATCTGTACATTTAGCTAACTCAGAATACACAGATATCATCATTCCAACAGACTTTTTTTTTTTTTTTTTTGCGGAACCGGGGATTGAACTCAGACCCTTGCGCTTGCCAAACAAGCGCTTATTCTACTGAGCTATCTCCCTGGCCCTCTGACAGACTTTACATTCCAGTTTCCCCAGGCGGGGTCTACGGATATCACACCTCGCCTCACACTACCCCTGCAAGTGCACCCAGCCTCAGGCTGCCAGCAGTACCTGGGCAGGCTGCCACTCTGCAGTTGGGCAGTGGCGAGCTAGAAGACTGGCTTTTTCTAAGGTCAAAGGCCAATGTGTGGCTCAGGCTCAGTCTGGCTGGGACTCCTTAGTGTCCCAAGAACACGAAGGAACCACAGCTGCTATGAAGCCTGAAGGAAAGCCTGGCTCACCCACGGTAACAGTGGAGACATCAGCAGGCATCCACATTTAGAAAATCAGATGAGGTTTGAGCAACCTGGGTGGGTGTGGTGGGACACATCTGCCATCCTAGCACTCAGGAGGCTGAAGCAGGAGGATTGCTTTGAGTCAGAGGCCAGCCTGAACTACATGGATCTTGTTTAAAAAAAAAAAAACCGCAAAAGAGAAAATGAGGTTTGCACAAGTCCTTACTAGACTGTGTGAGACAGAGTCTCACTAAATCTCCGAATTACTCAGGCAGCCTTCAAACTTTCCATCCTCCTGCCTCAGTCTCTTTAGTGCTGGGATTACCGGTGTGCAGTAATGCTAGTTAAAATGGAACATGGGAGCAGGGCATGGCAGCGTGCACCTGTAATCCCAGCACTCAGGAGGCTGAGGCAGGAGGCTTGCTTAGAGTTCAAGACCAGCATGGGTTCCAGAGTGCCTTGAAGTCCAGCTTGAACTGCATAGTGAGGCCCTGTCTGAAAAAGCCAAATAAATAAATAGAAATAGAATGCGGGGGGGAGGGGTGTCCCTGCAGGACACCGTGGGAAGAATCACCAATCCCTGCTTAAGACTGCCGGCAGATCTGCTCTTGGCTGAAGCAGCAGCAGGCCCCTCCCCCATCTTCTATCAGTGACCCTGCCGTAACCCTGTCCATTGCCCCAAGCCCCAGCCTGAGCTCATGCTGAAGCTGGCCACCCCTCTCAAGCACCAGCACCTCTGCCTGCACTGGCCTCCAGCACTGTCATCTCCAGCCTGTGTCGTGGTGACACTCCGTATGGCTCTGCCTGTCCCCTCCTGGTCTTCTGCCATCCATCTCTGCATGAAGCCAGCAGGCTGTAAATACAGCAGTCAGCCCACCCTTCCCAGCCTCTAGCTGTCACTGTGAGCCCACGCCCGGCTCAGCCTCCTCTGTGCCGCCGGGCGTCTCAGACCTGCGCCTGCTCCTCCCCAACCCGCTGCCCTCCTCCTCACACAGCTGGTCCCCAGCTGAAGGGTCCCATCAAGGGTGATGCGTTGTACAACTTTTCAACTTCATGAGGCTGAGGGAAGGCGATGACGATGGAAACTTTGAACCCTGCCTGAGTAATTTGAGGTTTAGTGGGATCCTGTCTCAAATAATCTAGAAAGGACTTGCATAAACCTCATTTTTTTTTCCTTTTGTTCTTTTAACACAAGGTCTCACTATATGGTCAGGCAGGCCTTGGACTCAAAGCAATCCTCCTGCCTCAGCCTCCTGAATGCTAGCCTGGCAGGTGTGTGCCACCCCAGCCTGCCCCACCCTTCGAGCTGCCAAAAAGACAGTGTAAAAATGATCTGCAGCCCAGGCGCTGGTACCAAGGTGTCGTGAGCAGCCCCCGAGTTCACTCGACACCCCCAGATGCTGTGTACAAATGCCAAACTGTTCTCCACAATGGTGGGAAGTTACTGGGATAAAAATGTGTCTAACCTTTTACAAACACATACATTTTGTATGTGTGTTTATTTTTTTATTTTTTATTTTATTTTATTTTTTTCCGGAACTGGAGATTGAACTCAGACCCTTGTGCTTGCCAGGCAAGCGCTTATTCTACTGAGCCATCTCCCGAGCCCCAAATACATACATTTTT
>NW_004524844.1:1108257-1109562 GCF_000260255.1 Octodon degus
CATTTATTCTGCAAGAAGTGTCTTTTTTTTTTTTTTTTGGTCCAGGAATTGAACTCATAATCAAGTGCTTGCCAGGCAGGCGCTGGGCCCCTGATCTATATCCCCGATAGTGTCTTCCCGTTTACCTTGGTCCCAGGCCTTGATTTCTTTTTTTTTTTTTTTTTTTTTTTTTAGAACAGGGTTTAGAGGGTCTACAGGGTCTCACTACATAGATGAGACTCATAGTGATTGTCCTGTTTTCAGCCTTCCAAGGCCTGGGAATATTTTTTTTTTCCCTCGCAACCACGTATTGAACTCAGGCGCTTGCGCTTGCCAGGGAAGCGCTTATTCCACTGCGCCATCTCCCCGGCCCCAGCACTGAAGTTTCCATTGAAGAGCTCTTTCACTACCAGTTAGGTTAATACTTAAGTACTTAATTTTGTTGTTGTTGGTATTGTGGTCTTTCTCTCCTAATTATCATTTCTTTTTCAAAGGCTCTCACTTTGTAGTCCAGGCTGGGCTTGAACTCAGTACAAAGCCAGGCTGACCTCAAGTTCACAGCAATCCTCCTGCTTCGGCCTCCTGAGTGCTGGCACTACAGGCAGGCACCGCCTTGCCTGGCTCTGTGCTGCCTTGTCTTCTCTTTCTCTCGCTCTCTCTCTCTTTTTTTTTTTTTTTTTTTCGGTACCAGGGATTGAACTCAGGACCCTGAGCTTGCCTGGCAAGTGCTTATTCTCCGGAGCTATCTCCCCGGCCCCTCTCTTTTTCTTTCTTTCCTTCTTCTCCGTTCTCCCCTCCTTCCTTTTGGAGGTGTTTCCTTGCACAGTGTGCGGAGGAGTGATAAGGCGAGCTCCATTGCCGGTGTGCAGAGGCCTCTTAGTTAGTCCCACTTTCCAGCGATGGCCTCTGGCTGTGGATAACTATCTGCCTTAGGGCTAGGGAGATAGCTCTGTAGTCTAGGTGCCTGCCTGGCAAACACAAGGACCCTGGTTCAATCCCCGGTACTGCACACCGTCCTGGCCCCAGAGCCCATGGCGCTTCGAGCCGGTCGTGGTGGTACACAGCTGTGGTCCCAGCACTGGGGAGGTTGAGGCAAGAGGATCACTATGAGTCCAAGCTGAGTAGCAAGATCCTGTACTAAATAAATAAATAATTAATTAATTTGGAAAAAAAAGAAAAAGAAAAAGGGGAGGCTGCCCATTAGCTCGGGTGTTTATGTGCTTGCTGAAACAGAGCAGTCAGGCTCAGGATGTGGTTCTGATCCCCTCATCCTCAAGCCAACTCAGACCTGCCCTGAAGGCAGCCTGAGTGCTCCCCCCACAAAAA
>NW_004524844.1:1116353-1121419 GCF_000260255.1 Octodon degus
TATTTATGACTCCATGTACAGGAGGCCTGTCTGTCGGTTCACCCCAGACCATGGACATGGCCCAAGCCGAGGTGTGTGCCTACTCCCACGGCTAGATGGGCAGCAGTCTGCCCTCTGGTCTCTGCTGATGTAGGTTATGAAGGTTCAAGTGGACTGTTGGGCTGAATGTCAACACTCGCAGGGGCTGGTGGCTCCCTTCTCTCCCTGGGAGTTGTCCCCACCCTGGATCAGCATGGTTGGTTAGGCCTCACCTCTGCTGTCCTATGCCAGTGAGAAGCAAAGTGCAGACCAGCTTGGAGTTGGTGAATGTAGGCTCTGGGGTCGAATGAGGAGTCCATGGTATATGCAACTAGAATCCTGGGCTAGAAGAGTCCATTCTGCACCATGGGGAACGCCCACCTGCTGACTGCCCCCTGCTGGGGTCCAGTAGTTGAGTCCTTTGTGAGGTGGGCAGGAGCAGAGAGGAACCCGAAGTCAGTGTCAAAGTAGGCCCGAGTCTCCCCGGGAGAGCAGCCCCCAGCATGGCGAGTGTGGTCGTGAAGACCATCTGGCAGTCCAAGGAGTTCCATCAGGCTGGGGACACCCCTGCCAGGGTCGAGAGGAGGATCCAGCTGGGCCCCGAGGCTCCTGGGGGCATGACCGGCCCTGCCAAGGGGATTACGAAGAAGAAGAAGGCTGTGTCATTCCACGGGTGGGTCTGTTGTTCCCTCTCATGATGGTCCTTGGGCCAGCACGGCGTCCTGTAGAGCCCAAGTGCCACCACGGGTACTGGTGGGAGGGAGGGAGGAAGGGAGGAAGAAGAGAGGGCTATGAGACAGAGCAAGGGGCCGAGAGGAAGGGGGTGGCAGAGGAAGAAAGGAAGTCAGGCAATCACAGGGTGTCGCTGCAGGGCTGGGGGCAGGCATGAGTCTGGCTCTGGTTCTCTGGGTTTGGCTGCTGGGTTCATCTGCCCACCTGCCACCAAGCATAGAAGAGGCTGGGGCAAAGAGATGCCTCTGTATGCCAGCATTTGGGAGGCTGAAGCAGGAGGGTTGTAAGTCTGAGCCCAGCTTGAGCAATTTAGCGGCTTAGTGAGACTTTTGTCTCCAAATGGAAAAATTGAATTTTTAAAAGAACTGGGATATATTCCTCAGTGAAAAGACCCTGGGTTCAATCTCAGGTTCCAGAAGAGGAGAAGTGAGTTTATTCACAATTTAGCCAATTGGAAAGGTAGCTGATCCTTTTCTCCTTGAGGCGCGCTTGGGATGCTGCGTCTAGGTTGCAGGCGCCGAACCAAAGCCTGCAAACACCACACAGAGACCGAGCCTGGCTGCAAACTCGGGTTGGAAGCGTTAAATTCTCCTTGGTGCCAGGGCCCAGGTGCAGTGTCAGCTCTCACCACAAGCAGCTGCAGAAACAAATCTCCTAGCCCAAAATCACTCCTTCCTTTTTGTTTTTTCAGGACAAGTTTTTGCTATATAGTCCAAGCTGCCCCCAAACTCAAGATCCTCCCCTCTGCCTCCCGAGCATTGGGATTACAGGCGTGTGTAACCATGTCCAGCTCCAAAATTGCTAATTTTTATTTATTTTCTTTCTTTCTTGTAGTCCTGGGGATTGAACCCAGGGATACTCTACTACTGAGCTACATCCCCAGCTCTTTCAAAATTTGTTTTGAAACAGGATCTCATTAGGTCTCTAAATTGCCCCGACTGGGTTTGAACTCACAATCGTCCTGCCTCCGCCTTCTAACAGCTGGTATGACGGGTGTGCCTACCACACCTCGCTCCAGAAATCATAATTTTGTGTTGGTTTTGGCTTTTCGAGACCAGGTCTCACTGTGTAGTTCAGGCTATCATTGAACTGTGTAGCCCAGGCTGGCCTGGAGCCCAGAATGATCCTCCTGCCTCAGCCTCCCGCTGGTGTGGCCACCAGGCCCAGCCCTAGCAATCCTAATGTTGAAAGATCCACTTTAACCTCCCGGTTACAGGGAGACCAGTGAAGGCAGAAGAAAGCAGGAAGCGGGGACGGAAGAGGCAGACGAAAGCAGGCAGCAGGGGCTGAAGAGAGAGAAGATAGCGGGCCTCGGGGAAGGCGAGAACGAAGAAAGTGGGCGGTGAGGCGGGGTCGCAGGGCAGCGCGTGGGCTGCGAGCAGCGGGGGGCCGGCGGGCCGCGTCCTCCATTTGCGCTGTCGCCTCCCCAGCGTGGAGCCGCGGATGCCACATGAGCCCGTGCACTGGTGTCTCAACCTCAGACGGTCCTCGGGCTGCACCAACGTGTCCCTGCTGAACCTGGCCGCCGCAGTGGAGCCCTCGGACTCCTCGGGAACCGACTCCATCACTGAAGACAGCGGCCGGCTGGCGCTGCCCGGGCCCCCCACCGCCCCTGTACCGCCCTGGGCTTCGGAAGACCCGGACATCAAGGAACTTCTGGTGAGAGGCTCCGGGGACACGTCCGCAGGAGGGGCAGGGAGGCTAGTGGGGTTGGAACAAGAACCTTCTAATTGTCCCAGTGCAAGCCCAGCATGGTGGTACGCCCCTGTTGTGCCAACGCCCTGGGAGGCTGAGGCAGGAGGCCCACCTGGACTACATAGTGAGACCCTGTCTCAAAGCAAAACAAAATAAAACAAAGGAGCAGAGCCAAGTTGGTAGGGATGGGGGTGGGGTGGGGTGCAGGTGACATCCTGGTGCCGCAGTTGGGGTCTCCGTGAAAGTCCTGGAGAGACAGGTCTTGGCCCTCACCTGCAGTGGTCAGGGAAGGTGGAACAGCTGGACCCGGAAGCCAAGCCAAGATGGCATCCCTGTAAGAAGACAGGGCAGGGTGTCCTTGGTACCAGGAACAGCCTGTAGGAATGGCCAGGGCTGAAGACAGCCCAGGGAGGAGGTGACTTCCACTTGGTCCTTTGGCTACTGTCCTGGCTAACGGAGAGCCAGTGCCGGCTCAGAAGAGCGGGAGGAGCCACTTGGGCACTTTCTCCGTTTGCTGAGCCGCTAGAATGTGCCAGGGAGCTGCACCTCTATGAGGGGCCTGATTTTCTCTTCTTGGAAATTCTTAGAAAAGCTCTGATATAACGACCAGGTTAAAGATGAAAACCGAAGCCAGGAATGGTGGCAAAGCAGTGATCTCAGCACTCCAGGAGGCTGAGGCAGGAGGATCACCAAGAGTTCGAGGCCAGCCTAGACTGCCTAGTGAGATCCTGCCGAGAGAGAGAAAGAGAGAGAGAGAGAGAGAGAGAGAGAGAGAGAGAGAGTAATCCCAGCTTCCAGCTTTTGGGAGGCTGTTACAGATCACTACGAGTCCAATCTAGTAGTGAGACCCCAAATACCCTGTAGACCCTTCCCTAAAATACAAAAAGAAAAGAAAAGAAAAGAAATGAAAGAAAGGTAACCTGCCTAGAAAGCACAAGGTCCTGAGTTTGATCCCCAGTACTGAAAAAAGAGGAAAGGTTGGGGATAGAGTTCAGTGTGAAGACCCTGAGTTCATCCCCATCATCACGCAAACAAAAACAGCTGAGGTAAATGAATATAAGACCCAAAAGCTTGAAAGGAAAGTCTGAGGAAGCCACTTGCAGGGAAATTGAAACAGCGGAAACAGATGGGAGAAGAAGGCCGCGCTACGCTACGGGCCGCCTGAGGCCCTGCCCAGCTCGGGCCAGCTCTGAGAAGGGCCCAGCGTTCCCATCTGACCTGGAAGCAGAGGCGGGAAGTGAGGACCAGGCCGAGCCGGCGCGGCGGGGCTGAGCCCCGTGAGCTTGCATGAGATGCTGCAGCCGGCTCACTAAATTCGGAAATCTTTCTCCAATCTTTAGCTAACTACTAAGAGAACAGAATACACCTCAGTGCCCAAACAAAGAGACACTTTACAGAATTAGCTCAGAACAGTCTCAACCAAACAAAACAACAACAAAAATCTGCTGGGCATGGTGGCGCCCGCCTGTAATTCCACACTTAGGAGGCTGAGCCAAGAGGATCAGCCTAAATTCAAGGCCAGCCTGGGCTACATAGTGAGACCCTCTCTCAAAATATAAACTAAAAATAAAAGGGTGAAGATATATAGCTTGGGGGTAGAGCAACCCCTGGGTTTCCCTTCTACAACGTTAAAAAAAAAAAAAAAAACACTAAGTAATTTGTTACAATCACAGGGCCAGCCAGATAGCTCAGCTGAGTAAAGTGCCTGCTTAGGCAGACTCAGGGACCAGGATTCCATCCCCAGCATGCTGTCGCCCTGCCCCTGGGGCGCACTGAGATGGTGATTGAGACTGAGCATGGCGGCGCACGCCTGTAATCTCAGCACTTGGGAGGCTGAAAACAGGAGGATCGCTCCGAGTCTGATCTGTGTAGTGAGACCCTGTAGACCCTGTCCTAAAGACATGAAAAAAAAAAGCAACAATCACAAACATGTACAGAGCTCCAGGCCACCTTGAACTGTGTAACAAGACTCTATCTCAAACAAGAACAAAAAATCAAAACTGAAATTAATCAGGAAGAAAAAGGGGACATACTACTTTATCAGAAAAAAAAAACAATGGCAAGAAATGCGATGAACAATTGCATGCCAACGAGTAACACAATTTAGAACGGTGTCTTGGTTCTGCGTTAGTGTGGAGCCAGAGACTCCGAGAGGCTCAGCTCGGGACAGGTGGGGGAGGAGCTCTTCCTGGCACCCTCTCCTCGCTCTCCCTGCTCTTCCCTTGGCCTCCTCCCTGGCCTCCCTGTCTCCAGTCTCTACCCTCACCCTCCAATGCCCTTCTTTTAAGGGTGGGGGAGGCTTGAGGTAGGATCTCATGTTGTAGCCCAGGCCGACCTTGAACTCTCGGCCTTTTCCTGCCTCAGCCTCCCAGAGTGCTGGGATTACAACCATGCATCGTAATACCCAGTTTGTCTAGATTTTTTTTTTTTTTTTGGTCTAGATGTTTTCGACAAACTTTGTCAGAAAAGCAGCTAATATAAGCCAAATACAAGGAAGGC
The DNA here is from genome assembly GCF_000260255.1 of Octodon degus. Taxonomy (NCBI): domain Eukaryota; kingdom Metazoa; phylum Chordata; class Mammalia; order Rodentia; family Octodontidae; genus Octodon; species Octodon degus. The sequence continues at coordinate 1,121,298 of NW_004524844.1, forward strand.
GGGCCGCTGAGAGAGCGCCTGGGGGCAGGGATGGCTCAGTACCACTGGCCTGGGCTAAGGGAAAACTCCACAGAGCCTGCAGCTCTTTATCAAGTCACTTTTTTTCTTTTTGTTTTTTTTTT
>NW_004524844.1:1121566-1131644 GCF_000260255.1 Octodon degus
TGTGGTGCTGGGGGATTGAACCGCGGTCCCTGTGCTTTGCCAAGCTTGTTCCAAGTAGGTGCTTTAGACCACTGAGCCATCTCACCAGCCCCAAGTCACTTTTTTTCTTGAATACTCATTGAGTTGCTACAAACCTTTGATTACTCGCCAGAGTTGTGCGAAGCCCATGCTTGTGGTTTTCGCACTGTTTTTATGGAGGTGTGATTCTGAAGTTTCTTATTGTGCCATTTTATTGTCATCGGCCACATACGATATTTCTTATCACACATGGTCGCCAGAGCAATCATGCTTGAAATGTGTGTTGTCTCCAACTTATAGTGAAGAAACTTGTTTTTGCTCTTCGTATATTGCACTGAGAACTGTGAAAGTAACTGGTATAAGCAACATAGCTTATTTTTCACACAAAAGTCTCAACAAATATAAAAACCTTGCTCTTCAAAAGTAGCAAGCTTCTGTGTTCCAGCTGTTCTTCCATTTCTAGGCTATTGTTCTTCCCATAACCATCATCTATTAAGAAGAGGGAGAGATGCATGCCTATTCTTCCAACACATCATCCAGTACAGACATTCCAGACTTCTTACTCCCATTGGCTGGAATCGATCACATGGTCACATAGCTGCAAGGGAGCCTGGACATCTAGTTCCTGGTCACATAGTCATGTGCCAAGCCAGTCTTTTTTTTTTTTTTTTTTTTTTAAGGCAGGGTCTATGCAGTTCAAACTGGCTTTAAGTGCACTTGTAGCCCAGGCTGGTCTTGAATTTGCAACAATTCTCTTAGCCTCCTAAGTGCTGAGACTATAGCTGTGTGCCCCCCTGCCTGGCCCCAAGCCAAAATCTTGATAACTGTGGAAGCAGGCAGAATCGAATTGATTCTGCCACATCCACCCACTTGGAACCACAGGTTACCAGCAGCAAACCAGTTTATGATGATAAAAAGTAACAATCAAGCCAAGTGATGGCATATGCCCCTGATCCCAGCAGTCTGGGAGGTTGAGACAGGAATATAACAAGGTTGAGCCCAGCCTGGGCAATTTAGTGACTCAGGAAGACCTTGTCTCAAAATAAGAGAGCTGGGGCTATAGCTTAGTGTGAAAGCCCTTGGTTCAGTCCCCAGTAACACAGGCCCGCAATGATGATCAGTGACCACATGGTGTCATGGTTTAAAACAAAGTTTCTGACTTCAAATCTTAATAAGACCACCTACTGTGCTGTGTCTGGAAGTACAAGGGATGTTGTTCCCCTTCTTTTGCCCCACTTGCTAAATGGGCTAGATCACTTCAAGACATTTGTTTTTCAGGGGCTGGGGAGATGGCTCGGTAGAATAAGCACTTCCCTGGTAAGCATAAGGACCTGAGTTCTATTCCAGGTTTCGCCAAAAAGAAGAGGCTTTTTTTTTTTTTTTTTGCTGGCGCCGCAGATTGAACTCAGGCCCTTGCGCTTGCCAGGGAAGCGCTTATTCAACTGAGCCATCTCTCCAGCCCCTGGCGTTATTCTTGGGGCTGGGGTCTGTCAACATACCCCCTGAACCAACTGTCTCCCCTTCCTTCCCAGAGTGGGGTGAACACTGGACTAGTCCATGCCAAAGACTCTATCATCAGCTTGAAGGAAAAGACCAGCCGGGTAAACCAGCACGTGCAGACCCTGCAGGTGTGAGGAACCCCTGTCCCCCCAACACCTCCTCTTCCTCCTGCTTAGCTAAGTCCTCCAGCTTAGCTAAATTCCCCTCTGGATAGAGCCTGCTTCCTGCTCAGTGCAACCATAGCCCCATTGGGGAGCTGAAACTCAGAAGGGAAAGTGCTCGCCAGGCCCAAACTCCTCCCCATGGCCTGTCCCTGCTCCAGAGCGAGTGTTCCCTGCTGAGCGAGAATCTAGAAAGAAGGCGGCAGGAGGCGGAGGAGCTGGAGGGGTACTGTAGCCAACTCAAGGTGAGCGCTGAGGAGGCGAGGGGTGCAGAAGAAGCCAGGGAGGAGGAGAGCAGGAGGGAGGAAGCAGAGGGAAGCTCCGGGTAGCCTTGTGGAAAGAGGCTGAGGGTCTCCAGGTGGAGCTTGAACGGGAAGGCAGGGACCCCGCCCTGGTGTCCTGACCCAGGAGAACTGCAAGAAGGTGACCCGCTCCGTGGAAGATGCTGAAATCAAAACGAACGTCTTGAAGCAGAACTCGGCCCTGTTGGAGGTAAGGGGGTAATCAGCCTGGAATTTGAGGTACTGTGCCCCAATCTCAGAGTACTTGGGCGGCCACGAGGGTGGAGGGGTTTCGGGAAGAAGATGCTGGACGCTGTGACCCATGCTCCATCCCTGCCCAGGAAAAGCTGCTGTACCTCCAGCAGCAACTGCAGGACGAGACGCCTCGGAGGCAGGAGGTCGAGATGCAGGCGCTGGAGCTGAAGCTGGAGGCCGGCCTCTCCCCCTCGGGCCTTCAGAGGAATCCTGAAGAGGCCTCGAGGCCACGCAGCACGGTTCCCAGCGCCTGCGGATCCGGGACCCGGGCCGGGGAAGCATCCCACGCAAGCGAGCTGGAGCTGCAGAAGATCTCAGCCGGCATGGAGGAGCTGAGGTGGGCGGGGCCTAGGGTTATCCCCTTCAGGGGAGGCGATCTACACCTAACCTTGATGGGTAGGGCCTCGAGGGCTGAAGCGAGTCTACCAGGGCAGGTGTGGTGAGGAACGCCTGTAATCTCAGCACTGGGGAAGCTGAGGCAGGAGGATCGCTGTGAGTTCGAGGCCACCCTGGGCCACATAGTGAGCTCAAGGCCAGCCTGAACTGCATAGGGAGACCCTATCCCAAAAAGATAAAAAGAAAAAGAACAAAAGGAAAAGAAAAATAAAAACTTGAGGGGCCGGGGAGATGGCTCAGTGGAATAAGCGCTTCCCCGGCAAGCTCAAGGGCCTGAGTTCGATCCCCGGTTCCACCAAAAAAGACAGCTTTGGGGCTGGGGTGGGCGTGACCTCAGATGGAGGCTTTCTGTGCTGGAGTGGGCAGGGCCTAAGGGTGGAGCCCGGAGGACCTCAAGTGGGCCACAACAGAGAGAAGCCTGGAGATGCAAGGGACCAAGTGGGGTGGAGCCTCACTGAAATAAGTGGGCGGGGCCTAAGGTGCAGCCTCTACAGATGAGGCTGCTGAACCCTAGGAGTGCAACTTTGAGGCTGACGTGGCTGGGGCTTGGGGTGCAGTGTGGAGTCGTTGTGGCGAGCGGGGCCTATGATAGATGGGCAGGACTTAGATGTTGGAGAGGGAAGATCCTGGGCTTGGACCTCAAGGTAGGGCCTCCAGGAGCCCAGGCAGGACTGCTGTGGGGACAGTGACCTGACCCGGTAGGACTTCAGAGAAGTAATTTTTAAGTTTTCGGCCACTGGGCTGCAAGTCCTCCGCTGGTGCAATTGAGATGCTTGGGCTTGCGAGAGGGCGGGGCACAGAGGTGCCACATTGGACAGGCCAGAGGACAGGCGGGAGGTGTCTGCAGGCTAGGGGCAGCTGACAAGGGAGGCAGAGTTCTGGAGGATGAGGGCGGATTTTTGCAAGTGGATGGCACAGAGATTTGAGAAACAAGTTGCGTCTGGAGCCATGGACCTGGTCTCAATGTTGGGGGGATCGATGGCAGAGTGATCACATCCAGTCCGGCCCCTCCCTCTCCCCTCCCTCCGTGGTCTCTTCTTCAGGAGGGAGATGTCCTCGCTGACCGCACGGTGGCATCAGGAGGAGGGGGCGGTGCAGGAAGCCTTGCGGCTGCTCGGAGGCCTGGGCGGCAGGCTGGACGGCTTCCTGGGTCAGTGGGAGCGCGCACAGTGCGACCAGGCGCAGACAGCGCGGAGCCTGCAGGAGCTGCGCAATCGCGCAGATCAGCTGTGCACCTTGTGAGGGCGGGGCCCAGTGATGGGGCGGGGCCAATGGGGTGGGGCCGGGAGGGCTGGGCCAATCAGCTGGGCCTGCAGTTTCCAGATCGTATACTGACGTGGAGAAGCACCAATTAGCAGGAAGGGACATGCCATAGTAAGTTATGAGGGACCTGACACTCAGGAAAAAGACAAGGTGGGACAATTGGAGTCAATAAAAGCCAATTAGAGAGCAGGGTGAAATCAGTCCAGATATTAAAATACAAACGGGGCGGTCGAGGTGGCATACACCTGTAATCCCAGCTCTCAGAAGGCTGAGGCAGGAGGTTCACCTCCAGTTCAAGGCCAGCCTGTGCTACATAGTTCAAGTTCAGCCTGGACTACATGGCAAGACCCTGTTTCAATAAATAAACAAAGGGAGCGGACAGTCAGAACAGAGAGGGGCCTAGCACTGTGCCACATGACTGTAATATCAGCACTCTGGGAGACTGAGACTGGAGGAAGACAAGTTTTAGCTCCTTTTTGAGATTTAACGATTTAGTGAGACTCTCTCTAAAAAAATAATAAAAGTAAAGGGAGACGGCTGGGGAGGTAGCTCATGCTGAAGGCCATGGGTTTGATCCCCGGTAAGAACAGAAAGACCTGCAGTGCAGAATATCGAAGGCAGGTGGAGGCGCAGTGCTGGGCCGGGGTGGGGGAAGCCTTTGCCAGGACCTTACAGCACCCACTACTCTTCCCGCCTCAGGGTGGAGCGGTCTGCAGTGTCCCTGGCTTCCCTGAGGAGTGAACTGGAGGGCCTGGGCCCGGTCAAACCGATTCTAGAAGAGCTGGCACGGCAGTTTCAAAACTCTCAAAGAGGCCCTGACCACTCCATGAGCCTGGATCGGTCCCCCCAAGGCTCCTGTGGGCGCTGTGCCAGGTATGAGGGCGGTGCATTGCAGTGATGGGGAGTGTTTTATGGGAGCCAAGGCCCTCCCCATGCAAGGCAGGCCTGGGACCACACTCTTCCCACCCTGCAAAATGACTGATTCTCCTCTCTTTTCTCTCTCTCTCTCTCTCTCTCTCTCTCTCTCTCTCTCTCTCTCTGCCTGAGGGTGGGGCTGGCACGGCACATGGTGCCAGGGATCGAACTGCTGTCCCCTGGGCCTAAGCTTGCCTAAGCAGGTGCTTTAGACCGCTGAGCTATCTTGCCAGCCCCAAGATGAGTGTCATATTGTGGACCTCGAGAGACTTGCCGTAGAGCATTGTGCACTTGCAGTGCCTCTAGAGAAGACAAGGATGTGGCAGGTGTGGAACTGCTCAGGGTATTTTTGCAGAAAGTGAGAAGATGAGGCACTGGAGAATAAAGGGATGCCATCCTTAATTTGTTTTAGGAGATCAACTTTAACTTGTGTACTGTGGGAAATGTGATATTTGTTTTATTCTGTTTGGTGGACTTCACACTGAGCTACATCCCATACTTTTTTTTTTTTTTTTTTAGATTTTGAGACAGTGTCTCTCTAAGTTGCCCAGGCTGGGCTTGAACTTTTGATCTTCTTGCCTCAGCCTCCCCTAGGGCTGGGATTACAACCGCATGCCACCACACCCAGCTAAATGCTTGCTTTTGAGGCCTTGGAAAAACAAGGGCTGACTGGTGTGCCTTGGGAATAGGAAGCAAGGGACACCTGAAGGGTGATGGCAAGATTGTGGGGGCCATAACGGGCCAGGGCCAGATGGAGGCTGCAGGTGAGTGTGGGCCATCTTGGGGATGGGACAGGTGCTGAACCCCTTTCCTCTGGTGACCTCTCCTCCAGCCAGGGGCAGCAGTTGTCCACAGAGTCCCTGCAGCATCTGCTGGAGCGCGCGCTGACCCCTCTGGTGGATGAGGTGAAGCAGAGAAGCCTGACCCCTCCTGCCTGTCCCAGCTGCCAGAGGCTACACAAGAAGATTCTGGTACCAAAAGCCATGGGCTCTCATGTGCTGCTTTATTTCTCTGGCAGGGCAAGGGGTGGGGATCCTGGAGTACAAGGGGACGAGGAACATTGGGCACAAGGGCACTGCCCACATGTGGCAGGAAGAGCAGGGCTAGACTAAGCAGCAAGGATCAGGAGGACTTGGCTCTGAAGCATGGGAGGAAGCAAGCAGCGTGGTCGTTACTGAGTCAGATGCCAATAAATCCACAACTTTGGATGGTATACTTGAGCCCAAAGCATGATGGGACACTGGATCTGGTGCATTATGGGACCTGGAGACAGACCCTAGTCTTAAGATTCATGGAACATGGGCCTGATTTTTGTAGGCCTTCAGAGAATCAATGCATTATTATGGAACCACTGAGGCTAGACAGAGGACCTAGTGACTAGGTCATAGTAAGCTGCTGGATTATGAGAAATGGACAGTGGCCGGCTCCTCCTAGGTCATTGTACAACAATCTGAAGCCCAGTGGATGCTGGGATGTAAGTCCTGCTGCATTGTGGGACACGGAGATACAATGTATTGTAGGATGTTGGCCTAAGAGATGCTGGGATAGACATAGTAGGTGAGATAGAGAAGCAAGGCAGTATGGAACATTGATATGGCCAAATGAGAGGCTGAACACAGGGTGTGGTACATTACGGGATGTAAGGAAGGCATTAAGGACTAGTTTTGCAAGAGATGCTGGTCTCAGACAAGAAGATGTGTGTCCTTGTAAATGATGGAGCACAGAGTCATGAAGGGGTAATCACACATCACAAACAGGATAGTTAATGGCACCAGGGGTGAATGCTTTTTTTAAAAGAACCAGGGAGCGAACTCAGACCCTTGTGTTTGCCAGGGAAGTGCTTATTGCACTGAGCCATCTCCCTGGCCCCTGAGAATGCTTTAAAATAATTTATTGCCCACTAGAGCAGACATAGGACCAGCATAGGATGGAATTTGGAAGGCCAGTGCATTATGGGAGGCTGGAGTCAGGCTTGGGCACAAGGCATAATGGGAAACTCTGGGATGGGATGCAGGCCCATGGGACCCTGCCCCTTGCCCTCTGCGACCCAGATCCCCCTCCACCCCCAGCCCAGTCCAGCAAGCCCAGCGGTGCCTACACTCCTCTCCCCAGGAGCTGGAGCGCCAGGCCTTGGCCAAACACGTCCGGGCAGAGGCCCTGAGCTCCACCCTTCGGCTGGCCCAAGACGAGGCCCTGCGGGCCAAGAATCTGCTGCTGACAGACAAGATGAAGCCGGAGTGAGAAAGGAGGCAGAGGGCATGGGAGGAGGGTGAGGTCTTGGGCCAGGCCCTGGCCTCTCCTTCCACCCCACACCCCAGGGCTCCAGGGCCCCTGGCTCCCACATGCTCCCACACGCTTCATTGCAGGGAGAAGGTGGCCACCCTGGACTATCTCCACCTGAAGATGTGTTCCCTCCATGACCAGCTCAGCAACCTGCCACTTGAGGGCTCCACAGGGACAATGGGGGGAGGAAGTAGTGGAGGGACTCCCCCAAAACGCGGAGGCCCCGCCTCTGAACAATAAATAGCCCTTCTTGCTCTCATGAAACCTGGCGCTCTATTGGCATCAGCAGGGGAAGTGAGCAGGACCCCGGGTGCACACTTGTCATCCCAGCTACTCTGAAAAAGAATCGAAAGTTCTGGATAGTTTAGTGGGACTCAGTCACAGACAGAAAACAGTGGGGAGAGGAGCTGGGTGTATCTGTGAGGGACAGAGCACTTCCTTAGCATGTGTGTTGGATCTTTAGGAAAGTTCACTTCTGTTCTTAGACAGAAAGGCATTAACTTATTTCAGTATGTTATGTAGGAGGTCCTGTCACTTTCTGGAGAGTAGCATATCTAATTTTTTTTTTTTTTTTTGTACAAACAGTGCAGTACTTATCCAAAGATTTAATCTTTTTACCACATAGTCCCTAGAAATTGATTTTATTTATATATTTATGTGTGTGTGTGTGTGTGTGTGTGTGTGTGTGTGTGTGGCCAGCTCAGCCCACCAGGGGGCGGGGCTGGCTGGCATGTGGTGCTGGGGGATTGAACCGCGGTCCCTGTGCTTTGCCAAGCTTGTTCCAAGTAGGTGCTTTAGACCACTGAGCCATCTCACCAGCCCCAGTCCCTAGAAATTGAATGGGTGTTTTCTTTCTTTCTTTTTGAGTGTTTTAACTCAAGGCAGCATGTATATGGATGTTGACTTTTTCCTTTCTTAGACCTAGTAGGAAAAAAATTCTTTGAGGAAAAATAAGGCATTAAATGTCAAAGGATTTATCTATGAAAAAGCAGTTCAGGGGCCGGGGAAATAGCTCAGTAGAATAAGCGCTTGCCTGGCAAGTTCAGGGGCCTGAGTTCAATCCTCGGTTCCGCAAAAAAAAAAAAAAAAAAAAAAGGAAAAGCAGTGGACCAGGACGTGGTCCACTCAGGGGCAGAGTTCTTGCCTTGCATGCACAAGAGCCTGGGTTCGATCTGGAGTATAACAAAAATAAAATCTAAAATAAAATAATGCACCCAACTATATAAAACAGATATTAGGGCTAGGGATATAGCTCATTGGCACAGGACCTGCCTGGCAAGTATGAAGTTGTGAGTTCAAATATGAAGAATCAAGTAAGCACTAGTACAGTTACATTGGGAGACTCTCAATGCCCCACCGTCACAAATAGATAAACTTAGACAAAGAATCAACAATGAAATACAAGAACTGAATCAAACTTCTGAACAAATAGAGTTCGTAGATGTCTGCGGAGAGTGTTCCACCCTCCATCATCAGAGTACAGACTTCTCGGATGCACACAGAATGTTCTCCAAAACAGATCACACAGTGGTTCAGAGAACATGCTTAAGTAAAAGTAAAGGAACTGAAATTATCTCAGACATACTATCAGACCACAGTACAAGGAAGTTGGAAATCAGTGGCAAAAACCCACAAGAAGGGCTGGCAAGATAGCTCAGTGGACTAAGCACCTGCATAGGCAAGCTCAGGGATGGATTCAATCCCTTACACTGAATGTGGCCGGCCTCAGCTGCAGACACACTGAGCCAGCCACTGAGATTGGGTGTGGTGGTGCATACCTCTAATCCCAGCTCTGGGGAAACTGAAAACAGGAGGATCACTATGAGTCCAAGTTGTGTAGTGAGACCCTGTACCCAATATATTAAAACAAAAGAAGAACTTCATAAATACATAGAAATTAAATAACACCCTCCTGAACAACCAGTGGGTCACAGATAAAACTAAAGAAGAAATTAGTTTCTATAATTAAGTCATAATGGCAATACAATATACCAGCACATATGCGACACAGTGAGAGCAGTCCTAGGAGAGAAATTATAGCCACATCAGGAAAATGGGACAAGCTCAAATAAACAGCTTAATGTTGAATCTCAAATTTGTAGCAAAAGAAGAGCAAGCCAAGTCCAAAGCTTGTAGGAGGGGGGAAATTATAAAGACCAAAGCACAATTTTTTTTTTCTTTTTGCGGAACCGGGGATTGAACTCAGATCCTTGCGTTTGTCAGTCAAGCGCTTATCCTACTGAGCCATCTCCCCGGCCCCACCAAAGTAGAAATTAATGCAATGGAAACTACAAAGAATCAATGAATCAAAGAGTCAGTTCTTTGAAAGATTAAATAAAACCAACAAACCCTTAGAAAACCTTATCAAAAAGGAAAGAGGGGGCTGGTGAGATGGCTCAGTGGTCTAAAGCACCTACTTAGAACAAGCTTAGCTAAGCAAAAGGACAGCGACTGGGGTTCAATCCCCAGCACCACATGCCAGCCAGCCCACCCCCTAGTGGGCTGAGCTGGCCACACACACACACACACACACACTAAATAAATAAATTAATTTTAAAAAAAAAGGAAAGAAAAGATTCAAGTCCACAAAATTAGGAATTAAAAAGTAAAATCACACCAGACTCTGAAGAAATCCAGAAGATCATCTGTACCTACTTTGAAGACACTTTTATTTTATTTTATTTTATTTTATTTTATTGGCAGAACCGGGGATTGAACTCATGCCCTTGCACTTGCCAGGGAAGAGCTGATTCTACTGAGCAGTCGCCCCAGCCCCCAAGACGTTATCTTTAAAAAGAAATAAAACAAAATTTCAAAACAAGATGATAAGACTAACAATGGCTAATACATTGCTTATTGTTATCTTCAAATTGAGTTATTCGGAGTAGAAAATATAGGCATTAAATTGTCCAAACAGGCCGGGGAGATGGCTCAGTAGAATAAGCGCTTCCCTGGCAAGTACAAGAGCCTGAGTTCAATCCCCGGTTCTACCAATAAATAAATAAA
>NW_004524844.1:1132444-1137118 GCF_000260255.1 Octodon degus
AATGGTCTAAAGCACCTACTTAGAACAAGCTTAGCAAAGCACAGGGACCACGGTTCAATCCCCCAGCACCACATGCCAGCCAGCCCCGCCCCCTGGTGGGTTGAGCTGGCCACACACACACACACACACACACACACACACACACATTAAAAAAAAAAAGAAGAAATAGATTCTTTTGGGGTGTGTGTGTGTGTGGTACCAGGGATTGAACTCAGGACCCTGCTCTTGCCAGGCAGATACTTAAGCAAGATTCTTAAATATATATAAATTACCAAAGCTGAATCAAGAAGATATAAATATTCTAAATAGATTGCTATCAATCAATGAAATTGAGGATGCAATTAGAAATCTACCAACAAAGAAAAGCCCAGGCCCTGATTAATTCACTGCTGAATTCTACAAGAAATTTAGAAAAGATCTAGTACCACTACTTCTCAAACTCTTTAATGAAACTGAAAGGGAAGCAGTACTCCTAAATTCATTGCTGGAAGCAAGCTTTACCCTGATACCAAAACCAGAGGAGGACCCAACTAAAAAAGAAAACTACAGGCCAATATTACTAGTGAAAATAGATGCAAAAATCCTCAATAAGATACTGGCAAACAGAATGCATCAAAACAAGAAAATTATAGCCTGGGCATGTAGCTCAGTTGTAAGCTACCTGGTAAGTTCAAGGTCCTGAGTTCAATTCCAAGTAACAACAACAATCACCACAACAAACAAGATTATATATCATGATTAAGTTGGACTCATTCCAGGGATTCCGGGATGGTTCAACATACATAATTTAATAAATGTAGCACACAATACCAACAGAGCCAAGACAAAAACCAAATGATCATTTCAATAGATACAGAAAAAGCTTGATCCCCAGTTCCGCAAAAAAAAAGAAAGAAAGAAAAAGAAAAAGCTTTTGAAAAAGTCCAGCACCCATTCATGATAAAAACCCTACAGAAAATTGGAATTGATGGTCTTTATCTCATTCTGATAAAAGCCACTTATGACAAACTCCATCAGCCAACATCATGCTAGAAGGACAAAAACTGAATGCTTTCTCTCTCAAATCAGGAACAAAATAAGGATGTCGCCCATCACCACTCTTACTCAGTATGGTTCTGGAAACATTAGCCAGAACAATTAGACTAGGAAAACAAAAGGAAGGAGGAGGAGGGGGAGGAGGAGGAGAAAGAGGAGGAGGAGCAGGAAGAACAAGAGGAGGAGGAGGAAGAGGGGAGCAGGGAGAGGAGGAGCAGGAGAAGGGGGAAGAGCAGGAGGAGGAGGAAGAGCAGGAGGAAGAAGAGGGGAGCAGGGGGAAGAGGAGGAAAGAAGGAAGGAAAGAAAGAATCAAGCCTAAAAGAAGCAACCCTATAGGCTTCAGGTAGTTCAAAGAGACAGTGAAGTTGGGAGCTACTAAAATAAAAAGCGCAAATGTGGAGCTCAATGGAGAGGAACCTGAGACTCATCGGTGCTTTTTTTTAAATCAGGACTCCCACTCAGGACCTTGCAATAGCCAGGCAGGCGCTTGTACCACTGAGCTACATCCCTGGCTCATTGGTGCTGGTATTGTAGACAGTTGAGTTAGGTAAAAATATTCTAAGCAGTCTGATCGGACTGGGCCCTGGAAAGTCAGGACAAAGATTAAAAACTCAAGGGCCAGCCAAAGAGCTCAGCGGATTAAAGGGCGTGCAAGCCGGCACAGGGGCCAGGGGTTTGGTCCCCGGGCCTGCCATGCCAGCCCCACAGCCGTGGAGCGCTGAGACAGCAATTGAGACTGGGCGTGTTGGCGCGCGCCTGTAATCCCAGCCCTTGGGAGGCTGTAAATGCGGATCACTACGAGTCAGATCTAGTAGTGAGACTCTGAATACCTATAGACCCTTCCCTAAATTTAAAAAAAAAAAAAAAAGAGAGAGAGAGAGAGAGAGAGATTACAAACTCATTACAACTGTGGTCAGTGCCCTTTTTTTGTGGCCAGCTCAGCCCACTCTGGGGGCAGGATGGCCGCGACAAGTGGTGCTGGGGATTGAACCGCGGTCCCTGCGCTTTGCCTAAGCTTGTCTAAGCAGGTGCTTTTTTTTTTTTTTTTTTTTTTTTTGCGGAACCGGGGATTGAACTCAGGCCCTTGAGCTTGCCAGTCAAGCACTTATTCTACTGAGCTATCTCCCCAGCCCCTAAGCAGGTGCTTTAGACCACTGAGCTACCTCTCCAGCCCTGGATGCAGGCCCTTGCACTTGCCAGGCAAGCGCTTATTCTACTGAGCCATCTGCCCGGCCGCTGTACTTAAAATCTTATTGATGGTCGTAGCTGTGCCCCGCGTGGTTGTGCTCTAGAAAATTCCTCAGAAGCAGAGGCCTCAGCAACCCACCTGGGGTCCCTCCTGCCTCTCAGGAGGTACATCCCTTCCCCTCAATAAATATTTCCCACTCTTAACCTCCTCTGGTCCTCAAAATTCATTCTTCGATTTTGGGAAACACGAACTCGGTGTATCCGACATCGGGCAAGTTGGGAGTTCCCTTGCATCCGAGATCCTGATATCGTTTCCGATAGTCCTGGGACCCTGAACTCAGAGGGCCACCAGGACCTGGGACCTTCTCAAAGAGGGTGCCGGCCCAGTGGTCTGGCATCTCGGTGGTGTGCAAGTTTGGAAAACCCAGAAGCTAGATTTAGTGGTGCCACAGGAACACCTCTAGCGGGACCGCAGCCCAGGAAAAGCTCTCCCGGTGGGAAGAAGAAGCCAACAGGAACTAAGCAGAGAACAGTCTCTGGTCCCTCTCTAGGCAGCTGCAGGGCCTATAGCGCCCCCTATCGGCAGAAGCTAACAGTCACTTGGAGATGTGGATTTGGGATTTTATAAAATCCCACTCTCAGGTCCCTAAAGTCCAATATGAGAGAATGGATTTGAAGCCAAGAGATAAAAGAGCTTAATAACTGGCACTCACAATGAGGGTGTGTGCCAAGGACGGGCTGTGAGGACTAATCCAAGTCTGTACACATTTTAAGAGTATCTGAGTGTATTGAAAGGCAATTTTCCTGGTTTGCTCTTTTTTTTTTTTTTTTCCCGGAACCTGGGATTGAACTCAGACCCTTGCACTTGCTAGGGAAGCACTTATTCCACTGAGCCATCTCCCCGGCCCCTCTGGTTTGCTCTTATGAGAGGTGGTGTGAGCTCTGCTCTGAGCTTGCTTTGCTTTTAATGGAAATGCGATCAAAATTCCATGGGGATCAATTTTAAAGCATTTGACATAATTGTACTGAAGCTTGTCTAAAGTAATAAATAGATGAGTGAAAGATTTGCTTCTTTATAGATTATAATAAGAGAGAAGATGTAAAGTGAAGATAAAAAATTACGAGGTAAACCAGCCATGGCAGTGCATACCTTATAATCCAACACTCCGAGAAGCTGAGGCGAGGGGTTGCAAGACCAGCCTGGGCTATGTAGCAATTTAGCAAGACCCTGTCTCCGAAAATAAAAAGAGATGGGAAAATAGCTCAGTGTGAAGGCCCCGAGTTCAATGGCCAATACCACAAAATAAATATATTATAAGGTAACACCAGTCACATGGTCTTTTTTTCCGTGCTTTTTAAAAATTAATTAATTTATTTATTTATGTGTGTGTGTGTGTGTGTGGCCAGCTCAGCCCACCAGGGGGCGGGGCTGGCTGGCATGTGGTGCGGGGGATTGAACCGCGGTCCCTGTGCTTTGTTAAGCTTGTTCTAAGTAGGTGCTTTAGACCACTGAGCCATCTCACCAGCCCTTTCCCGTGCTTCTTGACTCTTTATTTTTTTGTTGTTTATTTTTTTTCCAAATTTATTTATTTTGGGGTACTGGGGATTGAACTCAAGACCCTGTGCTTGCCAGGCAGGGGCTTATGCCACTGGGCTATCTCCCCAGCCCTAGTCACATGGTCTTGACAGAACAGAATAAATACAAATACCTCACATATAAAAGTACTTTCAGGACCTGGAGAGATAGTTCAGTAGAATAAGCACTTGCCTGGCAAGCGCAGGGTCCTGAGTTCAATATCTGGTACGGAAAAAAAAAATAAAAAAGAAGTACTTTCAAGGGCTGGGCATGGTGGCACATGCCTGTGATCCCAGCACTTGGGAGGCTGGGGCAGGAGGATCATTGTGAGTTCAAGACCAGCCTGGGCTACAAAGTTGGCTCAAGGCCAAGCTGGGCTACACAGCGAGCACTCAGAGAACTCATGAAGACAGGGAGAAGGCGTCCATCTACCAACCCTCTGCCGATGGGCAGGCAGGCCGCTTCCATCTTTCGTCTGGCTTGAGTGAATGCTGCTCTGAACACAGGTCGCGGATACCTGTTTGCGTCCCTGCTTTCGGGGCTTTGGATGTGTTAGTTACCTGTCTGTTGCTGGGACCACGTTTCTGGCATACGTAACGCAAGGGATGGAAGACTCATTTTGGTTGAAGATTCCAGAAGATTTGGCCAAGGGTGGCGGCACCAAGGGAGCTCTGCTACAGCTACACCTTAAAAAAAATTTGTTTCTTTTAAACTCTAAGGCAGGGGGGCTGGTGAGATGGCTCAGTGGTCTAAAGCACCTACTCAGAATAAGCTTAGCAAAGCACAGGGACCGCGGTTCGATCCCCAGCACCACATGCCAGCCAGCCGCGCCCCCTGGTGGGCTGAGCTGGCCACACACAAATAAATAAATAAAT
>NW_004524844.1:1137884-1139235 GCF_000260255.1 Octodon degus
ACAAGATGGAGTTGAAGTTGTCAGTTTATACCAAATAGTCCTTGTTAATAAAGTTACAGTGGAAACATACAGAGTTACAAAATTGGAATCAGTTGCGCAGCTTGTAACACTTGCAAGCTCAAAGGCCCGGATTTGATGCCCAGTACCACATGTAGCCCAGCGCTGGCCCCAGAACCCAAGGCAGGCTGTGCTGGCCCAAAACTGGGCATAGTGGTGCACGCCTGTAATCCCAGAGCTGGGGAGGCCGAGACAGGAGGATCACTAGGAGTCTAAACTGCATAGTGACACTGTACCAAATAAATAAATAAAAGATTGAGGGTCGGGCAGATGACTCAGTAGGATAAGTGCTTCCCCTGGCAAGCACGAGGGCCTGAGTTCAATTCCCAGTTCCAAAGGAAAAAAAAATTGAAAAACATATTAAGGCAAGGTTGTGGTATGTTAATGAGTTGCTCAGCCTGGCCTCAAACATTAGCCTGTCACAGTGGCTGGGATTACAGGTGTGTCCACCATGCCAGCCCAGCACACTCTTTTTATTTTTATTTATGCATTTGGTAACAGGTCTCGCTACATAGTTCGGACTTGAAGTGATCCTCATGTCCCAGCCTCCCCAGCACTGGGATTACAGGCACATGCCACCATGCCCAGGGGGCCGACTCAGTGCGGATGGAACCAGGGTCCTTGCACTTGCCTAAGCAGGCCTTAGACCGCTGAACTATCTCCCCAGCCCCAAGTTATACTCTTGAACTGCACATCCGGGGGCCTACGTCCTCCAGCTGTGCCCCAGCTCCTAGCAGCCTGGTCAGCTGTGCACCTATCTATGGGTGGCCTCATACCCCGGTCACATCTCTTGGTTTTACCTAGAACAGCACCACCTTGGGGATTAAGCATAAATCTTCAGCAGCGCTTGGTATTTAACCCATAATGGGGCACATAGCAAAACAGAAATTTGTGGATCATACAGCAATTTTTTTTTTTTCGTATTTTAGGGAAGGGTCTACAGGGTGTTCAGGGTCTCACTACTAGATTGGACTCTAGTGATCTGCCTGTTTACAGCCTTCCAAGAGCCAGGATTATAGGTGCATGCCACCAGGCCCAGTCTCAACTGCTGTCTCAGCAAGCCCCCGGGGGACAGGGCCAGCACCGCAGGCCCGGGGATGGAACCCCAGGCCCTGCACCTGCTTGCAGGCCCTTTAATTTGCTGAGCTATTTGGCTGGCCCTATATAGCAACTCTATTCTGAATTTTTTCTGGAAACGCGATACTCTTGTCCACAGGGACTACACTATTTCACGTTCCCACCATAAGAGCCGCAGGTTCCCCACATCCTTGCCAGCACAATTTCTTTTCTTTTT
>NW_004524844.1:1140757-1144163 GCF_000260255.1 Octodon degus
AAAAAATAAATAAATATTAAAAAATAAAAAAATAAAAAAAATAAATTTCCATGCCAGCTTGCAACCCCCATGCTCTACCACGCAAGGTTAGTGCCACTGAAAATACCACCAGGACAGGGCTAGCTAAGGACACATTTGGTAGTGCATTAACTACACCAAAAAAGACACCATACAGTTTAAAAACAGATCTTACACAGTGTTTTATTTCCAACTTATCCATCATCCTCTTCATCTTCCTCCTCTTCCTTCTTTTTCTTGCTTTTTTCCCAGCCTTAACGATTCTCTCTTTCTCTGCACCAGGTTTTCCTTTAGCCCGGTAGGCAGCAATGTCCTTTTTGTGCTTTATTTCAGCTCAGCAGCCTTCTTCTCATATGGCTGCTTGTCATCTGCTGCAGTATTATTTCACATTTCTCCACGTTTCTTTGCGACATCACCAATGGAAGGCCAGGATGTTCTTCTTTGATTTTTGGGCGATACTCAGAACAGAACAGGAAGAAGGCTGAGGGAGGCCCCTTGGGTGCACTGGGATCCTTGAACTTCTCTTTTGTTTCTCCTTTAGGAGGAATATAAGTTTTCATTTCTCTTTCATACCAAGCCTTGTCGGCCTTGGCCTTTGTCTTCACATTTTCCTTTCTCTTTAGCAGGCATGGTCTTCCACCTCTCTGAGCACTTCTTCTTCTTTTTTTTTTTTAACAAGGAAAAAAATATGTATTTAGAATTAGCCAGCTGGACTCAGTTTAGATGATCCCAATTTTGTTGGCAACATCCAATGCATCATAATCGGGAGCCAGTCGAATATATGCCTTCTTCTCTCCATCAGGCCTGATTAGGGTACTGACCTTGGCAACACCGATGACATAGAGCTTCTTCATTTTTTCTTTTTTTTCCTTTTGGCGGAACCAGGGATTGAACTCAGGCCCTTGCGCTTGCCAGGGAAGCGCTTATTCTACTGAGCCATCTCCCCGGCCCCAACATAGAGCTTCTTGACAGCTTGTTTGATTTGGCATTTGTAGGCTTTGACATCCACGACGAACATGAGTGAGTGTGTTGCTGACCTTGATCTTTTTCATGGCCAACTCTGTGGTCAGCAGAGCTTGAGGATGGCTCAGCGGTCAAGCTTGTTTCTCCTGGGGTGCTCTGCTGAGGGTATCTGGGCTGCCTCCGGAGCCACAGTGTCTTGGGATGGCAGAAGGTGGGTGACACTCGTATCTTCTTCTTTTTGTGCCTGTGGACGCCTTTCACCACAGCCTTCTTGGCCTTCAAAACTTTTGCTTTGGCTTCAGCTTTGGGAGGGGCAGGGGCTTCCTCCTTCGCCTTCGGCGCTATCTTGGTAAAAGGCTCTCATCCCTGAGCACTTCTTATTTTTTTTCCATAATTTTATTGAGAGATACATAGCAATGAGACAGTTTCAAATCAAATTGGTAGGACAGTTTCAATAATTAACACACTGCATACATTCTTCCTAGTGGTTAATTGCTGTCCAAGATGCGGACTTGATATCCTATTTACAAACACCATTAGAACAAATCCCTCTATTCATTAAGAGAATGTAACTATATATCTATCCTAACCATTTTGAATACACAGATACAAATGGACATTCATCTGTATCCCATTTTTTTGTTTAGTTCCGTCATTTGAATATTATAGGTGTGTTAACTCAGCAAAATATTCTAAAAGAGTCCAGTAGCCTGTAATAGTATTGGGTCTTCCGCTTCACTGGCAATGTCAGAAATTGTTGACCTGGGTCCCCTACAGCTCAACATAACAGCATGGCTTTACTTCTTATATTTCGCTTTTATACTTCTCTGCTGGATGGTTAAGACCAAGGTGAAGCAGGACCTATGCAACAAGAGTTGTACCTTTTGGGTCTGATAAGGTCAGAGAAATCCCCTCAGGATTTATCGTGAGATCCTGTGCCTCAGATTGTAGATGCTTTGCCAGCGTCGGCCATGTGGATGAGTCACGGCCACTGCTTGGCCTCTGAGCACTTCTCAGAAGACTGAGGAGTTCATGGAAGCATCTGGATGCTGCTGCTTGCGCTCTTCTCGGCAAGTCTGCACAAAGAACACACATGATGCCATTTACCTCTCGGCTTCTGAGGCTCTCCTTTGCCCATGTTCGCTTGTTTTCCTTAGCAAGGCGCAGAGTCGCCCGGTGCCCGGCCGGTTCTCACTTGTCCCAGGGCTGTCTCTATGGAGCGCAACGTGTGACAGTGGCCGGACACAGCCTCCTCACACTCTCCATTTCACTGGGCTTTGATTTTCATCTCCCTGGTTCAAGGCACTGCCTTAGTGACTCTTCTACTTGCTGAGACAAAATACCCAACACTCAAGTGGAGAAGATTCTTTTGGGTCATAGCTGGTAGAGCTTTCAGTCCACAGTCAGCTGGCTCCAAGGCACGCTGGCATGGCCGAGGAGAAACGGTCCCCGGCACAGCAGGCAGGCGGCAGCAAAGCAAGGCTGTCTTCTTTCCGTCTCTTCGTAGTCCACTGGGGCGACAGGTGTACCCACTGGTGCCACTTACACTCGGGGTGGGGTTTCTGTCTTCAGTGAATCCATTCAGCCACACCCCAAACTATGCTAATCCAACTGGGGGACTCAATTTGAATAAGGAACATACGACTGACTGGATGAGCATAACTGGGGCTGTGCTGAAGGGATGTACTGAAGACAGACGAGCCGGCCTGGGTAGGAGGGGTGCCAGCCAAAAGGCTTGTCACATGAGCGGAATAAGAGAAAGGAAGAAGGAAGGCTCCCTCCAGTTCCTTCGGAGGAGGAGCGCTAGTCTTCACCTCCTCCTTGGACATCATTTCACGGCTTCAGGTGCAGACTCCTAGGCCTCCTGCCACGGACTCGCGTGGGCCAGTCCAGTGAGCGCCAGGCCTCTGAGCTTGGGCCGAGTCCTTCAGCTCTCCACACACAGACAGCTCTTTTGCACTGCTCCTCACCTGACTCTGGGAGCAGCCACTGGAAGCCTCTTTCCCCCACCACCACTCTGGTTGTACCGGGGATTGAACTCAGGACCAGGCAAGCACTTGTTCCACTAAGTTATCTCCCCAGCTCCCTTGGAAGTGTATCTTTTAAATCCTCATACATGCCTATATCTTGCATTAAATGTTTTTCTAGTAAGCACTGACTAATACAGGGACTAATCCAGACTGCACACCCTCGATCCAGCCGCCATCAAAAAGCTACCTCTGGGCTGGTGAGATGGCTCAGTGGTCTAAAGCACCTACTTAGAACAAGCTAAGCTAAGCAAAAGCACAGACCGAGGTTCAATCCCCCAGCACCACATGCCAGCCAGCCCCGCCCCCTGGTGGGCTGAGCTGGCCACACACACACTAAAAATAAATACATAAAGTTTTAAAAAATGGCCTCATGTTCAAGACTCTTTGTTAAAAAA
>NW_004524844.1:1144633-1157362 GCF_000260255.1 Octodon degus
TTTGGAGAACTATTTATTATGTATTTAGGACAGGGTCTACAGGGTCTCACTATGTAGATCAGACTCATAGTGATTCTGTTTTCAGCCTCCCAAGCGCTGGGATCACAGGCGTGCGCCACCGTGCCTAGTCTCAGTCGCTGTCTCAGCACACCCAGGGGCGGGGCCCGCATGGCATGCCGGGATTGAACCCCAGCAACTGTGCTCTGCGTAAGCAGACCCTTAGTCTGCAGAGCTATCTGGCTGGCCCTGGAGAACTATCTAGAGCCTGTTATTCATTTTTTAATTCGTTGGTGGGTTTTGTTGTTAAACTGTAGGGAGTTCTTTTTATATTCTGGATATTAACCTTTTATCAGATAGACAACGTGTAAATATTTCCTCCTATTCCATGCGTACCTTTCACTCTGTTAACTGTGTCCCTTGATGTATGAAAGTGTCATTTTTGGCCATACATGGTGGTACAAGCCTGTGACCCCAGCACTCAGGAGGCTAAGGCAGGAACATCACCGAGTTTGAGGTCAGCCTGGGCTACACAGCGAGTTCAGGCTAGTTTGGACCAATTTCAGCTTAGAAATGTTGATTTTTAAATGTAATTCAATTCATACATTTCTTCTTCTGTTGCCTGTGCTTTTAGTATCACATGCAAAAATCTTTGCCAGAGAGAATGTCATAACGCTTTTCCTGTATATTTTCTTTCTAGAGCTTTTATAGTTCATCTTAACATTTGCATTTTTTACCTGTTTTTAGTTGATCTTTACATAAGGATAAGGTAAGAGTCCAAGTTTATCCTTTTCCATGTAGATATCCATTTTCTTCATTTGCTAAAAAGACTGTCCTTTCGCCCCAGTGAATTGTTTTAGTGTCCTTGTCAAAATTATTTGACCTGGGCCAGCTCAGTGGCACGGTGCCTGTCTGGCAAGCATAAGGTCCTGAGTTCGATTCCCAATACCAAAAAATGATTCATTTGACCTGCTGGGTGTGATGGCGCATGCTTGCAATTCGAGCACTCAGGAGCTTGAGGCAGCTGGGTCACCATGACTTCCAGGCCAGCCTAAACTGCACAGTAAGCCCCGTCTCAAACCCAGCCCAAATCGTCTTGACCTTCGCTGGGTATGGTGGTGCACACCTGTAATTCTATCACTCTGGAGGCTGAGACAGAAGATTCAGAAGTTCAAACTCAGTGTAGGAAACTATTATTGTTTAGGTCTAAGATATTCCCCAATCTCATCTTATTAAAAAGCTTTTTAAGGGCTGGGGAGATGGCTCAGTGGAATAAGTGCTTCCCTGGCAAGCACAAGGGCCTAGTTCAATCCCCAGTTCCGCAAAAAAATAAAATAAAATAAAAAGCTTTTTGCACAGCAAGAGAAACCACCAAGGAAGTGAAGAGAAAACCCAAAGTGTGGGAAAAAATGTTTGCTGGCTATTCCTCAGGCCAAGGATTACTATTAAGAACACATAAAGAACTTAAAAAAAAAAAAAAAAAAAAAGACCTCCATTCAAAGACCCAGTCCAAAAAAAAATTTTTTTTTCAGAACCGGGGATTGAACTCAGGCCCCTGAACTTGCTAGGCAAGCACTTATTCTACTGAGCCATTTCTCCAGCTCCTCCAGTCTAAAAATTGGCATAAGATGAATACACTCTTCTCAGATGAAGAAATATAAATGGCAAATAAATAAATGAAAAAATGTTCGGGCCAAAGATATGGTTCCGTGGCATAAGCGCCTGCCTGGCAAATGCAAGGTCCTGAGTTCAATCCGTGGTGCTGGGAAAAAACAAAACAAAACAAAACAAAAACAAAAACAAACAAAAAAAAAAACTATCTGAGAAGATAGTTCTGTGGTCTAAGCACCTACCTGGCAAGCGCAAGGATCTGAGTTCGACCCTGGGTACCTCATGCCCTGCTGGGCCCTGAGCCCTGGGCCTGCCATGTAGCCACAGAAACCGGGCATGGTGGCACATGCCTGTAATCCCAGCTCTCGGGAGGCTAAGACAGGAGGATCACTACAAGTCTGAGCTGCACAACAAGGCCCTGTACCAAATGAATAAAATATTAAAAAAGAAAGAAAGAAAAAATGTTCAACACAACTGGTCATTTGAGAGATGCAAATTAAAACAACACTGGGGGCTGCGGAGATAGCTCAGTAGAATAAGCGCTTGCCTGGCAAGCCCAGGATCCTGAATTCAATCCCCGGTACTGAAAAAAAAAAAAAAATTAAAAAAAAAAAACCCACTGGGTTTCCATCTCACCCCAGAAAGAATGGATATCACCAAGAAATCAATGAATAACAAATACTGAAGGGGTTGAGGGGGGAAAGGAACCCTTCTCCACTGTTGGTGGAAGTGCAGACTGGCACTACTAGGGGAATCAGTTGGAGATTTCTCAAAAAACTAGGATTGGAGGGGCCGGGAGATGGCTCAGTAGAATAAGCACTTGCCTGGCAAAAAACTAGGATTGGAGGGGCCGGGAGATGGCTCAGTAGGATAAGCACTTGACTGGCAAACACAAGGATCTGAGTTCCATCCCCAGTTCCGCCAAAAAAAAAAAAAAAAAAAAAAAAAAAAGGAACAACTAGGATTGGAGGTCCCATTTGACCCAGTTATTCTTCTTCTGGGTATCTTCCAGAAGAATTAAAAACATTGTGCCGCAGCAATATATGTGCACGGGTGTTTCTAGCAGTAGAATTTCTACTACCCAGATCCTGGCAGCAACCCAAAGGCCCATCAACTGAGGAATGGATAAAAAAGATGTGGTCATTTTATGCAATGGACTACAACTCAGCCATAAAGAAGGATGAGCTTAAGGATTTTTTTGTTTTGTTTTGTTTTTTTGCAGAACCGGGGATTGAACTCGGGTCCTTGCGCTTGCCAAGGAAGCGCTTATTCCACTGAGCCAACTCCCCGGCCCCAGCTTAAGGCTTTTGTAGGTAAACAGATGCAACTTGAGACCAGACTCATAAGAGAAATAAACCACTCACGTGTGTAAACATCATATTGTCTCCCGAGTGTGGGAAGCTGAAAGGGTAAATAAGATCCAAAATGTACAATAGATATCGTAAAATGAACAAAAACTGTTCAAAGGAAAGAGAAACTGAGATGGGCAAAAAGGAGAAAAGTAAGGAAAAAGAAAAAAAAATATATATATACAGTTTAGATCATTATACTACTACTTTCTCTTAGTTCATTGAAAAGAAAGGTTTGTGCTAATATTGTTTGGCCAATTCAATGCCTATGTCTTATACTCTTGAGTAACTAGTTTAAAGATAACCATACACAATGTATTAACTATTGTTACTCTGTATATCTTGGTCTGATATTTTGTTTTACTTTCCATTCCTCTGTAAAATAAAATTTAAAGGGCTGGCCAAATAGCTCGGCAGATGAAAGTGCCTGCTTAGGCAGATGCAGCGGCTGGGGTTCGATCCCCAGGGGGCTGTGCCGCCCCCTCCCCAGGGCACGCTGAGACGGCGATTGAGACTGGGCGTGGTGGCGCGCTTCTGCATCCCAGCTCTTGGGAGGCTGGAAGCAGAAGAATCACTACGAATCCGATTTATGTAGTGAGACCCTGCAGACCCTTTAGAACTTGTATTAAAATACAAAAAAAAGATAAAATTTAAAATAAATAAAATGTCCCGCAAAACGCTCACCTTCAAGGCACTGTCTGGTCTAAAGGGGCGAATCAGCTGGCATGGGACTCAGCAAGGCGAATGCTCGGCCCCAGCGCCTTTCTCTGTCTCCTTCCCAGCACCGCGGCCTGAACAGCGGCTCTCCGCCACATCCTTCAGCAGGGCTGCTTCTGCGCTGGTGGCCATGGACTGAAACCTGAAACCGTGAGCCTAAGTAAACTCTCCTCCTCTGCAATGGGGTGTTGGGCATTTTCTCCCACCTACAAGACGGTGATTGACAGCAGGGGGGAGGGAGGAAAGAGCCAGACAGACAGACACAGAGACAGGCAGAGACAGAGGTCTGGGGATGCAGCTCTATACGAAGGCCCTAGGTAGCCAGAACAAAAAAAGTGACCTCGTACGAAAGTTCTTTTGTGGTCTCTGTGTCAATATATTCATCTTTAGGTGGGCGTGATGACACACCTGTAATTCTAGCACTTGGAAGCTGAGGCAGGACGATTGCTGTGAGTTTGAGGTCAGCCTGGACTATGTAGCAAGACCCTGCTTCAAAAAGAGTAAGAACAAACATCTGTCTTTATATCATATACTGTTTTTTTAAATTAACTTTTTAAAAAATTTATTTATTTGTGTGTGTGTGTGTGTGTGTGGCCAGCTCAGCCCACCAGGGGGCGGGCTGGCTGGCATGTGGTGCTGGGGGATTGAACAGCCGTTCCCTGTGCTTTGCTAAGCTTGTTCCAAGACCACTGATCCATCTCACCAGCCCACCCCACCATATACTGTTTTGGTCAGTGAAGTTTTTGTTTGTCTTCTTTCTCTCTCTCTCTCTCTCTCTCTCTCTCTCTCTCTCTCTCTCTCTCTTTTATGTATTTGGTGCAGGGTCTCATTATACAGCTCAAACTCAGAGTGATCCTCCTGTTTTCAGCCTCCTGGCTCTGGGATTACAGGTGTGCGCCACCATGCCCAGATGCGGTGGCCAGCGCAGGGGGCCCAGGGGCGGGCCTGGCACGGCATGCGGTGCTGGGGATTGAACCCCAATCCCTGGGCTTGCCTATATAGGTGCTTGGTCTGCTGAGCTATCTTCTCCTTTGGAGACATAGTTTCACTACACAGTTTAGGCTGGCCTTGAACTCACTTTATTGCCCAGGCTGGCTTTGAATTGGTAGCAGTCCTCCTGCCCCAGCCTCCTGAGGGCTAGAGGAAGGACACAATGCCTTGGGAACTGAACTAATGAGCTCATGCTTGCCATGGAAGGCCCCAGGCCACGGAGCCATATTCCTGTCCAGGTCAGCATGGTCTCTCCACCTCCAGAACAAGTCCCAACAAAAGCCTTTGATGTTAAGGAACGCGTATGAATGAATACAGGAGTATGTGGTTTTACATTTTATTTCTGTTCTAGTCTTGTGATTCTCTAATCTGCCAGTCTCAAGAAATGCTGAGCACATTGCAAAAACAACTTTAAAGGTTGTTTTTCATTTCGAGATAATTTTAGACTTACAGAGTGTAGCTAGGCTGGCGACCGTTCAGGACCCTTCCTGTCTCTCGGGAGCTATTCCGATTCCCCATACCTTTTCCACAATAAATTGTCCTACTCTTAAAAGAAAAAAGTAACTAAAGAAGCACTTGGGCCTTGGGTGGTGACGCTGTGTCCCTGTGGCTTCATCCACTGCCACAAATCTGTCATGCTTTGCTGAGTGTTGGGGGGGGAGGATGGGGATGGGTTCCCTATACTTTCTGCTCAATATTTCTGTGAGCTGAATGAAAACTTCTCTGAAAAAAAAAAGTCTGTGAGGCTGAGGCAGGAGGATCTCAAGTTCAAGCTCACTCTGGGCAACTCAGTGAAAACCTCTGTCAGAAAAGTAAGAGAAGGGGCCAGGGAGCTGGCTCGGTAGAATAAGCGCTTTCCTGGCAAGTGCAAGGGCCTCAGTTCAATGCCCAGTACTGAAAAATAAAAATAAAAATAAAAATAAAAGAGGAGGGTCTGAACCCTGATACATCAGAATCTGAACAGGCACTAGGGTCCCTGATCCCAAGGTGGGTCGCTACCATTTCTGAAGCTGGGAGTAGCAAGGAGGATGGAAATGCAAGATCCAAAAATGAACCGAGCCCTCTCTGGGGACTCTGGGGGCTGCAGGCGGAAACTAGAGGCCTTCCGGCCAAGCCATGCACGGTCCAGCTCCCGGAGGAAGCTCATGGATTCCAAGGGGAGACAGCCCTGGGAATGTCGGTGCTCAGCCTCAGCAATGCCATCACGGGCAGTGGCACCCTGAGGCTGGCCTGTGCCGGGGCCCACGTGGGAGCCCCCTTCTTCCTGGCCCTGCTGCCTGGCCTCCTCCTGCTGTCTTCCTGTCCGACCCAACTACAGCTGGCCTGAGCGACTGCTGTAGGCGTCCGAGCTGGCGAATGGCTGGGACAGGAGACAATCAAGCCTGTGAGGAAGGCACTGGTGCCGGGCTCAGCTCTCTGCACAGCCTTGAGGCTGTGTCCAGTTACCTGTTCGTTATCAAATCTGAACTTCTGCTGGTTATCGGCAATTTCTTGAACAAACACCCCCGGGGAGGGGGGGGGACCTCTCAAAAGGAAACCTGGATCATACCTGTCTGTGTGGTAATCACCCTGCGCCTGGCTCTCATGGAACACGTGGGCTATGTGGGGTACGGGCAGCCCCTCCCTGACCTACATGCTCTCTTTCCTCATCTTGTTCATGTATAAGAAGGTTCAGATTTGCTGTGGTCTAAACCACAACGAGACACCTGTGGCGACTGTGTGCTCTGGCATCCCCGGCTTGGGGTGCACCGTCACCCGTGAGGCCCGGAGGTTCACAGGTGACTCAAAAATGGCCCACCCGGGTGCCCATTCTGGCCTTCGCCTCTGTCTGCCAGAATCCTGAGATGCTGCCCCTCTACCTGGGACTGAGCCGTCCTCCGGAGCGCGGGAGGCAGCCCACCGCACGGGCGTCCACTGAGCCACGTTCTGCACGTACGAGCTCACGGCGACGTCCAGATGGCCCGCCTTCTGCAGCGGCGTGAAGGAGTCGCTGCGCGCACGCAGCTGGGCCGACCCGCGCGCCAGCGCATGCCTGCTGTCGTGCTGTTCCCTATCCCTGCCCTGCAGGAGTTGGGCCTCCTGATTGAGCGAGGCCATCAGCTGGCCACAGCGTGTCGTTATAGCCCTGCTCCTGCTGCTTCTGGTCCCTGTCCTTGTCATCTGTGCAGCTAGGCTGGGATATCTTTGGGGTTGTTGGGTCCACCTCTTCCCCAGCCTCATCTTCAATTTTCTGTATCTTCTGGTTCGGTTTTGTCGCCTCTGAAGTGGAGCCCGCTGTTTCTGGCCGAAGATCCAGGCCCAGTGTTTGGCATTCTGGGGTCTTCCTCAGCAGTCAGTCTGGACTTTATGTAGGCCAACTGGGGCACAGGCCAGGGCCACATGCGGGGGCACTGACCTAGTCATTCCTGTTCCACTCCGTCCCCCTGAGCATGTGGAAAGACTTAGGGCCACTCTCCTGGGTCCCTCTACCCGAGCTGTGGATGTAGATGGTCTCCATAGATGTGGCTGTGGAAGAGGGGCCCACTTCCCTTCACCCCAGGAACTCGGAGCTTGGATCACAGTCCTCCTCCCAACCTTGTGGGAGAAATGGGGGATTGGCTCTTGGGGGTCCCTGCCAAGCCCAGTCCCATCTGCCACCTCTTGGCTGAAGCCATTTGTTGGGATGACCCTTCTGAAGGGGAAGAATTAAAGGTGCAAAATTAAGATTTAAAAAAAAAAAATCCAGTTGTGGTAGCCCAGTCCTAGAACCCCAGACTTGGGAGGCTGAGGTAGGAGGATAGCTGTTAGTTTCAGGCCAGCTTGGGCTACCGAAGTGAGCTCAAAGTCAACCTGGACTGTATAATAAGACCCTGCCTAAATAAATAAAGTTTAAAACTTAAAAGAGGGGCTGGGGAGACAGCTCAGTGGAATAAGCACTTGCCTGGCAAGCTCAAGGACCTGAGTTCAATCCCCGGTTCCGAAAAAAAAAAAAAAATTAAAAGCGCTTAGGCTGTAGCTCAGTGAATAGGCCGTAGGTTCAAACCATAGTACTGTTTAAAAAAAAAAAAATCCTAGCCAGGCATGCTGGTGCACATGGTGGTCCTCCTGTAATCCCAGCACTCAGGAGGCTGAGGCATGAGGATTACAAGACCAGCCTGGGCTACAAAGTGAGCTCAAGGCCAGCCTGAGCTGCATAGGGAGACCCTGTCTCAAAAAGACAGATAAAACGTCTAACGTGGCCGAGTGAGCTCTGGCTATTGCACCTGCTGCCCAGCACCCAAAACAACAACAAAGTGAGGCAGAGGCCCCGCCCACCCTTCACCCAGCTGCTAATTTAATTCACTCCGTAATCCCAGCACAGTAAGCCGGTCCTGAGGAGGTGAGGAGCACTGTGGTCTCTAGGGGTTCTGGGGGGACTTCTTGTCCTTCCACTCTGTGCGCTGCTGGCCAGCCTTGGCCTTCAGCAGCTAGCAAATAGGTCCCTGCAGTCTCTGCCCTGGCTGTCACATGGCCACCCCCAATGTAATACCAGCCGCTCAGGAACCTGAGGTAGGGAAGATTGACAGTTTGAGCCCAACCTGGGCAGTTTAGTGAGACCCTGTCTCAAAATAAAAAAGATTGAGAGTTCTAGGCCAGTGGGCTTATAAAAAAAAAAGAAAAAAGAAAAACAAAAAAACCACAAAATACAAAACAGCAGTCACCTTGGATTCAAGGGCCAGGCTAGTCCTGTATGAACACATTCTAATCACCCTAATTAGACCCTAATTCCAAATAAGGTTACCCTCTAATGTACTGGTGGTGAGGATTTCTACATCTTTTTCTGGGAAACACAATTTGACTTCTAAGTGCCCCCAAAGACGCCTGCACCCTAATCCCCATGACTATGTTAGATCATGTGGTAGTTAAGGGGATTTAGCAGGTGTGATTAAGATTATGACCTTGAGATGGGGAGATGATTCTGGATTATCCACATGAAGCCAGTCTCATCTCCTAAATCCACAAAAGTGCAGAGGAGCAAAACAGAAGAGAGGAGATCCTCCTGCCTCTGCCTCCCAAGTGCTGGAATTGCAAGAGTACTGGAGTTATATGCATGCACCACCATATCCCAGCCATCTGGGGGTTTTCGTTGTAGTTGTTGTTTTATGTATTTTGTAGCTTGGACTCATAGTGATCCTCGTTTTCAGACTCCCCAGCGTTGGGACTCAGTGGCTGGCTCAGTGCACCTGGGGGCGGGGCCAGCTTGGCATGTGGTACTGGGGATTGAACCCCAGTCCCTGTGGGTGCTTAGTCTGCTGAGCTATCTTGCCAGCCCCATCTGTGCATTTTAAACCCTAAATTTGTGGTGACTTTCTAGGTGGTGCTGCTCTAATGAAGCAGGAAGCCATTAGTTTAGGGCTACATGACCCAGTGCTCTGGAATTTTCCAGGCTGTCATGTTGGCTGAAGGTGCCTTCCTCACCCTACTTTTTTTGAGACAGGGTCTTGCTATGCAGTTCAAGCTGGCCTTGAGCTCATTTTGCAGCCCAGGATGGTCCCAAACTCACAAATGAGTCCTCCTGTCTCAGCCTCCCGAGACCTGGGATTACAGGTGTGCGCCACCATGACCCAAGCTCACCCTACTTTTTGCACACAATTCTTTCCCTAGAGAGCTGCAAGCCCACAAGGAGCTTTAATCACCCCGTGAGAATGGAATTGATCCTTGAGGCAGGGTCTCACCATGTAGTTCAGGCTGGCCTCACACTCCCTGTGATCTTCTGCCTCAGCCTCCTAAGTGCTGGAATTACAAACATGTGTCACCATGCCCAAGTTACAGACAAGCTTTGAAAGCACTATAGAGTTGGTGGGTTGCTTGTGGAGGTTACTTTACATAGGATTTAGATGTTGGCTTTAGGGTAGGTTGTCATGCTTGCCTTGGGGGACACAATGGGGTTGCTAACATTAGAGTCACGGGTGGTGTTGGGGCTGCCTAGCGCACACAAGGCATGCATTCTATGCACACCGTAAAAAAAATCTTGACGAATTGCTTTGGGGGCACCAGTTGGGATGGTTAGATTGATCAGACTTTAGTTTTGTATAGGGTCTGAGTTGACAATTGGTTCTGGGCCAGCAGGAATTGTGGGGTTAAAAAAAAAGAAATTGTAAGGCTATTTGGGACTGGGTTTCACAGACTATGGCTGAGGCTGATTTGAACTGGGGATCAATGAGACTCTTCCCTTGAGCACCCCAATTCTCACTCCACCACTCCTCCAACCCAGAGCAGTGGACGCCACACACCCAGTTTGAACATCTTTATTGGCCCAGACAGGGGGCTGCAAACAGGCTGCTCCACCCTGAGCCCTCTGCCCTGCGAGAGACCAGCTCCCTACGGGATGGGCTCAGAGGCACTGGGTGTCTTAGACTGCACAGTCTTACTGGAGCGAAACCCATGCCTGTGCCCTGAGTCTTCGTCCCCTGAGCCTCTGAACCGGCGCTGCAGATGCTGCCCGGCCTGGAACAGCGAGGCCACATCCAACAGCGCCTCCTCGATGTGCTGGCCCAGCCGGTGGGAGTCCTGGAAGCAGGAAAGGTCAGATCCAGGGCAAGTGGGAGACCCCCGGGGCCAAGCAAAGAGGGGCTGGGGGATGGAACCGCGTCTGAGGGCGGAGGCTGGGCCTGGATCCCCAGGTCTAAGGGAGGCCTGGGTGCAGCATGGCTCACCGTTTTTGTGCTTGACTTTTTGCTGGAGATGTGGAAGGTGATCGCGTCATCCCCCATGAAGATGTAAGACACACCGTAGCCATGGTCGTCCGCCTGGAGCGGGCCAGAGGGAAGGAAACAAAATCGCGCCCCCTTCCTCCGCCACCATACAGAAGCACAGGCTCCCAGCCCGTTCCCTCAGAGCCCCAGGACTGGGACCCCACTACACTCACAGGCCCAAATCCACCACCCGAGGAAACATAATCTGGGTAATTGTGGACATCAAACAGGTGCATCTGCTGAACAGGGATCTGGCTGGTGGACAGTTGCCACTGCTCGGAGTAAACCTGAGGACAGGAAAGACAGACCCGCAGGTCCCAGAGTCTCTCCTTTGGTTCCACTCTAGGCATCCCTGGAATATTTGACCTACGACTGCCAGTTTCTAATATATTGCTACCCCACCTCCCTGCCCCGCCCCTCGAAGCCTAACTGAGCCCTTCCCACAAGCTCCACCCCTCACCTGTAACCACGCCCTCTGCCCATGGCACCGCCCCTCTGCTCCTGACCACGCCCCTCCGCTCCTGACCACGCCCCTCCACCCATTGCCCTGCTCTCTCCCGCCCTCTCTCACACCAGCTTTGTCCCAGACCCACTCCTTTTCCAACTTCATCTCCACTGCCTTCAAGTCCCTCCCTGCTCCACCTATCCCACAGTTCCTTCTAGAACCCTCCCCCTTCACCCCAACCTGGGCCAGGAAGGGCGACTGCATGTCCAGGAACTGCGACACGATGTAGAGCGCGAAGAGGTGGCGGTCGACCCCCTGGCCACTCAGGGCCGCCTTAAGCAGAGCCTGGTGCTTGTCCACTGCAGCGCGGAACAGGGCGAGGCACTGCGGGTCCTGGACCCCAGCGGTCACAGGTCATGCAAAGACAGGACTCGGGCTTACTGCTGGCCACCCCGCGGCACACCTGGCTCTAAGGCAGGGATTGCCCCCCACCTCACCCAGGGGAGAGGCCCAGAAAACGGAGGCACTTTCCCCGGGGCACACACCAGGGCAGCACCAGGTGGGTCCCAGGGCTGTCCAGGAGCCCCAAATCCTTCCACAAGATCTCATAGGGCTGGGAAGGGGAGCAGGTGCATGGGGTCCAGGCCCCTAAGCAGAGGTTCTAGGAACGAGGCCAAAGGGGCAAATGGAGGTCACTGAGGAGTCAGATAAGCTGCGAACTGCATTATGGAAACACGGCTCCCTCTGCGTGCCCCCCAGTGTCCTGCACTTCCCCAGGGAGGCACAGAGAGCACTATGCTGGGCTATCTCTGTCTCCCCTCCATGGGCTCCTGGAAGCTGGAGACCTGGTCTTGTCTGTCCCTTGTCCCTGGTGCCCCTCAGAGCTGGCCATAGTGTTTGCAAATGTATTGGTGACCCCAAGGGACGCAAGCCTCGCTGGAGGCCACACCCACTGTCTTCTCCTTGTCCGCCATGGCTCTCACAAAGTTGCAGGCCTCCCTTGTGCAAGACCGCACTGTCTCCGTCCGGCCCTCCAGGAACAAGCGAGTCATGGCTGACTCGTAGGTCAGGCAGAATTGACCCCTGTCCTGGGGGACAAGGAGAGGAGGAGCCTGTCAGCCAGGGTAAGGAAATTTTCACAAACTCAACCAACCTTATCCAGCCTCCAGCCGCCTGCTGTGCAGAAGCAAATGGAGAAATCAAGATGGTGGACCCACATGGCGGTGGCCGAGAGGAGGCACCAAGGGAAGCGGTAGGGGTGTTGGGGCCCCTGGGGTTAGGGGTCGGGAGGAGGGAGGCTGACTGACCCGGAAGCAGGCCAGCTGCAGGGCCATCTGGATGAAGCTGTCTGAGGAGAGGCAGCAGTGTTTGATGAAGCTCTTGCCGAAGTGGGAGAAGGGAAAGACGTGGCAGTCAATGTTGCCAGACAAGGTCTTGGCTCCGCGCAGGGCAAGAGAGATGGATTGACGCATCTGCCCAAGAGGGAGGGAGGGTCGCCGGGTTACAGGTGGGGCTAGGGTCTGAGCTGGGAATGGGGCTGGAGGCTCTCGATGTGGGGTTGGGCTGGGGGTTGGGGTTGACTCAGCTTGAACTGGGGACCGGAGGAGCTTGGGAGCAGTGAGGCACCGGGGCCCAGAGGGGAGGCCCCAACCCCAGCCTCACCTGGTCTGGAAGGTCCCAGTGCAGCCGCTGGGGCTGAGGCAGCGCCGGCTCAGGGTGGCCTTTACAGTGGCCGTCCGCTGAATAGCCCAGCTGGAAGCATTCTGTGGCCAGGGTGAACTGCGGGCAGAGGAGGCAGGCAGAGCCCTTTGTCCTCAGGGCTGGGGGCCAACAGCAGGGGCCTCAGCTCAGGAAACTCTGGGTTTTGTTTTGGGGGGGTGATGAGAATGCCTCTGAGAATCAGAAA
>NW_004524844.1:1158592-1159521 GCF_000260255.1 Octodon degus
AAAATAAAAAGCTCCAGGCTTGGGGCACAGCTCAGCAGTACCACACTTGCCCAGCAATCATGAGGCCCTGGGTTCCAGGCCCCGCAATGCCACAAAATCCCAACTCTTTCATTTGTGGGAGGAGCAAACACACAGAGGAGGGCAGTAACTTTGGCAAGTCACACAGCAAAAGGGCAAAAGGAGCTGGAAGATGACTCTTCTGCCTCCAGGTGCCGGGGGTGGAAAGGCCTCGATGAGCGTGCTGGATTCCAGTTTTCACTCTGCAACTCCTTGCTGTGTGACTCTGGGAAAATCGCTCTCCTTCTCTGAGTTACCCATGCGTCGCCTGAGCCCTGAGTGCCTGCTGAGCCCTTCTCTGGCCATCTCTGAGCCCCAGTTTGCTAAGAGGGCCTTTGGAGGTGAGCTGGGGTCCCCAGCTGGGAGGGAGGGCATCCTACCTCCCACATGTGTCCTGAGATGGGGCAGTCAGCCCACGAGTGCTCCACGCTGAGGCCCAGCTTTGCATTGGAGAAGATGATCAGGGTGAAGGATTTGTCCAACCAGCTGTGGGGGACAGTTCAGCAGGGTCACCAAAGAGCAGGTGGGAAGAACTTGACACCAGCTGTGGAATTGGCTGGAGTCTTGGGGCCTGGCAGGGGGATCACTAGAAACCTGGAATCCCTCATGGTGGCTCTGGAGGGTCTCACAGGCATGGCTGGGATCTGGGGATCTCCTGCCGGTGCAAGGCCATGGGGTGCCTGGAAGTGTGGGGCCTCTCCTGGTCATAGGAAGTCAAGGCAGAACTGGTTGGGCATGGAGAAACTGTGCCTGGAGTGGTGGGCCTTGCAGGCAATCCCAGCACTCAGGAGGCTGAGGCAGGAAGTCCCACGGGAAGTGCAAGGCCAGTCTGCACTACACAGCGAGACCCTGTCTAGAAAAAAAGAAAAGGA
>NW_004524844.1:1160566-1194451 GCF_000260255.1 Octodon degus
TTGAACTCTCTATGTAGCCCAGGCTGGCTTCAAGTTCATGGAGATCCTCCTGCCACAGCCTCCCCAGTGCTGGGATTACAGGCATGCACCACCACACTTGGCTCTAGGTTTTTTTTTTTAATCAAGAAAGTGTCTTGCCATATAGTCCAGGTTGGCCTTCAACCCACTATGTATCCTCAAACTCCAAGCAATCCTGCCTCAGTCTCCCAAGTGCTGGGATAACTGGCAGGTACCACACCTGGCTTATCCCCCCCCCCTTTTCTTTAACTTTAGGGTCTTGCTATGTAGTTCAGGCTGGCCTGGAACTCACAGTGATGCTCCTGTCTCAGGCCCCCAAGTGCTGCCCTATTATCCCATTTTAGAGACGAGGACACTGAGGCTTGAAGAGGGTAATGATTTGCCCAGGGCCACACCAGAAGGGCTTGAGCCCCAGCAGACGGGCTCCAGAGGACCCGCCTGTGCTACCACAGTGCTGACGGTGAATGTCCCACTGAGGGGACAGGGAATGGGTCTCACCTTTCTGCAGCCCCGGGACCCGCGTGGTGTTGAATATTCTCTCATACTGTGCAGAGCACAAAGGGCGCATTCCCATCAGCAGAGTCTGCAGGAGGCCGCAGGCCGGTGAGCCGCCTTTAGGGACCCGCGTGAGGTCCCCTCACACAGGGCCACGCCTCTGTCCCCAGCCCACAGGAGTCTTACTGGGGAGATCTCCTGGCGCTTCAGCTGGTGGCGGTAGAGGAGCAGGGCATGGATGGCATTCCCGGCGCGAGCTGCCTGCAGCGGCGTGGGCGTGACATATAGGAAGTCCTGGGGCCAGCAGAAGGGACGGCAACATGGCTGAGCCCCTTGATGGCGGTCTTGGCCCCCAAAAAAGGGCAGACAGTGACTCCAGAGTGCTCTGGGACTCAGGACACAGGCAGGCGTGCACCATCTCTCCAGAGCCCGCCCCTGGCCTTGGGGTGTGGCAGCCCCACCCCTCCCAGTGCCTTCACCCTCACCATCAGATAATAGTTGCTGTTCACCATCAGCGGATTGCGTGAGCGCAGGTACACGAATTCTTCCCACCAGTCGCTGACCTGAAAGTGAGGCAGGAGTCACACTGAATGCCATCTTGAAGGGGAGAGCATGAAACAGGGTGGGCCACCAACTTTCCTGTGTCACACAGGAAGGGTAAAGTGCAAGGAAGGAAAGAGGCTGTTGTGATCAGTAACTAGCAAATCTGAGAAGTCCATGGATCAGGGATCATTTAACTCTGGTCAGTGAATATTACACAGCTGGTAAAAAGGCAAGATATATCCATGTTTGCAGATGCACAATGAGCATGGAGACATATTTTTCAGTGAAATGGAGCACAAGAAAACATATAGAGGGCTGGTAAGATAGCTCAGTGGTCTAAAGCATCTGCTTAGGCAAGTGTGCAGGGACTGTGGTTTGATCCTCAGCACCACATGCTGCCCCAGGGTGGGTTGAGCTGGCCACAAAAAAAAAAAAAAAAGCAAGCAAATAATATGTGGAATGATCGTGTGTGTGTGTGTGTGTGTGTGTGTGTACATGTGTGTGTGTTACCGGGGACCGAACCTTGCTGAGCTGCATCTCCCAGCACCCCTCTATCTTTTGTATTTTGAAACAGATTTTTGTTTCATTTTGTTTTTTGTTTTTTGGTTTTTTTTGGCAGAACTGCGGATTGAACTCAGGCCCTTACACTTGCTAGGCAAGTGCTTATTCTACTAAGTTATCTCCCTGGCCCCTGTTCTTTTTGTTTTTTTGAGGCAGGGTTTCATTAGGTAATTCAAGCTGTCCTTGATCTCACGATGCACCCAAGGCTGGCCTCAAACTCTCATTGCTCCTCCTGCCTCAGCCTCCCCAGTGCTGGGGTTACAGGCATGCATGTGCCACCCCACGTCGCTCTGAGGCAGGGTCTTGTGGTAGAAGGGCAAGTAGAGCGGGAGCCAGTAAACCTGCCTGCCCACACGGGGTGCTTAATCTTCCACAGCCTCGACCGCAGGGGAGGGAGGCTGTCTCCCAGCCTCAGGGGAGCGGCAGGTGCCCGCTGCTCTGCGTTTGCTCCTCAGCCTTTGGTGCCTGGAACTGCTGAGCCGCAGGCCGCCCACTTCTTCTGGAAGAGCAGCCACCGGTGCTGAGCGGGACAGGCCACACTGCTCGCCACTGCCTGCCCACTGAGCTGCTGCCACCCCAGTCTCTGGGTGTCCTTCCAGGTTAGGAAAAGCATCTGCAGGATGCACAAGGACACTTCAGAGAGGGGCCGGAAGAGCGGTCCCGCAGGGCGCAGGGCCTGGCACTGAGGTAACACATTCCGGCCAGGAGGACTCACGCTCACCGCAGGGTCTGCAGGATCACCCTGTCGCAGCCTTGGGTGGCAGATGTGGAGCACATGTGGGCACCCCTGGGACCTTGGGTGCTGGCGCACTTTCATAGCCCTTGCTCGAGCGGCCTGCCCTCCATGTGGCTCAAGAGAAGCCACGCTGGGATGGCGACTATTAACCGGACTCTTGCGGGTTTTGGGAGCACCACGTCAGTCAGAAATCGATCTTGGGGACAGTAGCAAGCACAGCCAGCCACTGCAGAGCCTTGAAGTCTAAATCAGCAAAAAGTCTACATTCTCCAGCTGAAGTGGTCCTCCACGTGAGAAACGCCCAGCGCTCTGGAGACTGAGGCAGGAGGATCACCAAGGGTTTGAGGCCAGCCTGGACTACATAACAAGAACCTGTCTCAAACACCAAATAAGCAGCAACAGCCACAGAAATCGAAGGAGGGGGGCGGGGAGATGGCTCAGTGGAATAAGCACTTCCCTGGCAAGCGCAAGGGTCTGAGTTCAATCCCCAGTTCTGCCAAAAAAAAAAAAAAAGAAAGAAAGAAAGACATCGAAGGGGGTTAAGCTGTCCTCACTGTATGAACAGGGTGAAGCTGTAGTGTGCTAAATAAAACCTGTCATTTCTGGGTAACTAATCTGAAAAGGCAGAATCTAACCTCATAAAAAGACGAGTGTACGAGGCCTAAGCAAAGGGTGTTATGAAGAGTGATGGTTAGGGTCCTTTTTAATTTTTTTCCTGATACTAGGAATTGAACTCATGGCCTCACACGTGCCAGGCAGGCACTTAGACCACTGAGCTATCTCCCCAGCCCTATACCAATTCTTATGTTAATTACTCTTGCTTGCACTTGTGGCTCTTGCTTATTTATTTATTTTATGTATTTAGTACAGGGCCTACAGGGTCTCACTACTTAGACTGGACTCATAGTGATCCTCTTGTTTTCAGCTTCCCGAGCGCTGGGATTACAGGCAGGTGCCACCATGCCCAGTCTCAATCGCTGACTCATTGTGCCCTGGGGATGGGGCTGGTATGGAACACAGGTGCTTTCCGGCCCTGGCTCTTGCTTATTAACAGAGCCTTCCAAGTCCACTCTTCCAGGCTTCAAGCGGTATTCCACCACAGGCCTCCAAGCTTCCTGGGGAATCAACAGCTCCCAGCCAGCCCCACACTCCATGCCCCCTTTAGATCAGTGAGGGTGAGGGTCCTGTGATTCTCATGTAGGTGCAGGCTCTGTCCGTACTCAGCCCAATCACCCTGTGCACCCAGGTGTACACGATACCACGAGTACATGGCCCATGTTACTGCATGCTATAATCCCAGCCTTTGGGAGCCTGAGGCAGGAGGATCACTGAGAGTTCAAGGCCAAACTGGGCTATTTAGGGAGAGCCTTTCTCAAAAACAAACTACAAAGCCCTGGCCTTGTCCAGCTTTGTCCATTTCGGTTCTGACCCCCTCCTGAGGGATCTGAACGCCACAACACTTGTTCTTAAAACCTTGTATGGTCAAAATCCCCCCCTCCTGGTGAGTGGCATGAGTCAGATACCACCATGGTGGGGACTCCTGTAATCCCCAACTCGGGACCTCCCCTGAGACCCTAAAGAGACCTAATACCTGTCCCTACCCAGCTATGAACTCCTCCTCTCCCTGGGCTGCATCCAATCTGTAAAGTGTATTTTTATTTTTATTTTTTATTAAATATTTATTTTATTTTTATTTATTACATTTATTTATTGTGTGTGTGTGTGGCCAGCTCAGCCCACCAGGGGGCGGGTCTGGCTGGCATGTGGAGCTGGGGATCGAACCGCGGTCCCTGTGCTTTGCCAAGCTTGTTTCAAGTAGGTGCTTTAGACCACTGAGCCATCTCTCCAGCCCCTGTAAAGTGTATTTTTATCTTTAATAAATTTCACTCCATCACTCTTTCTGCAAATCTTGCCCAGCCCTTCAGGGTACCAAGAATGTGCAGTCTTATAAGTTGCCACATTCTCTAGGTTGGACACAAAACTTTCAATTTTCCTGTCTCAGCCTCCCAGAGTGCAAATGTGATTGCAGGTTGCATCCTCATTGCCACCTCTGCTTTTGAATTTTTAAATAGTACTTTAATGCAATGGACAGCCAAAATGTGGCCCATTCATGGAGCAGTGTTATTTAACCATACCAAGGGAAAAGTAAGTGTTTTGTGGTGCTGGGCCTTGAATCTCGGGCCTATATTTGCTAAGCATGCCCTTTACCAGTGAGCTAGCAACTATTAAAAGGAATGAAATTCAAGCCAGGCATGGTGGTGCACTCCTGTAATCCCAGCACTCACAAGGCTGAGGCAGGAAAGTAAGTGTTTTGTGGTGCTGGGCCTTGAATCTCGGGCCTATATTTGCTAAGCATGCCCTTTACCAGTGAGCTAGCAACTATTAAAAGGAATGAAATTCAAGCCAGGCATGGTGGTGCACTCCTGTAATCCCAGCACTCACAAGGCTGAGGCAGGAGGATTGCTGTGAGTTTGAGGCCAGCCTGAACTGCATAGTGAAACCATGTCTCAAAAAGAAAACAAAGGGCCGGGGAGATGGCTCAGTAGAATAAGCGTTTCCTTGGCAAGAGCAAGGGCCTGAGTTCAATCCCCAGTTCCGCACAAAAAAAAAAAAAAAAAAAGAAGAAGAAAGAAAGAAAGAAAGAAATTTAAACTGGATGTGCAGTGGATGCCTATAATCCTAATACTGGGGAGACTGAGGCAGGAAGATTGCCATGAGTTTAGGCCAGCCCAGACTACACAGCTACTTCAAGATCAGCCTGAACTACATAGTGAGAGTCTCAAAAGCAAACAAAAATGAAACTCAGGAGTTGTGTATGATCCTGTATATTCATTGAAGAGACTGACAGGTTTCCCTGTAGATGATGGAAAGAGAAAGGATTATGACAGAGTGCTTGGAGGGCACACGAGTGTTTCTAAAAGTTTCCTTATTTCTATGTCATGAACGCTCATAGAACCTTTGAGAACAGATGTATGTTCACATCTTCATACGCATGGCAGCCTGCACTTCAACCTCAGACTGTACTGTGTCTTCTAGAACAATCTAGAAGTTTCTAATAAGTGCTAGAAAAGCTCCACCCTCTGAGGCGATGGTTCCATGAGTCTCTGTATACACAACGCTTACTCAAGCCCTACACTCACAGAACGTGAGGCTGGCCAGTTCCGATCTATGTGAATCACTGACACCCTCTGTGCCTCAGTTTCCTGAGGAGTTAGTTCCCCTGAGCGAAGGCACGGGTCTAGCTCTCTTGAACCAGAACCCCAAATGGAAGCCCATCTGGGGAAGCCGTCCTTGAGCAGGAAACATTACATAGCACCTGAAACCCTGGTTGTAACTTTGGAGAGCTGGGGACGCAGCGCAGTACTGAGGCATCTGCTGCAGGACTGTTTTTGGAACTTGGGAGCTGAGCGGAACAGGTGCATGGGGCGGGGCTATGGGGCTCAGGGGCGAGGCCGGTTCCTAAGGCAGGGGCGGGGCTCGCTTGTTGGCACATCGGGGATCCAATGGCGGCCAGGCCTGGGGCTGTGGGCGGGGCTCGGGGGGCGGGACTCACGTAGTTGGCCGCCCACCAGGACTTGAGACGCAGGTACCACTGCAGCAGCGGCGCCTGCAGCTTCAGGAACTCCTGAGCTAGCCCCGCGGTCCAGTTGAAGTCCTCGTCCGAGAGAACGGGTCTGACGGACTCCAGGTACTGCAAGCGGGGAGGACGGAAGGGAGCGTTACCCGGTGCCTGCACCGCCCGCCTCCCGCCTCCCGCCTCCCCGGCCCGGCCCACCTTGCGCACGGTGTCCTGCACCGAGGGCACTGGCTGGCGCGGCAGGGCGCGCTGGTAGCTGAAGAGCATCGGGCGGCGGCCGGAAAAGATGCGAACCAGAGCCTGCGGGGAGCACCAGTCAGGGTCACCAAGCCTCTCTCCGGGACAAATATAAAACACTGGGGTGGGCGAGGGCTGACCGCAGAGGGAAAGGAAACTCGACCTAAAGAGGTGAACGGACCCAAAGAGGGGGTGGAGACAGAGAGATGGGGACAGAGACCTGGAGAGAGAGTAGCAGAAATGCAGAGGGACAGAGAGGTGTCCTGGTGCCGTGGCCTGCAGCCTCACATACCAGCCAGGTCTTGGTGGCCGAGGACATGGTTCCATGGGGCTCGAGTAGCCAGCCGTGATAGGACAGAAGCAGCCTCAAGGCCACGTGAAGAGTGAAGATCAGGGCGCCCCACAAACACAAGGCAAACAGCGCAGCCGCCACAAGGCCCCGGATTCTGTGGTGCTGTCCCCCACTGGGGAGAGA
The DNA here is from genome assembly GCF_000260255.1 of Octodon degus. Classification (NCBI taxonomy): domain Eukaryota; kingdom Metazoa; phylum Chordata; class Mammalia; order Rodentia; family Octodontidae; genus Octodon; species Octodon degus. Next base: position 1,167,209 of record NW_004524844.1, read on the forward strand.
AAGGGAGGCTGGGCCTGAGCATGGTGTCACACTCCTGCAATCCCAGCACTCAGGAGGGTGAGGCAGGGAGATCTCCTTGAGTTCAAGGCCGACCTGGGCTGCATAGTGAGCTCCAAGGCAACCTGCACTATTTGGAGACCTGGTTTTCACACCTTTCCTAATGGTAACAACAACAACTATAATAATTTAACCACTCTTCTGGCCCTATGAATATTTTGCATGGATGATGTTGATTAACTCTTTAAGGGCCGGCCAAATAGCTCAGCGGATTAAAGCGCCTACAAGCAAGCTCAGGGACTGGGGGTTCAAACCCCAGGCCTGCCGTGCCACCACCACCCCCGGGGCACACTGAGATGGCAATTGAGACTGGGCATGGTGGCGCGAACCTATAATCCCAGCTCTTGGGAGGCTGTAAAACAGGTGTATCACTGTAAGTCTGATCTAGTAGTGAGACCCTGGACACCCTGTAGACCCTTCCCTAAAATACAAAAAAAAAAAAATTCTTTTAAGAACCCAAGAATCAATTATTATCCCCACAACTGCAGGCTTTGCCAATTGAGAATGATGCTCTCTGGAGACTGGTAGAGCTCATACTTCTAGCCTGTTACCATCTCAGCCAGCATAGAAAAGGAACAGAGAGAAGAGAGAAAGTCGCCTCCTCTTTCCTGATGTCATACCTTTCTTAATCTGACCCTAAGGAAGTTTCAGAGATTACTTTTCTTTGGCAGACACAGCACTCTCATAGATAAACTTAACTGACAGAGAAATTAAAGTGACAGGAGAAGGATTAGGAGGGTACTGGGCTGACGTGGGGGATCTCACCAGTCTGGCAGTAGCTCTTTGATCTTCTCCATCAGTCCCAGGGAAGGGTCCAGCTGGAGAAAGCAGGCAAGCTGGATGGCACTGAAGAGGAAGAGCCAGCTGAGGGGGCTGGCGGGGAGCACGCCACTGAGAAGGTCATTCTGTGGGCAGGAAAGGGCATCTGTCCAGTAACAGGTCCCCCCACTGAACACAACACTTTCCAGAGAGTCACTTACATGCTGGTGTGTCCCAGGCCCTGGGCCGGGTGCTGCAGGTCCAGTAGGGCAGACAGACCTGGTCCTGCCCCAGCAACCAGCCCAGGAACAGGGTGCACCTGTCAGATTTTTTTCCCAGTTACTGGGGACAAACCCAGGGCTTCCATGCTGAGCTCTGTCCCCTACTCTTCTATTGTCTGTCTTGAGGCACGGTCCCACTAAGTTGCCCAGGCAGGGCTCAAACTTACACTCCTCCTGCCTCAGCCTCCCAGCATTCTGGGATGATAGGTACGTGCCACTGTGGCTAGGTCCATCACAAGCCTGATGGAAGCCCAGAGGGCCTGGCACAAGGGCCACCTTGTTTAGAAGCAGAAGTAGACAGGGAGAGATGAGGCAGGCATCACAGCAGCTGGGAGCAGACAGCTCAGCAGCAGGCATTAGCCTGGCATGGGTGACGCTTGGCTTACAAGTGCCAGCCCTGCCCTTGGGCAAGCCATGCCTGCCACCAAAACCTGGCATGGTGGTGCAGGTCTGTAATCCCAGCACTGGGTAGGCTGAAACAGGATCACTACAAGTATGAGCTGCGCAGAGAAACCCTGTACCAAATTTTGAAAAAAAGAAAAATTGGGGAGGCAGCCAGAAGTAGTAGCGCACACCTGTAACCACAGCACTGGGAAGGCTGAGGCAAGAGGATCACTGTGAGTTCGAGGGTGACATGGGCTACACACTGGTTCAAGGCCCCCCGAAATGCATACCAAGACCCTGTCTCAAAAAAATGAATAAATTAAATGAAATAGAGGAGGGAACAGGGCTACCATGTGGATGGGGGGTAGTATGGCATTCACAATGAGTGTAAGACGAAGAAGGCGCTCATAAGTGAGAACCCCAGAATGAATCACGGGGAAATGCTGAAGGGGTCCTGGAAGGGGACAGCCAGATTCCGGTCAGGAAGTGGCCTGAGGCATCTGGAAAGCAGGGGCCTGGACTGCCGAAGGACGTGAGCAGCGGTCCTTACCCATAAACGCGAGAGATGCCTTCTCCAGGACCGAAGCCCCGAGAGGTAGATGTCCTGCAGCACCGGGCCCCTGAGCGCCACCGCGGCCCCGTCGGAGGTCAGCGAGGGCACGAAGCCCACGGCCTGGTGCGCTTCTGCCATGTCATACGGGGGCCCTGGGAGGAGGGGCACTCCCTCAGACCCCCGGTTCCCACCCCCAATGCCCTCTTCTCGAGGACTGGGGAGGCCCAGGCTCCAGCCCCTCTCTCCACCAACCCGGGAACAGAGCACCCACTCCCCGCCTGCCTAAGCCGCTACAGGATCTTGAGGGTCCCGAGACCCCGCGGTGTTGGGGAAGGGGAACCTCTGACGGATCACTCGCGTGAATCCTATTAGCTGCCACAGAGAGAATGCAATGCCCAGGGAGTGCCCCCACCCCCAAAGGGTCTGAGGCTTCGGGGTGGGTGAGGGAAACCGAGGACTGAGTTGCGATGTCTTTAACAAGCACAGCAGCGACCCTGAGGAAAGGAACACCCACCGGACATGGATCCCGTCCACCCCATTTCCGTTTCCCATCCCAAAACGCGGCTGAGGGGGTTCGAGAAATTATTTCATCCAGGGGCGGCCCCTCCCCCGCCCAGCTGGAGGGGGGTGAGGGAGCGCCCTACCGCGCATGCCCCGCAGCAGGGATGCCGAACCCGAACCGCAGAGGAAGCCAAGCGGTGGAGAAGCCGCGGGCCCGGCCCGACGGAGCGCCTCGCCTCCCGCAGCCTGGCCCGGCCTGGTACTTACACTAGGTCAGGTGCCTGCAGATCAGAGGCTGGGAACCGAGGCCACGTTCACGCCCCTGCTCCTCGATTTTAAGCTCAGGACCCAAGTCTTTCCCTTGCATATGTCCACGCCCACTAGGACAAGTGCGCCACTTGGTCGGCCGGCCCCCAGAGTCCTGGCCACCTCTGGGCCGTCGGACAGAAGCCCCGACTTCTGTGGCGCCCGCCTACCGTGCTGTTCCGCTCCGGGGCTGGATCGCCGCCCCTCCCCCTCGCGGCCTTTGTCCCCGCCCCTTTCCACCCAGCGTCCAATCCCCTCCCTGCGCCCTGCCAGTCTCCCTCCACCCGTCGATGCGCCTCCTTTCGGGCCCTCATTCCTCGGAACCCCGCATCTTTCTGCCCCTCGCTCTGCCTTAGGGATCATACTTTCTTTTGGGGGACAAAGGCGTGGCTGAGGATTCAGCCCGCATCTCGGGCCGTCTGCCCCTGAAGGAGACGAGTCTGGGGTGGACAGCCCCAGATCACCACAGAGGGCACAGGGGCCGAGTTGGCCTGGAGGGGGCGCTGTGAGGAGCGCCCCAAGTCAGACAGCCAGAGGGACTTCCAGGACGTGGAGAAAGACCACGGTATGCAGAGTCTAAGAGCCCCATAAATCGGCGCGGACAGGCAGACACACGTGGGGCTCTTGTTTTATTCCGGTCGGACCTTAGCATTGGGTCCCACGGCTGGGAGCGGGTCTCACGGGGTGAAGGAAGGGGCGGGGCGCGGCCGGCGACCGGGCACCCCGAGGCCCAGGCGAGCAGAGCCCGGGGCGTCGCGCCGGCGGCGCCCGTAGCTGCGCGGGTCCTGCGGCTCTCGGGCGGCCTTCCCCGAGGGCTCCTTGGCGGGCAGCGCGCGCACCCAGGCCAGGCGGTGCGGCAGGAGGTGCGTCTGGCAGGTGCCCAGCCAGCAGCTGCGGCCGCGGCGCTGAGAGAGCTGGGCCTGGGGCCGCCTGGGGGTCAGGAAGCAAAGGACAGGACCCGGGTCAAGCAGCGCCCCCTGCAGGCACGGGGCGCGCACACAGGTGCCCCCTTCCCGCCCTGCCCAAGGCAGCAGGGCGTCGGCTTCCTCACCTGTCCATCGAATCCCGGTTGCCCAGGGCGGAAGCAGCGAGGAGCAGGAGCAGGACGTGAGCGGCCATCGTGACGGGAGACGGTGGTCGGGCCCCGTGGGCAAGGAGGCTCTGTCTCTTCCCGGGAAGGGACAAGGTAGGCCAAAGGTATAGAGTGGACATGGCCACCCAAGCCAGGGGGACAGGATTCAAACCTGGTTCCGACACTACGGCTCTCACTGAGATTTGGTTATGTCTGTGCCCAGGGTACAAGACAGCCTTTTATGGCTCCGGAAGTGGGTGGTCCGACCCCCCACAGGTGCAGACGCAGTAGGACTTCCAGGAAACCCTGTGAGGGTGAGGGTGGAGAGCCCCTGTTGTCGGTGGGCAGGGCCCAGGAGTTAGAAATCCATAGAACGGTAACACCGTGAAACCAGGCACATGGGACCAGGGTCCTGGGAGAAAGCAGGGACAGCTCATCTGCATCCACTGTGTGGCCAGGCCTCTCACCTTGATGATCTGGATTACCCAGGTGGGCAGGGTTATGGACAGGTCTGGGGTAACGGTCAGGTATAGACAGCAGAGGCAGAATGAGGACTGCCCAAAAGCATCCATGAGAGCCTAGCGCCCCTCAGGCTGGAGGGCACACTCCCACCCGCACCCCACCAAGGAGCCTTACACCAGCCTGAGCAGGCTCAGCTCTGCTCACTGCCAGTTAACCCAGGCTTGGCCTTGGAGGGTCCTGGACAGGAAAAAACAGCCAGAGAGGAACAATGTGAGGCCAGGGGGCAGGGAAGGCTTCTGGGAAACCTAAAGGCCGGGTGGCAGGGTGCTGGGAATCTGTTCCCCACCCCCAGCAGCTGGTCTGGAGCCCTGCCTAGTGCCAGCAAGAAGGCACAGAATGTGAGATGAAGTCTGGCATGGTAAGCAAGCCTGTAGTCCCAGTGCAGGAGGGTTGGGAGGCTGAGCAGGAGGATCATAAGCTTGGGCAACTTCAGTGACTTGGCAAGACCTTGTCTCAAAAGAAGACCAGCAGGCCCCCAGTCCCTTCCTCTGGGCTGTATGAGCTGGCACCCAGCACCTGAAGAGAGCCCCAAACCACTGCACACCCAGGAAACTGAGCCAGGTCCCAGCTGAGGATTTATTGGCGTATATGCAACCATATAAAAACATAAGTTATGAAAAACACAGTCACGATGTGCCCTCCCCATGCCCCCAGCCCCAGCAACCCCCTTCTGTGGGAGGGAGGGAGAGGAAGGGGGACCCCAAACTGCCTAAGAATGCCACAGGCCCTGGGTGCCGCCTCAGCGCATCCGGTAGTCGGTGGAGCAGGACAGCTCGCACAGCTGGCCCTTGAAGTCCAGGTCGATGGTGAAGTCCAGGTCACGCTGTGGGCAAGGGGACAGGGTCAGGGGCGAGTGACAGCGCTCAGCACTGCCCCTTGCCACGGTGGCAACACCAGCTCCTGAGGAAACCTCCCAGCCCCTTGCTCCTGTGAGCTCGTCCTGCCCAAGCCAGAGCACAGGAGCGCGGCCAGGCCAGGGATTCCCTGCCCTCTGCCATGCTTTTACTTGGAGTTCTCCCTGGGGCTGGAGAGTTGTGGGGTGCTGCAGGCTGTTCACCAGAACCCCTGACCTCTGCCCACTTGGTGCCAGGAGCACACTCCCAACATGGACAACCAAAACTGGTTCTGTGCAGTGATAGGCATCCTGAGGAAAAAGTGACAATGCCCACTTTGCACGGGCTGTCACACTGGTTCCTGTGGTCCTGGCTGAAGGCAGGCGGCAGCAGGCTGCTAGCTACCCATGGTCATGGGTCCCTGCTGCTCACTGCTGAGTCCACCTCCCACCTGAGGCCCAGGTGGACCCCACCAGAGGCAGCTCCTCCTCTGCCACAGACTGGCCATGTTGTGCCTACACCTGTCCCCTCCCAAGTCCCATCTGGGTCAGCAGAGCCAGCAGCCTGCCCCAACTTGCACTGTGGTCCCCCTGGCCTACAGCAGGTCCCCAAGCGCCTCACGTTGTTCTTGGCGTTGGGCCGCATGCCAATGGTGCCAAAGATCTCCTCGCCTGTCTTCACCGTCAGATAGTCCTCCATGTAGAACACTGTCTGCTTCCAGTGTGTGTATGGGGACTCGGGGCCTGGGGGACAGGTGCGCAGTCACCACAGCCCTGGTGGCCAAGGGCTCCCAGGTCCCTGTCCCACTCTCAGCACCCTCGAGTTTCCCATCTTCCGCCCCCCCGCGTGTCCTGGCCCTGCTCACTGGTAGAGAAGCCGGTCCGCTTGTGGCAGCGTGTGAACTCAATATTAAAGTAGGCCACGAGCGCGTGCACGTAGTCGTTCCGCTTCACTTGCAGGCAGAATGGGGAGGTAAAGGTCAGGTCTTCCACCTTGACAGTGTAGATGTCCACCTCCTGTGGGGCAGGGACAGGCCGTGAGCCCGCGCAGGCCCAGGTCAAGCCTCCTTTTGGGGTGCAGCTCCTCGTCCTGCTTCCCAGTGGACAGCCGGGTGACTAAGCATTAAACTAGGCTGCCAGGGGTCTGGGCCCCTCACCAGAGCACAGCTGTAACTCCCCTTACCCACTGCCATACTGGGCAACTCATGGCAGCCACGATCTGACCACGAACCTCGTGTTCCCTGCCACTGCCCACAATCCCTGCTTTAGTTCACCACGGCCGGAACCCCCTGGGCACCATGCTGGCTTCTACCACGAGATTTTCACAGCCAGAGTAGCAGCTCTGGCCTCAGGCCACTGTGGTGCACAGGTCAGGCTCACAGGGTCCAAAGTCCTCCCCGCCACCCCGCTGGCCAGGGGGCGGCCCAACCCCAGACCTTTATGAGGCAGGCATTGGTGACCAGCTGCTTTGGGTCCACCACGTCCACCAGGGGCTCCTTGATGGCCACATCCTTGATGCAGGACATGTCGAAGCCATACACATTCTCCCACCCTGTGGAGGAGGCATGCAGGGTGAGCAGCAGAGGACAGGCCCAGGGCCCCGAGGCCACCCGAGTCTCTTGGCCCTGCTCACAGTGGATCTTGTAATCTTTGTACTGCCGGTCCTCAATGGCTGTCACATACAACGTGGCCCGGTCAGGGAAGATGAGGCCGTCGGGCGCCTGCAGAGTTGGGCGAGGGCATGACAGGCTCACTGATGCAGCCTCTCCGGGGACAGTGTTGCTGTCACTTCTCACCCAGACTCAGCCCTCATCCACAAGTGCGTTCTCCAAAGAGCCACCAGAGGGCATGAGAACACCCAGGCCGTGGTCCAGAGGCTGAGGGGTCCTTAGAAATGCCTGCCCCGCCCCACCCCCTGCCCAGGGGCCTTCCACACAGCAACACACCCGGGACACTGGCTGCTTCTGAGACCAGAGCTGCCTCAGCCCACACTCCTGCCCTGCTGCAGTACCCTGCAGGCAGCCCCACCCTCACCAAGTCCCCTCTGGGGAGCACCCTTCCAGCTTCCCACTCTCCCTTGGACCTACCCGCCCTGGGCCCTCAGCCCTTACCAGCCACTTGTCGCGGGCGTAGAGCACAGTGTTGAGCATGGACTCGTAGAAGAGACAGTAACCCATCCACTCGCTGATGATGATGTCCACCTTTTCCACTGGCAGCTCCACCTCCTCCACCTTCCCCTTGATGATGGTCACCACTGTGGGCAACAGGGCCACCATCAGCTGGGACCCAACGGGGGTGGCCGTCTTCCCAGGCCAGGGCTGGGGCTGACTCTGGACCTGTCTTAAGGGTCTGTGCACTGAAACTGCATTCTCTTGGCTATTTTCAAATTTCTGTATCACTGTGACCATTTGTTTCTTTTCTAGCTGGGACAGAGCCCAGTCCCCATGCAGGCACCTTCCTTAGAATGGGGACAGGGGGAGGGGTCGGGGACATAGCAGAGTTAAGTGCCTGTCTGACAAGCGCAAAGTACTGAGCTTGATCCCTGGTACGAAATAAATAAATAGAAGGTAGGGTTGAGCTTCACACTACGCCCTGGGTCCCCTGCTCACAAAGCCCCAGCTTTGCCTTGACACCCTCCCTGTAGAAGAGAAGATTCTGGGGCCAGGGAGATGGCTCAGTAGAATAAGTGCTTCCCTGGCAAGTGCAAGGATCTGAGTTCAATCCCTGGTTCCGCAAAAAAAAAAAAAAAAAAAAAAAAAGAAGAAGAAGAGAAGATTCTAGGGCCCGGAGGTTTGGATGGACTAAGGAATGGCCTGGCCAGGTTTCAAGGTGACCTCACCAAAAAGGGGACGCCCATTTGAGGCTAAGTACCAGGCACATATGAGTTCACGGCAAGTCTACACGACAGCCACTCAGCAACCAGAAGGCTCCGTATGTGGATACCAGGCATTTCCCTGTGTCCCTGCCCACGACTACCCACGCACAAACCTAGAGGTGAGCTGAGGGGGCTGCTTCTATGGACAACAACACACTCACTAATGGAGGTGTGAAATGACAGTGTGTGCCAGGGGACACAAGTCTCTGAAGAGGCTAACATGCCCAGTGACCAGGGACTTGGCACAATGCTGGGGCACGCAGATGACAGCAGCTGGACAGATGCCCTGACATTACACAATGCCACCAGCAGTTGAGGAAGGGGGACCGCGCACTGCCGGGCAGCAGTGAATGGGACGGCCCTTCCGCCTGCGTATGTGGGCAGCAAGTGCAGACTGCTCTGCGTGGAGGTGGAGGCGCTGGGCAGACTTGGACAGCTGAGTGGCCAGGGCTCAGGTCTCATGAAAGGCCCCACACATGGCCACGTGACTGTCTGCATGGGAGAAGCTGGAGGTGCTTCCTGCCCTCCCTCATTTGGGAGGTGCTAGGCTGTGGCTGAAATGTCCCATGTCATTCCCATAAACCCAATTTCTTGGCGCTGGGGAGATGGCTCAGTAGAATAAGCGCTTCCCTGGCAAGCGCAAGGGCCTGAGTTCAATCCCTGGTTCTGCAAAAAAACCCAAAAAACAAAAACCACAAACCAGTATCTTCCTGAGCTCACCTACCGTGGTCTAACTTGTTGGCTTTGACGATCTTCACGGCATAATCAGAGATACTGGAACACTCGATCTGAGGGCCCAGGGAGAGAAGAGGGTGAGGCCCCCAAGGGTGAGTCTCGCCTCCACCCCAGCCCCTCCATCCAGTGCCCCTTTCCACCCCCCTGGCCCAGACACCTGTGCCCCAGGAGACTCACCCCGATGACCTTTCGGGCTCCTGCCTTGGCAGCGAACATGCAGAGGATCCCCGTGCCCGAGCCCACATCCAGCACCACTTTGTCCTTAAAGAGGTGCCGGTTGTGGAACATGGAGTTGCGGTACGTGAGGGTCCGCACTTCATCCTTCAGCATCTCCTGGGGGAGGGGTGCAGAGATGCTGTGAGGGCTTCAGTTTCAATACCTATCCCACTCGCAGAGGGCTGGGCCAGGCCTAGGCCGCAAGGAGAAATCATTTCTGTTCTGTGTACCTCAGTATCCTTACAAAATCAAATGAGTTGGGCCAAATTCTCATCTTGGCCATTGCCACATGAGCCTGTGTCCTGTGTTTGAGTGGATGGGGGTGATTTTCTTGTGCTGAGGACTGAACCCAAGGCCTTCACACTGAGCCCATTTTAAATTTTGTATTGTTTAATTTTTATTGGCACTGGAGATTGGACTCAGGACCTTGTGCTTGCCAGGCAGGTGCTTATGCCACCGAACTATGTCCCCGACCCTAAATTTTTATTTTGGGTTTTTTTGTTTTTTTTTTTTTGCAGTACTGGGGATTGAACTCAGGACCCTGCACTTGCCAGGCAAGCGCTTATTCTACTGAGCTGTCTCTCCAGCCCCCTTAAATTTTTATTTTGAAGCTGGGCATAACGGCTTATGCTTCTAATCCCAGAACTCAAAGGCAGAGGCAGGAGGACTGCTGTTGAGTTTGAGGCCCAGCCTAGGCTACAAAGTAAGTTCAAGGCCAGCCTGAACTGCATAGCGAAACCCTGTCTCAGGATGTTCCCTCCCCCACCAAGGGCCGGCCAGATAGATCACTGGACTAAAGCGCCTGCTAATACATAAAAAGCCCTCCCCCCTCTCCACCACCTAAAAAAGCCTTTTGGTAGGATCTCACTAGCCTTAGCCTCCCAGAATAGGGATAATGGGTGTGTGCCAACAAATCCCTGGTTTTTAATTTATTTTAATGTATTTAGTATACAGGGTCTCATTACACAGGTTAGACTTGTAGTGATCCTCCTTTTCAGCCTCCCAAGGCTGGGATTACAGGCACGAGCCACCAGGCCCAGTCTCAATCGCCTCTCAGTATGCCCTGGGGGCAGGGCAGGGCCAGGCCAGCAAGACAGGGCCCAGCATTTGCCTAAACTATTTGGCAGGCTCAAATCCCTGGTTTTTCAAAGTCCTCTGTAACATACGTATATAAAACGTCCTCAGTCAATGTCACTGAACTGTACAGAATGGTAATTCTGCCAGCCATGATGACAGAAAGATCAAAAGTTTAAGCCCGGGCTGGGAAAATAGCTCAGCACAATAAGCGCTTGCCTGGCATGCACAAGGTCCTCAGTTCAATCCCCAGTGCCGCAAAATAACAAAAATTGAAGCCCAACATGTTGAGTTTAGTAAGAATCTGTCTCAAAATAAACAAGAGCTGAGGATGTAGCTCAATGTGAAGATCCTGAGTTTTTAATTTTTGTTTTTGATACAGGGTCTTACTAAGCAGTTAAGGGTTCATAGTGATCCTTCAGTCTCAGCCTCCCCAGTGCTAGGATTACAGGCTTGTGCCACTACACCAGGGACCGCAGGGCATTCACACTGGGGATCAAAAGGATCCTGAGTTTAATCCCTACCACTGAAAAACAAAAATAAAAATAGTAGGGTATGCACTCTTGTAATCCCAGCACTCAGAAGGCAGAGGCAGAAGCCGGGGAGATAGCTCAGTGCCATAAGCACCTGCCTGGCAAGCGCAAGGTCCAGAGTTCAATCCCCAGTACTGGGGGGGGGGGGGGTTCAAAGCCAGCCTGGCTACATAGTGAGACCCCGACAAAAAAATAAATACATTTTTAAAAAGCAAGAAAGAGGGCTGTGAGCCAAATAGCTGAGCGGATTAAAGTGTCTGCAAGGAGCCAGGGAGATGGCTCAGTGGAACAAGCGCTTCCCTGGCATGAGCAAGGGCCTCAGTTCAATCCCTGGTTCCGCCAAAAAAAAAAAAAAAAAAAAGCACCTGCAAGCAGGCATGGGGCCAGAGCTGGTGTCAGTGCCAGGCGCACTGAGAAGGTAACTGAGACTGGATGTGGTGAAGCGCGCCTGTAATCCCAGCTCTTGGGAGGCTGTAAACTGGTGGATCCTAACAGGTCTGATCTAGTAGTAAGACCCTGGGCACCCTGTAGACCCTTCCCTCCCCCACAAAAAAGAAAAAGCTAAAAAGGAGGGCTGCAGAGACAGTTCAGCAGTCTAAGGGTCTCCCTGGCAAGTGCAAGGACCCAGGTTTGATCCCTGGTACCGCACGCTGTGCTGGCCCCACCCCAGGTGCACTGTGCCAGCCACTAAGACCAGGCGTGGTGGTGCACGCCTGTCATCCCAGCGCTGGGGAGGCTGAAACAGGAGGATCACTACAGTTGGAGATGCATAGTGAGACCCTGTACCAAATACATAAAAAATAAATAAATAAAAAGCAAGAAAAAAAAGTATCTTACTACTTTTATGGTGCTGAAGACAGAACTCAGGGTTCAGTACACACTGGGTCAGGGTCCCACCTTAAATTCTGCCCCCCCCCACTACCTGTAACATTTGCGCTATAGTAAGTCAGATGCATTCTTAAGTCTGACCGAGCCAGTCTCACGCATCTCTGGCACACACCTACACTGTGTGCTGCTTCGTGCCCGGCCACTGCTTTGCCTGCTTTGCCTCCTTTGCCTCTTGCTTCCAGACAGCCTGGGATCTGACCCCTGTATACTAACACACTGAGCACAGCAGCACACTGTGACAATGTCTGGCAGACACACAAGCTACTTCCATGATTCGTTCACATCTGTGAATGTTTGTAATTGGAGGTCTCTCTGTATCTGTGAAAGTTCAAAACTCCATGTTTGTAAGTCGGGGACTTACTGTATTGGGAACTGAACACAGGGCCTTCACATTAGGCTACATACACAGCCCTTTTACATTTTGAGCTAAGTCTCAGTAAGTTGCCCACGATGGCAAACTCACAATCCAGCCTCAGCCTTGAGAGTGCTGAGATGACAGGCATGTGCTACCACGCTTGGCTCCCTACTTGGCCATTTTTAAAAAAGGCTTCAGAGGGGGCAGGGATTCCTTACAAGGCCACCCAAGAAGCGGTCAGGACTAGAGCAGGTGGAGCGCAGTCCCAGCGCCAGTCACTAGAGGCAGCAGAGACCAGCAAGCCTTGACCTCTGGTGCAGTCTCAGGCACGCATGCGTGTTCTCACCCAACCTGAAGAGCAGAAGAGGGCCAGGCTAATCCCAGTCTCCAAGGCAACGGCAGAAGGGAGACCCACCATGCGCAGGCGCAATTGGGGGGTGGGGAAGAGGAATGGCGAGGGGTGGCCAGCTGCCAGAGGAGGAAGCTGCTTCCACCTCTCCAGATGCTGAGGAGTCCCCAGCAGCCTGCACTCACCTCGTGGATGCCGAAGTGGGCATAGGAGTCAAAGTAGTAGTCTTTGGACGTCATGTCCTCTGCATTGGGCTTCTCACTGGTTTCCGCAGGGCCACAGGAAACCTGGCAGGGGTGGACAGGAGCAGGGTCAAACACAGGAGCCCTGTAACCTGTTAAACCTGCAGGTCCCTACTTTTTCCTCTAGAATATTACAGAATCCCCCTAAAATCATATCAGGGCAACTCTATGGTCCCCGTCCGCCGTCTTCCTCCCCCAGGATACCAAACCTAAGAACCCCACTTCTGACTTCCAGAACCCACCCCAGAGCACCATCCAGAGGGCACCCCGATACCTCAGCCACGCCTACCATCTCTCCAGTCTCTCTGCCCCCGTCTCTAGCTCAGCCCACAGCTGGGGAGGGGAGGGGAAGGTAGAACTGGGGCAGACACAAGGGAAGGGCAAATGGGGGGCTGGAGGTGGAGTTAAGGAAGTAGCCACAACATTGAGGGAGGCCAGCGGGGGCTGTGAACTTATAAGAGGGCTTTGCACTGTGTTGGGGCATGGGGTAAACTCGGCAGATGTGAGGGATCTTAGTTAAGGCCTTTGGGAAGGGGCACATGTGTGGTGAGAAGTATTTATGTGGAGCTGGGGAGGGGTCTCACAAAAGGATATTTACTTCTTCAAGAGGCGGCTGGAGACTCATCCCATTAGCCAAGGTGGCTACAAAATTCTAGGAGAGAGTAACAGGGAGAAAGGATTAGCTACTGGGAGCGGCCCGGCCAGGCTGGGCCAGGCCAGGGCTGGGCTCTGAGGAAGTGGGCTGCCTCAGTGCTGCTTCTCCTTGGTGGGACGTGGGGCCAAAGCAAGCAGGCCATGAGGCGGGGCGGTTTAAGGAGGGGACGGGAGAGATGGAGGGAGAAGTAAGGGAATCTCCCATCCCAGCTGTGGCTGGAGAGATGGCATCCCGCCCCCATGCTGCCCCCTCTGGCCAGGGAGTTGACCAATTCCTCCCCCACCCAAGCCGGAGGAACTGGCACCCACCAGGCACATGGGTATGGCCACCTGTCTCTCCCCCTCATCACCTAATCTCCCCAGATTAGGTGACGCTAGCTCCCTGACACACACCCACATCCCAGTGTCTGTGAATAGCTGGAGGGCCTGGCAGAGTGGCACTGGGCACCTTCCACCTCTGCAAACCTAGTCTCTAGTCTCTCCTCTGAGCAAAATGACTTCAAAAAAGTGTGGCACAAGCCACCCCCACCACAGCTGGTCCCCCAGCCCCTGGTACCCACCCTGGGTTCTAGAGGCCCAAGCAAAGCCAGCTGGGAGCAATGTCCTTGTAAACCCTCTCCTAGGAAGGCAGCGTTGGGGAGGGTGACTGTCACCAGCACCTCTGAGGGGCATGCCCCTGGGACAAAGCCATGGCCTCCATTCACACAGGCCTCCCCCATCGCAAAGCCCGCAGATGTGCTGCCAAGCTCAGCCAAGCGCTGGCAGATGGAGATGGCTCTCCCAGGAGAGCCAAGGGAGATAAGGGGGGGTGCTGTTCCCCTATGACATAAACGCCAGGTATGTAGGAGCTGACCTTCCTCTCCAGGGTTTGCTACAAGGTGAGGGGTGGAAGGAGACACCCCAGCGCACCGCGTCTTTTCAACGTGAAAATCAATCTGCGTGCCTGTAAGGGGCAACCGGTGACCCACTGAGCTTCAAGCCTCCTCCTCCCTCTCCCAGGCCAACGATGGTAGCCGCCAAGATTTCCAGCTGGGACCTTTTATTTATTTTGATATCACAGATGCCACCACCAGGCAACCCCAGCCCAAGACCTCGAAACATCCCTGAATACTCCCTACTGGACTTTAGTGCAAACTGTTTCTGGCATCCAGCTTGGGACCCCCACCGATCTTCAGAAACGAGGGGTCCTCTCCCACCCTCAAGAATGCCAGGAGAGAAGAGCTCGAGGAGATAGTAAAGCCAGCAGCCTATACTATACACAACACACTTTTAACTCAATACAACTCCTTTCCGGCAGATCTGCCCACCCCAAAGGGCTCCAAATGGGATGTGAGTCTTGGGCCACGCCCCATGAAAAAGACGGCCCTCCCACACCTCCGAAATGGCCACCAGGGGGTGCACGGCGCCGGGTTGAGAAGGCTCTCCTGTCTAGATCCCCACCAGCACGCAAAGCGAGGTCATAGGGGCATGCCCCATCCCCCAGCTCCCGAAGCCCCAGGCCGGGGAGAATCCAGACAGGAAAATGAAAGACCTGGTTTTCATCTTCTAGCCCAAAGCCACCATACACAGAACCTGCATCTGTGACCAGCAGACACCCCCAGGCCCAAGAAGGGCGATTCCGAGGATCCAGAACACTGGGCCCTCCCACGAAAGCCCTAACGCTGCGGAGGGCCCCAAATTAATCCGCCCCTGGAAGAAGGCTGGGGGCTCACGAGGAAGGGTCGCAGCCTCCCCCTCCCGGCGCCCCTTCCCCGCCAGGGGCGGGGCCTTTGTCCCGCACGTGGAGCCCGCCAGGCCCCCGGGATCGGCACACCCCCTCCCCACCCACCGCGCCGGGCCACGTGGGGGCCCTGCCGGAAGCGCCCCCAGCACTGCTCCACGTGGGAGGGGGGACGGAAACCGCGGCTCCTCAAGGTGCTCATGGCCCCTGAAGGCCAGGGACACCCCCCTCAAACGATATCCCCGGATAATGTGCATGCGGCACCACCATAGTGCGGCTAAGCGCCTTCAGCCCCAGTTCGGCGACTCAGAGCCCCTTCCCCACGATAACGACGTAAAACACCGACCCGAAGCTGCCCCCCGCCCCCAGCGGCACTCCAGGCGCTCACCTCCATGATGCAGTTCGCGGCCTCAGCTGCCGCCATCTTCACCAGCACCTACTCCTCCTCCGGCCGCTGAGACCCCCCCCTTTCTCCTCACGCCCCCGGGACCGCCTTATACCGGAGTCTACGGCCCGCCCACCAAGTCCCCGCCAGAAGATCTCATTGGTACTAGAGGCGGCCCGTCTGGAAATGCCGCTTAGTAATTGGGTGAACAAGACGCCCATCAAAGATCAGGCCTGCCTATCCTGGCGTTCAGAGCCCCGCCTCTCCAAGTGAACCGGGATGGGGAAACCCACGGGTCTATCTCAGAGTGCGTCAGATGATTGGGCACAGTCAACCAGGAGCTCCCGCCCTTTTATCACCAGCACCACCCCAAAGCTTCCCGGCAGCCTCCACGCTAAGAGTACCTCTTGAATCAGAGCTGTCTATCAGCAGATCTACCCGCCTCTTAATTACTCTCATTGGTTTATGGAGCAATTAAGATGACGTTCGAGGCCTTTGGCCCGCCCTCCCTGCCTTCAAGAACAACAGGGCAATAGGCCCATGAGGAGGGAAGGGCGGGCCTCCAGGCACTCCGATTGGGCTAGATGAACTGTCACTCACTCCCAGTCTATGAATTCTCCCAGGCGGAGGGGAATCCAGGACGAACAAGAGCACCTATGTCCCTTTACCAAGGGGGAAGAATCTAAGTAATGTGAGGCCAAGGAAGAGGGTAGACTTGTCCGGGATCCCAAAAGAAATCAGGAGTAGGAATAAGACATAAGCGCATTAAGCCCTCTACTGTATTGCTTCAGGTTTGTGAAACCCATTGCCCCTTCTCACGCTGTTTGGCCCTTGCCGGGCCCCGCCCCTTGTCTGGAACACCCACCTCCCTTTGTCTGGGGAACTCCTACTCCACGCTTGGGGTCGCTTGGAAGACACCACCTCCGGGAAGATCTGCGCGCTCTGTAGAAGTTACTGGTTGCATGAGGGGCAAACCACATGGCAGAGTTCGTGAGCGTTGCCCTTCCTGTCCCACTACCGTCCTCGCTGCAAACCTCTCCAGTCCCCTCCGGATGAGCCATCTCCCTTGCCCCGGGCCGCTGCCCAGGCTGTGCCGGGTTCCTCACTTCCTTACTGACAAGAGATTTCCAGCATTTCTTTTTTGATGAGTTCCGGATGCCCCTCCGTACTGTCACTTCCTTCACAGCAGCGCTTCTTTCTGGGTCCCCAAATCAGAACAGCCCCGCCTCCCAGCCCAGCACCAGAGGACTGTCTGGAGACTTCCTCCAGCTGCCTGTCAGTCCCCAACCCCGCCTCCTCTGCTGCTCGCTGCCGGCCGGGGCACCCCAGATCCCCGGGAGAAAATCTCAGACCCCAGCTTGGCCGCGTGCTCCCCACCAACTTTGGCCTCCAATGCTTCCCAGTCCCTGCTGGGCTCTGGATCCTGACCTAGTTGCCTGAGACCACGACACACTGGCGCTAATGTGTCATCACACTGCTTACCCTCTTTAAAAAGGGTCACTCTTCTTTAAGACGAGCTCTCTAGGTGAATGTGGTGGCCCATACCGATAATCATGGTCCTCTGTGAGGCTGAGACAGGAGATCTAGAGTTCGAGCCCAACCTATGTAATTTAGCCTCTTAGCGAGACCCTGTCTCAAAATAGGAAATGAAAAAGGCTGGGGATGTAACGCAGTGCAAAGTCTTGGGCTCAGTCCTCAGTACAGAAGAAAAAAAAAAGGAAAACAAGCTCCTTTATCTACTGCCAATAAATGTAGTTCATACGGACTGAGAGCTCTAAGTACTAGTGAACCTTGGTGAGTTTTAAATAAATGAATACAAGCCTGCCATCGTAGTGCATGCATTCAGTAATGCCAGCACTGGAGAAGCTGAGGCAGGAGACCACTGAGAGTTCGAGGACAGCCTGGGCTACACAGGTGAGTTCAGGACCACCTTGAACTACCTAGTGGAAAGCCCGTCTCAAGGTGTGGGGGAACAAGCCTATAATCCCAGCACTCAGGAGGCTGAGGGAGGAGGATGACTGAATTCAAGGCCAGCCTGGACTACATGGTGAGACCCTGCCTCAAACAGTATGGGAGGCTGAGGCAGGAGGATTGCTGTAACTTCCAAGGCCAGCCCGGGATTACTACACAATGAAACACTATCTCAGAAACGAACAATGAAAACTGTCTCAAACACATCCAGCTGTCCCAGCACCCTACCAGAGCAGGCACTGTTATTGCCATCGTTTTACAGGTGTGGAAGCTTAAGGCAGAGGGGGGAAGTGGTTTACTCATTTATTTGTGATTCTGGGGATAGAAGGCAGAGCCTCGTGCCGGCTAGGCAAGAGCCCCACCCCCAGCCTCCAGTTACACACTTAGGGCAGCTGAGTTCATCCTTCCCCGGGATGGAGCCCCGCGCATTTGTCCTCAGCTACAGCCCCAGCTCTTTGTTATTTTGAGGCAGGGTCTCACGAAGTGGCTGAGTTGCCCAACCGAGGCTGAAACCTGCAATCCTCCCTTGTCCTTAAGCCAACTCTAACAAAGATGTGATTAATGTACCAAATACACACCCAACTCAGTTTGATGAGATACAGCTGCGTACCCACTCTCTCCATCACCCCAAAATCTCTTCATGATGCCCCTAGCCGCACTTTGTTTCTTGTTACTGTAGTTTCACTCCCACTTGTCTAACAAAAAATTTTTTTCTAGTGCTTGGTATTCAACCGGGGTCAGTTTACCAGAGCTAGATCTCCAGCCCTTTTTGAGATGGGTCATTTTTGATACTCCTGCCTCAGCCTCTGGAGTAACTCAGATTACATACAGTGTCTAAATTTTCATATGAGGGGCTGGGGATATGGCTCAGTGGAATAAGCACTTCCCTGGCAAGTGCAAGGGCCTGAGTTCAATCCCCAGTTCAGAAAAAAAATAAAAATAAAAATAAATTTTCATAGGAATGGATTATATAGTATGTGCTCAGTTTTCTTTGTAGAGTACATCATAATTTTTAATTATTTTGAGACAGGCTCTTCTTGCCTCAGTCTCCCAACTGCTAGGATTACAGGTGTGTGCCACCATGTCTATATTTATGTCTATTTATTATTATTTATTTTGAGACAGGGTCTTGCTGTGTAGTCCAGGCTGGTCTCAGGTTCTGGGGATCCTCCTCCCTCAGCCTCCTGTATATGAGGATTCCAGGAGTATACTACCATGCCTGGTTTTACCTCAATTTATAACCAGAGAGATCTCAGAACCAATCTAGTTTGCTTTTTTTGTTTTGTCTTTTTAAATACAGGGCCTCAGGGGCTGGTGAGATGGCTCGGTGGTCTAGAGCACCTACTTGGAACAGGCTTGGCAAGGCACAGGGATCACCGTTCAATTCCCCAGCGCCACATGCCAGCCAGCCCCGCCCCCTGGTGGGCTGAGCTGGTCACACACACACACAAATAAAATTTTTTAAAAAATTAAATAAATAAATAAATACAGGGTCTCGGGGCCAGAGAGATAGCTCAGTAAAATACTTGCTTGGTAAGTGCAAAGGCCTGAGTTCAATCCCCAGTTCCGCCAAATAAATAAATAATAAAGGCTCTCACTATGCAGTTCAGGCTGGCCTTGAACTCACAACGATCCTTCTGCCTCAGGCTCCCTAGTGCAGGCAGGTGTGTACTAGCACACCAGGCTTTTTTTTTTTCTTTTTGAGACTGGGTCTATATAGTTAAAAATGGTCCCAAACTTAGGTAGCTCAGGCTGGCCTTGAACTCTAGGTGATCCTCCTGCCTCTGCCTCCCCTACTTAGAATTTTAGAGCTAGAGGTAGGGCACTTGCCTAGGCCCCTTGCACTGAAAAAGAAGGAAAAAACTTTCGGTTTTCCAAATATTCCAAAAAGTCTTTAATATCTAAAATTTAAAACAAATCTTTTTTGGCAAATCAGGTAGGGCAGCCACCACCCACAGCCCTGAGTAAAGGAAGAAATTGGAAAGGCACACAAGGAGGGCAGGGCTAGAGGTCCAGTCTTGCAGCAGCTTCTGAGGTCCGGCTCAGTCCAAGGGTAAGTTCAGGTCCACTGGGGAGGCGGCCAGGATGCCCTCCTGGAAAGGACAGCAGCACAGCTGAGGGCAGGAGGGCGACTTTTGGGAGCCAGGAAGCTAGGAAAGTGATCAAGTGTGTGTGGGTGTGTGTGGGTAGGCCTAGGCGGCAGGGCCTAAGCCACAAGCTACTTCCCTCCTGGAATAAACAGCTTGTCTGGTTAAGGCCAGCTATTAGTCGCTAAGCAACCTTGTGTCACGTGTTACAAACTTTGCAAAAGTATAAATAAAGGATCATTCTGTAGTGCCATCACGTTAGTCTTGCCTATCAGACAGACCAGCGGCCACCTAGCCCAGCTTTTGTCTTCCTGTACATCTTTCTCTTTTCTGCCGCCCTTTCGGGATCGCAGTAAGACCAACGGATCCCTTGAGGTGACCACCCCGCCTGCGGAGAGGCGAGGCGGGAGGAGGGAGCGCGAGGATGGAGTGGGGGGCATCCAGAAGTGGACCAGAGACTTGGGTGATTAAGGGCAGAGGCTGAGTGGTAGCTGTGGGCCCTGTTTGAGGGGCTTTTCCACTCCACCCTGTCAGGACAAGGACAGGGACAGAACCCAAGAGGCTGCGGCGGGGTTTCAGCAGGGTTAGGCTGCTGAAATCCTTGGCCTGGCACCTGTCTCTTCCGAGCCTGCCTGTTACTACCCTGTAAAAGCAGCCTAGCTTACAAGCATGAGAGCTTCCCTGCTCAATTTGTTTTTGTTTTGGTTTTAGGTAGGGTTTTGGCATGCAGTAGTTCAAGTTGGCCTTGAACTCCCAGGATCCTCCTGGCACAGCCTCCAGAGTGCAGGGATCCTAATTGGCTCCATGCTTACCTGGGTCGGAGGGGGATCTCCCTCTCGCCGCCCGGGACACCTCCAGGTCTCCCAAGCTCCCCTAGCGCGCTCCTGCCCCTCTGGGCCATTTACGCACACACTCTCAGGGAGTGCAGAGGTGGCTGCCAGGCCACCGGCAAAACGGTCCCTTGTCACCCCCAGCGCCAACGTCAGGGGGCACCAGAGAAACAGGAACACCAAGTCAGGACCCACTGCTGAGTCCAAGTTCACAGTGAGTGACAGTCTTGCTGCCTGTCCCTCTCGCTGCTCTAGCCCCACAAGCCACCTCTAGAGAACCGGGAAGGGTCCTTCACACGGCCATGGGAGACTGAGGTGGTGGCCAAGGAGGGAATACCAGAGCTAGGAAGGTGGGGACAGCTACAGGTCACCCTGCACCCTGGCGCACATGCCGAGGCCTGCACTAAAGGTGAAGCCAGGAACAGAAGAGTAGAGACTGCTCAGTATTCAGAAGAGGAATTGGGAAGTGGGTACGACACAAGGAAGCAGAACACAGGTGTGAGAGCGCACAGGACTGTGAAGAGCTTGCCAGCCCTTTCAGATAGGAGCTTGGACGGAGGGCCTGAGGGTCGGGGTTTGCAACGCTAGCAATGGAAGCCGGCTCTCTTGCATGGTAGGCAAGAACGCCAGCACTGACCTACCTAATCTCCCTGTTTTGTTTCCCTTTTCTAAAAAAAAAATTGGGGGGCCAAGGAGATGGCTCAGTACAATAAGCACTTGCCTGGCAAGTGCAAGGGCCTGAGTTCAATCCCTGGTTCTGAAAGAAAAAAAAAACAAAACAAAACTGGGGGGCAAGGTCTTACAGTATAGTACAGGCTGGCCTCAAATTTGTGGTGACCTCTTGCCTCAGCCTTCTGAGTGCTGGGAGGGATCGCAGGTGTGTGCCACCAATGCCTGGCTACTTGCTCTGGAGACAGGGTTACACTGTGCAGCTCAGGCTGGCTTTGAGTCTCCTCAAATGTCGGGATTACAGGTGTGCACCCTGCTCTGGCCTTTTCTTAAATTTTGATTTTTTTTTTTTTCTTTGAGACAGAACCTCACTATGTAGCTTAGACTGCACTATTTCCCCCCACCCCCCCCCAGAACCGGGGATTGAACTCAGGCCCTTGCATTTGCCAGGAAGCGCTTATTCCACTGAGCCATCTCCCCGGCCCCTAGACTGAACTACTGTTATATAGCCCAGGCTGTCCTTCAACTCACGGTGCTTCCCCTGCATTGGCACGCTGAGTGGTTGGGTCACAGGTATGTGCCACTACTACACCAAGTTGGTAGCTTACCTGGGGTCCTGGGCTCAGTACCCAGCAGCATAAATAAGAAGCCAGGCATAGTGGTACACACCTGGAATCCCTGCCCCTGGGAGACTGAGGCAGATGGATTGTTGGGCGTTCAAGACCAGCCTGGGCTATAAAGTGAGCTGAAGGCCGGCCTGAACTGCATAACAAGACCTTGTCTCAAAACCGAACAAATACATAAGGGCAAGGAAGCCCCCCCCCCATTATCCCAGGGCACCGCAGAAGCAGAAGCGAGGAGGCAGAGAAAGGGATGTGAAGGTAGGGCATTTTGGCAGGCAGCATAGGAGAGGCAGGCAGTAACCAAGCGATCATGAAAATGCCCAAAGGTGCCAGGCTGTGCACCAAGTATGCCCCACCTACTCCCCACAGGGACCCTCAGGCCAGGACCACCAACCCCACCTTACAGAGGAGGACACAGGAGGCCTGTGAGGGCCCTGCCTATTTGGTATCTGACAGCTGGTGTCCACCAGTGACTTTAGCTGGGCACAGTGTCCGAACGAATCTGTGCCCAGTGCCCAGCTCGAGGCTCAGTAACAGACTGAATGAATGGTGGAGCTGGGAGGTGACAGGATTGCAAGGAAACTACACCACCCCTACCCACTCTGTGGTGGCACAGCTGTACACTGGGGCTCAGAGGTTTGGTGGCTTACCCAGCCCCCTTGGGCCTGGATCCAGGGTGTAAAGCTGTGCACATGCTCCACACTGAGGCCAGCCAGGGTGCCCCCCAGCCGGGCCACACGCCGGCTCAGCTCCATAGCCAGGGCCAGGCGGGCCAGGGGCTCAGGGGAAGGCGGTGGGGGCCCAGGGCATGGTAGTGAAGGGCTGGTGCAGCTCAGACCAGGACTGCCCTCCCGGCTGGAGAACAGCTCCACTAGGCGGGCGAAGGAACCAGTGGACAGGCGGGCCAGCCTGCGACGCAGGGCGGGGTCTAGCGCCAGCTGTGGGATGGGAGGGAAAGAGGCAGCTGACCTCACTCAGCCAGGCCAGGATGGCTGACACTAGCCACGGCCCATCCATTCCCCCATCAGTCTCAGACTCTATGGTCTCTACCAAAAGGCCTCCCAATGTGGCCTAGAACCTAAGCCACACACCCCCAACTAGTTCTTCACTGCCAGAGCCAAGTCTTACTTTAGCTGAGTTTTAGAATGCTAATCTAGCCATGCCTCTTGCATTCGGGGAATGCAACCTTAACACCAAAGAAAGCCATTCACTTAAATACCCTAACCATGCCCCATCATTCAACCCTTCTTTGAAGGTCTCTCTCCTTTCCAATCTTCCAAAGAAAATGTAGATTCAGCTGCTTTTTTTTAGTACCCAGGATCAATCTCAGGACCTTGTACTTGCCAAGCAGATGCTTAAGCTGCTGAGCTATCTCCCCAGCCCCAAATTCAGCTTCTGATCCCTCACCCCAACCATCCCACCACTCCTGTCCTCAAGAGACCACTGAACAGAGGGTCTGTCACCTTCTGGTTGATAACTTCTGCCTCCTCCTCCAGCAAGGCCACCAGCCTCCGCAGCAGAGCTTCCTTCTCCGTGGGTGGGGGACCCTGCAACTCTAGGGGCAGAAGATAATTGGCCTGGAGACAGTGCCCCCTTCCCTCCCCCTTCTCTAGGGCCCCTCTGTCCTCACCTGGGCTGGGTGGAGACCTTAGCTGCTCTTGGACCAGCTGTTCTAGCCGCTGGGCCACCAGGGTATAGAAGTCAGGGGCAGCTGGGCCTGGGGTGCAAACAGTCAATGACACTTGGTCTCTTTGGGGTAAAATGAAGTTCAGTGAACAAACCTGATAAAAGATCCTCATATTATTGAAACTGTCCTACTGATTGATTTTAAAATTATCTCATTGCCATTTGTTTCTCAATAAAATTATTTTTTAAATAATCCTCAAATTCTGTACCTTCCACTTTGTTGTATGGAACTCCAAATGTCAGCACTAGACTGGACTTTGAAGATTATTCCATACAAGGAAGGCAGACAAGGCATCCCTGCTCACTACCCTCTCCTTCACATTTCAGACATCACCAATTGATCACAGAATTCCTCTCTCTCACAGCAAATTCCTTTTCATGCTAGTGCCATGGCAGCCAGTACTAGTCTATCTTGCTTTACCTATGAGAGGAAACCTGTCCCTCACTCTTAAGCTTGATGACCTGCTACCCCGCTGCTATTCTGCTTCTAAAAAAAACAGAGAAGCAGAGAAAAGATTTTTCCTAGTAATACAAACGTATCCTAGTAATACAAATATCCCTGACTCTACTAGGGATACCTGTTTCTGCTAAAGGGACACTCTTAGGGGCCAGAAGCACAGATGGAAACAAATACCAACTAAAGGGGGTAGCCTGGGCTTAGTGACATATGCCTGTAGTTTCAGCACTTGGAAGAATGATGCAGAAGTATCTCTCCAAGGCCAGTCTGAGCTACAGATCAAGACCCTGTTTTTAAAAGAATGACCAAAGCCCACAAATGCCTAACCTCCCCACAGTTAGCTCACAGAATTGACAAAAATCTGAGCTGGAAGGGGCCGGGGAGATGGCTCAGTAGAATAAACTGGCAAGCGCAAGGGTCTGAGTTCAATCCCAGTTCCACCAAAAAAAAGTCTGAGCTGGAGCTG
The DNA here is from genome assembly GCF_000260255.1 of Octodon degus. Taxonomy (NCBI): domain Eukaryota; kingdom Metazoa; phylum Chordata; class Mammalia; order Rodentia; family Octodontidae; genus Octodon; species Octodon degus. Next base: position 1,191,291 of record NW_004524844.1, read on the forward strand.
AGGGCAGAATGATAAAGGGGGTGCTGGAGACCTCACACAGCTCCATGCTAGCTAAGAGACCTTGAAATAGTACTTGGCAGTACTTTAGGATCCTGGCCCTGCTGGTTCCAGGGTTAGGATCTAAGGAGTCTCTTACCAGGTGCTGAGCCATAGCAGGGGCGGAGGGGCAGGGAGCAAGGCCTAGAGGACTCAGGAGGAACGGCTCCTCGGCCCAGGGGACAGGGAAGACATCTTCGAAGGCGGCTCAGGAAGTCCGTTGGCTCCACTTGGGCAGGGCTCCTGGGGAGAGGACCTCAGAGAGTGACCCCAGAGACGTCCTGCAAGCAGTCCCTTTCTCCTCTTGGAGGACCCTTCCTTGGAACCCCAGGGAGACAGACAGGAAAGAGAAGACAGGCTGAGATCAGGAGCAAGAGTTAAAGAGGCCTTCGACCCCCAAGCCTGGGGGAAGAGAGCAAGCCCTCCTACCTCGGTGGAGTGGGGGGCAGGGACCCGGCAGCCTCGCCCTGCCTCAGAAAGGCAGCTAGGACCCTCAGCGTGTCCTCCCGGAGCCCCAGCTCTTCTGAGCCTGCCATGGAGGCAGCTGTAAGAGACAGGCAGAGAGATGGTCTCAAGGTTTTGTTGGAGGGGTCGGGGAGATGGCTCTGTGGAATAAGCGCTGCCCTGGCAATCGCAAGGGCCTGAGTTCAATCCCTGGCTCTGTTGGAAGCGGAGGCTTCGGGGGCCAGAACTCCTAGGCCCTGAATGGAGAACAGACAGGAACCATATCCCCAAGAGTAGGGTGCTGAATCTTTTTTAAAAATTTTATTTATTTGTGGGCGGGGGGCAACTCAGCCCACCAGGGGGCGGGGCTGGCTGGCATGTGGTGCTGGGGGATTGAAGCGTGGTCCCTGTGCTTTGCTAAGCTTGTTCTAAGTAGGTGCTTTAGACCACTGAGCCATCTCACCAGCCCCAAGGGTGCTGAATCTTTGGGAAGAGTTGGGGTTTGGGACCAAAATTCCTGGGTTACCAGTGGGAGATTTGGGATGAGAACTACTTTACCTTGGGAAAGGGGGACGTAGACTCCTGGTTCTGAGGAGAATGAGATTTGACTCTATTCAAGCAGTGTGAGCATTGTGAAGGAGCCAAACACCAAGCTGCTTTAACTCAGATCAGAAACTGCCAATACCAGCAGGCTTTGCGGCAAACAGTTCCCTTGTTCCGTGCTTCTTCGGCGCTCAGCCTTCTGGGAAGTGTAGTTCCAAGCATCAGGATGGCCCGGGGGCCTTCAGCGTTGGGAGCCGGGGAAGCGGGGTTAGGATGTCAGTTCCTGGATTCTGGTCCCCTCCTCTTCCCTCCTTACCCCAGCCCTCGACAACACCCTACTCACCTAGTGCAGGGCTCCGCCGCAGCCGCCGTCCTCGCCCCCGCCACCACTCACGTTGTACAAACTTTTTATTAGTTCAACTTTCCCGCGCCTGCGCACTGCTGACTTGTTAACCGCCCCAAGGCAGAAGGGGCGGGGCGGAGTGCCGTCTAATTTGCATATGACGTTCCCAGGATGCCTGTGGCCGGAAGATGAAAAAAGAACTTAAATGGTACAGCCGGGTTCTTAGCACCGCCCAATTGTGTTTTGAATTTTTACCCAAAGGATAGTAAAGTTTTTACCATAGAAAAATCGATAGAGAAGAACGATCCCAGCGCTCTGTTGTTTAGCTAATAGGAAACGGGGTACGTAGGTTCGAGAGATACCAGGAGCACGCAAAGAGGGTGCAGCCCCATACCCAGCGCGCCTCGATACTTCCAAGGTAGGTAACGCGGAAGAGCTGGGGAAAGCTTGAAGAGCTGGCATCCGGAGCGAGCATCGAGGGAGAGGAAGGGTCTGCACTGATAGCTGCAGAGGAAGGCTGTGCACTCTGCGAAACAAGCAGGGAGGACCGGGGAGATAGCTCAGAATAAGCGCTTCCCTGGCAAGCGGAAGGGTCTGAGTTCAATCCCCGGTTCCGCCAAAAAACAAACAAACAAAAAAATACAATCAGGGAGCTGCAATGGCTGGCGCTGGAGTTCGGCTAAGGGAAAACTAGAGAAACTCAGGAGGAAGAGAGGCGCCCTCTTCACTGGAGGTTCCAGGGAATGGGGGGGGCAGGTCTCCCCCCCCCCGGGGGTCGTTGTGGATGGAGGGATTAGGAAAGGGGATCTGTGGCATAATGGTAGACGTCTGCATGGGGCAAAGTACGGGAGTAGCAGCTACGCTGAAATAACTAGGGAGGAAGGCCATTCTGGAAGTAGGGCTACCTGCTTGATGATGTGGGTAAGGCAAGAAAGCGAAGGGTCTGAACTGGAGGAATTGAGAGACTAGAGCGGCTGCTGAACACTTGGGAAGGGAAGAGAGTCGGCTCCGGATATGGAGAGTCCTCTCAGGACAGGAGCACGGCAGAGGTCCCCGGTTTGTACCCCAGGAAAACATGGGTGAAGGGCCTGCCCCGTAGCTCGGGAGAGGGAGGTCTCGGTGTGAGCGCCCCGGGCGAGCGGGCCCAGAAGCCTGCCCGCTCCCAGGAACTGTCCCGTGCGCGCAGGCCCGACTATGGGAACCCCGAAGCCGCGGATCTTGCCCTGGCTGGTGGCGATGCTGGACGGGGGGCAGCTGGAAGGTGTGGCCTGGCTGGACGAGAGGCGCACGCGCTTCCGCATCCCTTGGAAGCACGGCCTGAGGCAGGATGCGCAGGTGAAAGACTTCGGCATCTTCCAGGTGCGTGGGCCCCGGAGTACAGTAAGTACGGGAAACCGAGAGCTCTGCACGGAGCGAAGAGGACTGTGGTAGAGCTCTTGTTCATGCACAAGGCTTTGGTTTGATCCTTCGCACCACAATTGGTGTAGTCTTGGATCTGGAGGGACGGGGCCATTAAAAACCTTCCTGATGGGATACTACAGGCAAGGAATGGCTAGTTTTGGGATTAGACCAGTGAAGTGGGCTTGGATGACTAAGGAAGTGCGTCCTCGAGATTGGGAGCTCATTGTGGGTGGGGCCATCGTGGTAGAATTCTTGAAACACTGGAGATTGGGTGACTGACCACCAAATTAGGATAATGTGGTAAACTGTTAGAAATGTGATGAGATGGTGTTATCAGAGTGTGCTGGAGCAGTGTAGCCAAATTAGACACCAAGCATAGAAAACTAGTGGGTTT
>NW_004524844.1:1194551-1238339 GCF_000260255.1 Octodon degus
TAGCTCAGTGGCACAGCATCCACTGGACAAGGGCGAGGTCCTGAGTTTGATTCCGAGTATAAAAAAAAACAAAAACGTAGAGAGCTAGGTGTGGTGACACACCCCTGTATTCCCAGGGCTCAACATGCTGAGCCAGGAGGATTGCTGTAAACTCCAGGCCAGCCTGTAATACATAGCAAGATCCTGTCTCAAACAAAACCTAGAGTTTAGAAAGCTGGAGGTGGGCAGGGATAAAGGTTGCTGGGGCGGAGACCCCATGGTTATGGGCAGTGGGTGTTGTGGATTTGCTCCTTGGCTTTGGAGGAGGCAGGGCCAGGCTCCCCGGGCTGCAGTCCATGTGGTCTTCCTCACTATCCTGTACTAATGTTGCCACAGGCCTGGGCTGAAGCCAGCGGTGCCTACATTCCCGGGAGGGATAAGCCCGATTTGCCAACCTGGAAGAGGAATTTCCGATCAGCCCTGAACCGGAAGGAAGTGTTGCGTTTAGCTGAGGACCAGAGCAAGGACCCTCACGACCCTCATAAGGTTTACGAGTTTGTGGACCCAGGTGTGTCAAAGCAGGCTTTTCCACGGAGCTTTGGGATGGGGGGTGCTCTGGAATCCATACTGTGCTCATTCACCCCTTATCCACAGAAGCCAGGGACTCTTCCCAGCTGGACACCTCTCCAGAAACCGAGGAAGGCAGTACTTCTGATGCCCAGGTGAGGGCGCACGCAGCCCTCTCTCCATTCTGCCCTGTCCGGTGGCCCCACTCAGGCCTTATCCTCGCCATTCCCACCCCTCTAGCCTGTCACAGGCTTGACTCTGGCCAGGCTGATGATGTCTGGCTCTGTTTCCTCCAGGAAGATATCTTAGAGCTGCTGAGTGACATGGCCTTGGTCCCACTCCCTGATGACATGGCCCAAGGGCAGTACCCTCAGCTCTTGAGCCCCAACTTGGACAACCCCATTCTCTGTCCAAACCCAACACCTTCTGAAAACCCACTGAAGCTGCTGCTGGTGCCTGAGGAACGTGAGTGCCAGCTGTGCGGTGGCGGGGGCACAGTGGGCACAGTGGGCCCTCAGCTGGTCTCTTAATTTCTTCCCCTTCACACAAACACCACTGTTGCTGTTGCTGCCACTGCTGTTGCCACCACTCAGAGTGGGAGTTCGAGGTGACCGCCTTCTATCGGGGCCACCAGGCCTTTCAGCAGACCATCTTCTGTCCTGGGGGCCTGCGGCTGGTGAGCTCCGAAGCTGGTGACAGAAAACTGCCTGGACAGCCAATAACACTGCCAGACCCTGGGATGTGCCTGACAGACCAGGTGGTAACAGAGTATGTGCGGCGTGTGCTGGACAGCCTGGGCGGGGGCCTGGCTCTGTGGCAGGCAGGGCAGCGGCTCTGTGTGCGGCGGTGGGGGCACTGCCATGCATTCTGGGCCATAGGCGAGGAGCTGCTCCCTGACTGCGAGCATGGGCATAAGGGCGAGGTCCCCAAGGATGTGGACAGCGACGTGTTTGACCTAAGGCCCTTTGTGACAGGTGAGTGCCCCATGTGGGAATCAGCAGGGGCTGGGTGAAGGGCATTAGGAGCAGGCAGTGTGGGCACTGGGTTCAGACCCTGCCCTCCGCCTGGGCAGCACCTGGCTCCTCGCCACCGCACAGCTGGGGAGCCATAGGCCCAGCACTAGGTCCCAGGGAGCTGGCTGCTGCCACTCGCGTTACTGGAGCACATGTCCAGCCAGCAGGAGGGCACTTGTCCAGCATCTCCCAAACACCCCCAAAAAGCTAACAGGAAAGAAGACCCTTAGGGCTTTGCTGGCCAGCAGAACTCTGCAGTGACGCCAGTGGGTCTTGGATGGTACCCACTAGCTACCCTGACTTTAGAGGCAGTGAGCTGAGTGCAACCCAGGAGCAAGTTTGAAACTTTATTTCATGTTAGTTACTTTTTTTTTTTTTTGAGACAGGGTCTCCCTTTGTAGTTTAGGCTGGCCTTAAACTTGCAGTGATCTTCCTGCCTCACATGCTGGGATTATAAGCATATACCACCACACCTGGTTTAATTATAATTTAAATGTAAATGGCTGCATATAGCAACTGTCTACATCCTGAACAGCACAGCTCCAAGGAATTAAGAGCAGTAAACTCAAACCCTCCCCCAACTGCACCGATCCCTGGGGTGGGACTCTCCTCCTCAGGGCCTGGTTCCCCTCTGAAAGATGGGGCTCTGGGTGCGCAAGAGAAGGGCAGTGGGAACCAAGGAGGAGGAAGACCAGCTTATAGCAGAATTCCAGGGACTTCTCTTCAGATGGGCAGCCCCTCCCCCCATGGTGACAAAGGGAATTAGTTAGTGGAAATGGGGTTACTACTTGCATTGAAGGCATGGGGTGGGGAGGGGCTCTCTCCCCTTCTCTGACTAGTCCTGGACCCCCAGATCTGATTGCCTTCATGGAAGGAAGCGGACATTCGCCACGCTACACTCTCTGGTTCTGCCTGGGGGAGTTGTGGCCTCAGAGCCAGCCGTGGGTCAAGAAGCTTGTGATGGTCAAGGTGCCTACAGCCCTGGGTTCCTAAGAGTGGGAGGCTGGGGTTACAACAGGAACCACTCCCAGAAGCCTTAGAAGATATATATAGATATATATCTATATCTATCTATCTATATATATATAATTTTTTTTTTTTTCTTTTGACGGAACCGGGGATTGAACTCAGGCCCTTGCACTTGCCAGGCAAGTGCTTATTCTACTGAGCCATCTCCCCGGCCCGGAAGATAGTCTTAAGCCTTAGACCCTTGGAAGGGTCAGCTATCGGCAGTTCCTTCACACCCTGTCCTCAGCCTAGAGTTCGTTTGACCTTCCAGGAGTCCCGACCACAAACCGCCCAGCCTGGGATTTTTTGACAATGGGGAAGACTGTAGTCCTGCAGCCATGCTGCTCAGGCTTCCTTCTGGGCTGCTCCCATGGTGGACAGCGGCTACGTGTCTTCCCTGACTGGTCCATCTCTGCCCTTCCTCAGGTGGTTCCCACTTGCCTCAAGGCCCTGTTGAACATGGCCCGGTCAGGAGGGGCCTCCTCACTGGAGAACACTGTGGACTTGCACATTTCCAACAGCCAGCCCCTCTCCCTCACCTCTGAGCAGTACAAGGCCTACCTGCAGGACCTGGTTGAGGACATGGATTTCTAAGCCACCGGGAGGCCTGAGCTCTGGCCTTTCACTTGCATCAATAAAGCAGTCCATGCTGCACTTAGGGGTATGTCTGGTGTTGGGTGTCCCCAGGCTGGCCCGGTCACAGCTGGCTTTTTTTGGTGGAACCGGGGATTGAACTCAGGCCTTTGTGCTTGCCAGGGAAGCGCTTGTTCCACTGAGCCATCTCCCCAGCCTCTTTTTTTTTTTGGGCTCCGAATGCCTTCAGGGCAGGTTTGGCTGGCTTGAGTTATGGGGATTGAACCACAGCACCCTGAGCCTGACTGCTTTGTTGAAGCAGCCACTTGAGCTGAGCTAAGGGGCAGGCCCCCTGGCTGCTGTTCTGACGACGGGGTCTTGATTCACCCTTCTCTGCAGCTCCCACAACTCAGGTGCCCAACCCAGGAGGACCAGCCTTGTTATATGTTTCCCTCTTGCCAGGGACCTGGCGAGGTGACAGCCACCCATTTCACAGACTATGACACTGAGGCTTAGAGAAGCCACAAATAGAAAACCTAGCTCAAAACCATGAGCTGACTCCAGCTACACTGCCCAAGAGAGGCAGAGGTGACTCCAGCCCAGGCCCGGTGCTCGGGGCTCTGCTGCCTCTGGCATGTGAGGCCTGCCTGTCCTGGGGACTGTGACCTTCCCTCCTCCCAGTGGGGCCGCAATTCTGGATAAGGAGGGACTGACAATATGGTCCTTGCTGTTATATGCCTCAGTTTCCCTCAGAGGCTTATAACAGGGCTGCTTATAAGAACACAACAGGGATAGAGAACCCCCCCCCCCATTTTGGGGAAACTGAAGCAAACATGGCCTCAGAGGCCTGAAGTGCCGAAAGCACCAATCAGGCGGCTCAGGGTCCCTGCCTCCTGCCACCCACACTTCCAATCGATAGCTGCTAACCACCAGCTCCTGTGCTCTACTGGTGGGGTCCTGTGTGATCCCCCAAACCACTGACTGCATTAAAGAAAGCAGGGCCCAACATGAGGCAGCTCCCAACCTCATGCTGGGCCTTTACTATGACCCTCCTTGTTTCTTTCCCAAGTCTTGTCTCTGAAATGGGCGGGCTAAAATAATGGGGCTGGGGTGACATTTAATGAAGACTTTAATGAAACTGAAGGGAGGGACACGAACAGGAGGGGCGCAATGGAGACAGGCTTGGGGCCATGGGAGATGGGCTCGGGCAGGGCAGGGGGCCCCCCTCTTCCCCACAGTGACTCCCCCAATCATTCCACTGACCAGGGGGGAAGTGGAGAGGTGGAGCCATAAATACGTCTGCAATCTCAGAGGCGAGGGGAGGAAGGAGCAGCCAGGGGCTCAGAGTGGGGGCAGGGGCAGGCCCGGTCCACCCTTGTCTGGGGGCCCTGGCTCCTTGGGTGGCCGTGGTGGTCCTGGGGGGTCCCCCGGCTTGCGGCCGTGCTTGCGGAAGTATCGGTAGCGCTGGACGTAGGCCCGCACCAGGTTGCTCACCTTCACTGGGTTGATCTCCCCACTTTTGCTGTGGCAGATCTGGGGAGCCAGGAGCACCCAAGTCACCACCACCACGCAGGCCACCTCCACCTTGGACTGCCAGGCACACCCAGGGACTGGGGCCCATTCTCTAAGTAAAATGCACACGCCACCACTTGTTCCCCTTGCTGACAGGCTCCTCTGTGCCTACAGCACAGGCGCAGGGACACTGGCAAAACCTTGGCCTCTGCCTGACCTCCCTGTCTGCACATCCCATGCACATGCCCCCTATTCAGCCCACACCCCACCTTGTGGACGGCCTTTCTCAGGATATCCTTGTACTCCTCCTTGGTGATGTCCTTTTTCTGATAGTATGGCTTGATGGCCAGTTTCACCTCCTCCACCGCCCGCTCTTGTGTGTGCAGCTTCTTCAGATACTGGTTGGTGGTGTCATGGTGGGAAAAAGACAGGTCGGAAAGATGCTGCAGCACCCCAGGGCCTACTGGCCTCCGCACCCCACACCCGCCACCCTTGGAGGTAAAGTCCTGCTTCCAGTCTGCCTTGCGTACTGCCTGCTGTAGTTATCCCGGCTCAGCAGGCACCTCCAGGCCATGACCAGGACATCTGTTCCCTGCCCTGCCCTCACAGTCAAGTGGGGAGATAAACATCAGCCCAGGAATCATGACTTTTAAATCTGACCTTAGAGGGCTGCTGGCTGTAGCAGAAAACTGCCACTCGGCTCTACAGCAGGGCAGCCGCGCCTGTCTGGGTTTTCAGCCTTGCCCTGGCTCCCGTGGACAGTGGGGCTAAGGAGTGCTTGGGCAGGGGGCGCAGGAGGTGTCTGAGCTCCACTGTGGAGACAGCACAGTGGTACTAGTTCTGTTTCACCACCACCATGGGCAACTGAACCTCTGATTCATCTGAAAAATGTGACAGCACGCATGGGGAGGGTAGGCCACAACCAGATACAAGTCCATCCAAGGCACTCGGTGGACAGGGAATCACATCTCCTGCCTTGGAAATCTGCAAAAGCAGTTGGGATGATCTGGGCGTGGTGACACATGCCTGTAATCCCAGCACTCAGGAGGCTGAGGCAAATTCAAGGCTACCCCGGGCCATACAGTGAGCCAAGGCCCTCGATGACCTTCCTCAGCTACATTCCTCCAAGCTATGGTGGAGCTGCCAAACAGGAAGTGGGTTTTTCTTTTCTTTTTTTTTTTGATACCAGTAATCGAACTTAGGACCTTGTACTTGCCAGGCAAGCGCTTATGTGCCACTGAGCTCTCCCCTGCCCAAGAAGGAGGTTTCTAAGACAAGAGCCCCAGGAAAGGCACTGCTCCTGGACACCCATTCCAGAGTGGCAGCAAGAAACTAAGGGCAGCAAACAGACCAGGCCGCAGGACGGAGGATCCAGGTCCTCCTACGAGGTCCCTGGGGTCTCAGGCCTGCAGCATGTGCTGGGGCCCTGTCCCTAAGGCTCCCAGGGGCACTTCTAGGCTGTAGTGCTTTTCCTCTGGTGCCCCCACAAGGCAGGTAAGGGTGGGCCACGCCACACACTGGCTCTGCAAGGGAGCTGGGAGGCAACAGGGACAGAAGATTAAGTCTGCAAGTGCCCACAGGCATTCTCCCTTTTTTTTTTTTTAATGTTTCCTTTATTTATTTTATTTTTTTTTTATGGTCAGCTCAGCCCACCCTGGGGGTGGGGCTGGCATGGCATGTGGTGCTGGGGATAGAACCGAGGTCCCTGCATACTTGCCTAAGCAGGTGCTTTAGACCACTGAGCTATCTCACCAGCCCCATTCTCCCTTTTTTTGAAGAAGTTCTTGCCTTTTCTTTTGAAAACCACCCTCTCCCACTTTCAGAGTGAGAGAAGAGAAATCAATGTGATTGAGGGGTACATGGATGGAGGTATGCCTGGAAAGGTGTATGTGTACATGTGTGGGTGTGTTTATACACACATACAGGCCTACAGCATTTTCTTTCAAACATACCAGGCATGGTAGCACCCACTTGTGATCCAGACTGGGGGAGGCTGAAGGTGGAGGATCACTATGAGTTCAAAAGCCAGCTTCAGCTAGAGTTCAAGACCAGCCTGAATTGCATCAAGACTGTGAGAGCTGGCTGGGGAGATAGCTCAGCAGCACAGCATCTGCCTAGCAAGTGCAAAGTCCTGAGTTCCGTTACCGGTACCAAAAAATAAAGAATAAACTCAAACTTAACCTACACTCTTTTCCCATTCATCCATCATGGTGGAAGTTTGTTCCTTATGATCTAATGACTGACTTATCCACCTCTCCCAAGGCCAGCTCACCTTGTCTGTGTCCCCACGTCCCTCGGAGCTACTGCTACCCTCTCTCTTGTCAGACACAACAGCCAGCCCAGTGGGGGTAGGTGGGGTAGAACCACAGCCCCCCAGAGGGAGGCTGCCTGGAAGCAGGTAGCTAGAAGGGCCAGGGGGCAAACCCAGAGAGGTGGGCACAGGAGCTGGAGTCACGCCCAGACTTGAGGGTGGCTTCCGGTGGCTGAGGATCTGTGGGAAGAGGGGGGGGCAATGAGTAAAGGCACCTCATGGTTCCTACCCTAACTTCCCTACAGTACCAGGACAATAGCCTCCACTTCTAGCCAATACCTTGCCCCCAAGGCCTGCTGGGAGTTGTAGTTCCTCTCCTAACCCAAGACAATAAACAAAAGGGTTTGGGGGACTTCCCCACAAAAGCACACCTGGTTGGTGGCCTGAATCAGCTCCTGGGCCTTTGCTCGGCTGGCCAAATTGGCCTCTTCCATCTTGAAGAGAAGTGCAGTCACTACAGGAGGCAGAGAAGTGAGAACAGGAGGTGACAAGAAGCACTGGCCCAGGTCCTGCTACCATCTCCCACTCTAGCCAGGCCTTGGAGCCTCATGCTCTGAACAGGATAAAGAATCACCTTGTCCCCTACGTGTCCTTATGACTCGAGGTGTGTAATAGTGCCAGAGAATGGAGGTATGACACCAGAGTCACTGAGGAACAAGATGGTGGCAGGTCTTGGGATTTTGTCCCCCTCCCACCTGTGTTCAGTCTCAGCCTCTGCCCCTTCCTGTGAGGTCTGACAAGCTACACCATCTCCTAAAGGACAGAGCCCTGCTCCACCCATGCTTTTTGCTCCCTTCAAGTCTGGCTCTTGGTAGGTCCTAGCACCATGTTACTGTGCTGGCCAACAGCTGTTTGGACCCGGGACACCTACAGGACCTACAAGAGGACCTAAGTGGACCACCCTGTCACTATGTATTTCCCTTCAGAGGACCCCTACTCCTTCCCATCCCCATCCTCCTGGTCCTGCCTCATCAGCACCACCCCAGGGGCACTCACAGGCCAGGACACCACTGGTGGTACAGTCCACACCAGCTGGCAGATTCCAGGGCATAGGCGGGGGCAGTGTGGGCAGCTGGGAGACTCGGGTTGCTGGCCCATCCTCTGCCCCTGAGTCTCCAGCTGTGGACCCTGCACTGGGTGCAGTGCTCGGGGCGGCGGGAGCTGTGCTGGTGGCTGTAGTGGTGGCAGGCTGCTGCTGCTCCTCCTCTTCCTCCTCCTCCTCCTCATCTTCCTCCTCCTCCTCCGCACCACCTCGGACCCCAGCATCCTCAGCAGCCTCCTCAGGCAAGAAGGAGACCTCAGGGGTCTTGCAGCTACTGTCCACAGTCTGTGAGTCTGGGGTGAGTGCTGGGGGCGGAGGGGCTGCCTTGGGGGGTGGGGTACTAGGGGCCTTGGCAGCCCGCTCCTCTCCAGACCAAGAAGTCTCCTCAGCCCCTTTGGCTCCTGCTGCCTGGCTGCAGCTGTCTGCCTTTGACTTCTTCAGCAACACCGGACCACTGCTGCTCCCACTGCTACCCCCACCACGGATCTTTTTCCTGGTCTTAGATGGCTTGGTCTTTCCCTTGGTCCCCTTGGCTTTCTTGGCCCCGGCCTTGGCCTTGACCTTGGTCTTTTTGGGCTTGGTGCTGCCTGGTGCAGCCTTGGCCGGTTCGGTGGGAGCCCGTTCATCAGGCTTAAGGAAGGGAGAGCGGCTCTCTCGATCGCGGCTAAACTTGACCCCGATAGAGCCCAGGCCAGCAGAGGCAGAATCCTTGGCTGGGGTGGTACTGCTGACACCCTCTCGGATGAGCACTGCTACCTTGGACTGCAGTTTCACCTTCCGGGAGGAACAGGACGATGAGGACGACGAAGAGCCTGAGCCGCTGCTGACTGGTGGCTTTGGCGGGGGCCCTGAGGAAGGTGCTGACTCCTTGGAAGGCCGGGCCTTCTTGGAGGACCTGTCCCTGTCCCTGTCCCGATCCCGGTCCCCCCCATCCAAGGCCTTCCTCCGAGAGCCCTTCTCCCGGGAGGAGGAAGAGGAGGAAGCAGCCCCTGAGCGCCTGCGGTCCTTTTCGCCACTCTTGCCCCCACGCTCCTCCCCACTTAGGCCCTCTGAGTCGTATAGGACCTCACGCTTGGGGGAGGTGGCGGGCACCGGGGAGGGTCCTCGGGGGTCCGACTTGTCAAGCCGGCCCACGGTGATGGTCCGCTTGATGGCGAACAGATCGTGGTCCGTGAGGTCCTGTATGGAGGGTGGGACGGCGCCCCGGCGGCGACTATCCCGCTCGACACCAGCAGAGGAGCCAGAGGGCTGTGGCACAGGTACGGGGGCCTTGTCCCCTGTGTCCCCTGCTCGCTTCTCGCCCCTGGACCGCGATCGCTTCTTCTTCTTCTTGCTGCTACCACCATCACGGTGTTTGCCACGGTGCCGCTCGCGCCTGGAGGACGAGGATGATGAAGTGGCCGGAGGTGGGGAGGCTGAACGCCGCCGCCGCCGCCGCTTCTCCCGAGACCTGGACCTGCGGCTGCTCCCACGGCGGCGGTCGGAGCTGCGTGAGCGGCGGCGGGCAGAGCGGGAGCGGGAGCGAGATCGGGAGCGGCGGCGAGCAGAGGATGAGGTGTGGGAGCTGGGCTTGTGGTCACGGGAGCGGTGCTTCTTGGAGTCCCAGGGTGAGGCAGGAGCAGGCGGAGCCGGCTGTGCGGACGAGGACGAAGAGGCCTCCTTGGGCTCCCCGCCACTCCGCTTGCGCTCCCGCCTCGACTTCTTGCGCGTGGGCGGGCCCGTGGCTGCAGAGGCCGTGGCAGTGGCAGGGGCGGTGGCTGGGGACGGCGAGCGCTGGCGATACCGCTCCCGCCGTTGCGTGAGGATCTTTCGGCGTAGGTCCAGGCCGCCCCAGCGAGTGTCAGCGGTGGGAGGCGCGGGCGCCGGGTCGCCCAGGTCCACCTGCAGCGCACCCTCACCGTCTGACTCGGCATGAAGCGACAGGAAGTCGTCGCCCTCCGGGGCCCGGGCCGCCGGGGTCTGTGGGACAGGCTGAGGCGCTGGGGCTGCTACCGAGGCAGGGGGCTGCCGGGCAGCTCTGCTGCCCCGGAACAGGGACACAGCCACCCGGGGCTCCTCCTCTGGCTGCACAATCTCACCCTCCTCAATCTCTGAGTCGGGAGGGGGAAGCAAAGGCGGCGGGAGAGCAGCTCCACCGGCGGTGACCACCTCCACGGACACCTTGCCTTCCCGACAGGCCTCCGCCTCAGCCCCCACCACGAAGACGCGCCGGCGAGTGGCTGCCTCGGCCCGCGTGGAGTCAGCCTGGGGCGGTGTTCCCGGGGTGGGCCCGGGCTGAGTGGGCTGGGGGTCCGGGCGCGGGCTGTCGTCACCTGGGAAGTCCTGGCTCAGGCTGTTGTCGTCATAGATGCCCGCCAGAGTCTCCGAGATGCGGCTGATGCTCTGTGACAGGCCTTCCTCCTCCTCCTCATCTTCTTCCTCCTCTTCCTCCTCTGGAGAGGGTGTCCCCGCGGAGGAGCTGGGGTTGGAGCCAGTGGGCTCAAAAGGGTCGTACTTTTGCTCCGGAGCAGGGGGTGGGGAGTAGGCCTCGTCCGTGGGGTGGAAGGGGTCATAGATGTCGAATCGGGGGGCAGGTTGGGCTGGGGGAGCAGGGGGTGGAGGGGGTGGAGGAGGGGAAGGGGAGGAAGAAGAGGGAGATGGGGAAGGGGAGGAGGAGGCAGAGGAGGGTGCCGGGGGTGGGGCAGGGCCCCCATCTCCTGTGCCCAAGGTGAGGAGGTGGCGGGCACAGGTGGGTGGGGAAGAGTGAGACTGTGGAGAAACTGCAAAGGAACAGGGACACAGAGATGCAGTCAGGGCCCGCTCGACCCTCACTGTCCCCCAGTGTGGGGGCCTCCCTTGACCACCCACAGGCTGTGTGCTGTGTGCGCCATCGGGAAGGCCTGTGACCTGTCAGACACAGGAGGCAGGGAGCAGTCAGGCCAATGTGACCACGGCTCGCACCCCATGTCCAGACCCCCAGGCCCTGAAGCCCAAGAACTGCCCCAACCAAGGGCAGTGATGTCACCAAGGCAGACTTAGGGAGGAGGGCCCAGGTTCAGACCCAAGTCCACCACTTGCTGTGGTTCCTCCCATTTTGCACAAAGAATGTGAGGCTTAGGTTGGGGGTGTTCATCCTTGCAGCCCCCTCCCACAGGGCCGTGCCTGCTCAGCGATGGCAAGGACAGAGCCTGACTGTGGTCTCCTCTGTAGCTCGCTCCTAGGTTGGCCCCCACTGCCTGGAGTACTATATTCTTGGTGCCTGCTACACAAGCAGAGGTAGATGACTGAGGTCTTGCCATGAGGAGGATCTGAGCCAGAACTGGCCATATGTGCAAGCACACGTGCCAGGGTCCCCTTGACAAGGGTGCCAGCATGGCTGGGCAGGCATGGTGGCAGGAAGCAGTGAGGCACCCTACGGCAACTCCCATAGCCACAGCCCAATTAGATCCCAGGTCCCAGCCCTCACCAGTAAGGAGGCCATGGGTAAGTGGCTCCACCTTTCTGCCTCGGCCTACGGACGGCAGGATAGTCCTTTTCCAAATGTTTTTTCTATAGATAGGATTATGGGTGCCTTTTCTTTTTCCTTAGGTCTTAATATTTTCCAAAGGAAAAAGACAACCATCTGGAATGAGAAAAGCAGGGCTAGGGCTGAGCACGGTGGCACACACTCGTAATGGCTGCTACATGGAAGGCTGAGCAGGAGGGTATTTTGAGCCCAGGAATTGAAGCACAGTCTAGGCAACATAATGAGACTTCACCTCAAACAAAACTAAGCAAAAGAAATGGAATGTTGCTCAGTGGTAGAGGTCTTGCCTAACATGCACAGGCCTTGGGCCTGATTCCCAGCACTACAAAAAATGCATAATAAAAAAATGGAAAGGGAGGAACTACCTGCTCGGGCCCCCCTCCTGTCCCTCTCTCCGGACAGGAGCTTTCTTTCTCTCAATAAATATATTCTGCTCATAAAAAAAAAAAAAAGGAACTTAAATAAGCTGGGTTTTGTACCCAGCATTCGAGAAGCTGAGGCTGGAGGATCACCCCAAGTTTGAGGCCTGCCTGTGGCTACGTTACATAGTAAGTTCAAGACCAGCCTATACTACATAGGGAGCCCCTGTCTCAAAAAGCCAAAAAAAAAGGATAAGCCCAGAGTCACCCTAATGTAACTATTAGGTTCCAGATACTTCTATATCACTCTACAGCCTGGGGCCAAAGCTGTTATTCATTCAATTTATTTTATTTATTTTTTATTTTTTGGCGGAACCGGGGATTGAACTCAGACCCTTGCGCTTGCCTGGGAAGCGCTTACTCCACTGAGCCATCTCCCCGGCCCTAAACAAGTTGGGTATTTTGTTGTTGTTTTTGTGGAACCGGGGATTGAACTCTGGCTGTTGTGCTTGCCAAGGAAGTGCTTATTCCACTGAGCCATCTCCCTAGCCCTATTCATTCCATTTTGTAAATAAAGTTTTATTGGAACATTGCCTACCCATTTGTTTACTTATGGACTCTTTTTTTTTTTTTTTTTGCGGAACCGGGGCTTGAACTCAGATCCTTGCGTTTGCCAGTCAAGCGCTTATCCTACTGAGCCATCTCCCCGGCCCCTACTTATGGACTCTTTAAGAGAAATTTTAAAGCAATTTTGAGGGCTGGTCTGATAGTTCAGCAGACGAAAGCACCTGCTTAGGCAGGCTCAGGGACCAGGGATTCCATCGCTGCATACCATGCCAGCTCTGCCTGTGGGGTGCACTGAGACAGTGACTGAGACTAGGCCTGGTGGCGCATGCCTGTAATCCCAGCACTTGGGAGGCTGAAAACAGGAAAATTACGAGTCCGATCTATATAGTGAGACTCCACAGACCCTGTCCTAAATATGGGGGGGGGGGGAAACAAAAAAAAAACACTTTTGTGGGTCCTAATCACCATATCTCCTATAACTAATGAATAAGCTGACTCATAGCTGTTAAAAATAAGCAGGCACAACCAGCCATGATGCCCCCAGAGCAATAATCCTAGTACTCAGAAGGCTGAGGCAGGAACATCACTATGAGTTTGAAGCCAGTGTGGGATATGTAGTGAGAAATAAAAAAAAACATAGTAAAATAAAATGGCACAAAATTAGCCTGCCCTGACGCATGAAGGTGTGCAAGCCAGGCTTTCCAAGGGAAGTCAAGGCCAAAGCAGCCACACCCAAGCCAAACAAATCTTCCTCTCCACTCCCCTTCCCAGCCTGTATGTACACAGAGAAGGGATCTAAACTCATGGGAGTCCTGGCAATCAGTAGTATGTTTCACAGAAATGCCAATTCCCAGACGGGTATGGTGGTGCACACCCCTAACCCCAAGCCTTCCACAAGGCTGAGAATCCAGCCTAAACAATTTACCAGAACCCTGGTCAAAATAATAAAATGCGGGCCGGGGAGATGGCTTAGTAGAATAAGCGCTTGCCTGGCAAGCACAAGGGCCTGAGTTCAATCCTGTTCTGCAAAAAAATAAAATAAATAAATAAATAAAAATAGTAATAATAAAATGCAGCTCAGAGCAAAGGCCCTGGGTTCAATCCGCAAAACCACACAAACAGAAAGCAAATTCCCTACTCTACCCCACACCCCTGCTGCCCTGTAAGAGTGGGCGCAGAGATCCACACATTTGCAAATAATTCAGAGTGCAGACTTGAGAACCACAGGGCCAGAGGCATTACTGAGGGCCCAGGGTACGCGGAGCGGATGCCTACTGGCACAATGCACATCAAAGCAATCAACTGCCCACTTGGGTTGTACATACAAACACACTGCAGCGCCAGGCCCAGGGCCACCACTAGCACTGGCTGCACAATCTCTAGCGAATGACTTCCCACTTCCAGACTCCTCTCACTCCTCTGGAAGATGGAAACAATGGAGGTCCCCCTCCAGGGGTCATGAATTCCGGGTGCAGTGACACTACACAGCCCTGGCCACTATGTGCTAACCCTACAAGGCCTTATCACGTTAGTTTTACTATGTATGTCCGCACACACAAGGCTTTACAGCAGCCTAATTGCAGAAACATATTTGATATGCAATGCAATCCCAACCACTGTCACTGCTGTAACAGTGGCAGCCACCTCTCATACCACTCAAAGGTCACCTGCCTGGCTCCACCAGCCCCACATACCCGTTTTGCCCGTCCTCCAGGCCCTGAGACGGGGCAGCAGGCTGGGCACAGGAAGAGGAATGGGATCCCTGTCTCCAATCCGGACCTCAGCTACCAGCTCCAGCATGTCCTCGCTTCTGCAAGATAGAGGGGAAAGGGTGAGCCTGGGGAGTGGGGCCAGGGCAACAGCTCTCTGGGCTAGGGAAGCCCTTGCTCCACCCCCCAGCTCCTCACTCGCCGGGCCGCAGATCCAGAGGGCTGGGAACCCAGGTATCTGGGGGGTCCAGGACAGTCATCAGCCCTGCAAGGAAGCTGTCAGCGGCCAGGTCCAGCACCTACAGTAGAACAAGGGTGCCACACTGTGAGGACTCGAGAATAACACCTCCCTGAGGGGCTGGGGAGATGGTTCAGTAAAATAAGTGCTTCCCTGGCAAGCACAAGGGTCTGAGTTCCATCCCCGGTTCAAGCCACACACTGAGCCCCTGGAAAAAACGCAGGGACCAAGCTCTTCCCTTCAGGGTTTATAGCCTGGCTCAGACTCCCAATACAGTCCCCTCTGAGGCCCAGATGGGTCCCCCAAGCCCCTCCTCCTCCAGACCCAGAGGTGTCACCGCCCAGTTCGTCTTACTCACAGTAGCTGTGTCAGCACCCCCTGATTCGTGGGGACGGGGCTCTGACCGTGGACTCCGGCAGCGCCTCCACCGAACGCCATGACACCGAGAGCCATCTGGAGAGAGAGATTTGCGTGGTAGACTTTAAGACAGAGGACTGGATGAGCTCATGGGGACAGGAAAGAGGGGCCTGGTCCCTGCTTGACGCTGGAACCACACATCACCTCCTGATTCAGGCCCCACGGGCTTCCCAAGACCCCATTATGGGCTCACTCTCCCCCATTCATTCTCCCATCCACCCCCAGGATGAAGTCCCCACATTTCAGCCCAGTATTCAAGGCCTGCTGAGACTTGGTCCCCACAGACCTTTCCTGCTTCTCTCAGGTGCCCCACCACCCTGCAAACCAGCCCCAACGAGTCACACACTGCCCCCAGGGCAGGCCTGTGCCACAGCCTAGTCCCTGACCCTGTAGACTTCTACCCATCAGACAAGGCTCATGTGTCCATGGAGAGCCAGGCTCTCCGTAACCCTGCTAGGCAGCCACCGACCACCTACACCCTCTAGACTCCCTGAGGAGCATCTTTTTTTTTTTTTTTTTTTTTTTTGGTGGGATCGGGGATTGAACTCAGGGCCTTGCGCTTGCCAGGGAAGCGCTTATTCTACTGAGCTATCTCCTGGCCCCTTAAATTTATTTATTTATTTATTTTTTGTGGAACTGGGAATTGAACTCATGCCCTTGTGCTTGCCAGGCAAGCGCCTATTCTACTGAGCGATCTCCCCAGCCCTCCTGAGGAGCATCTTGCTCTTCACAGGCAGCCATGGGGCTGGACCATGTTTGGGTCCCTGTGACCACAGAAGGCATGAACAAGGTGAGGGTAAGGAATGCAGAAAAGGAGCAAAGGACCAAAAGCAGCACAACTCACCGTACCTTTATCACTTGGCAGATCTGCCTGCAGCGAGCTTCCCACAGCCTGCTGTATGGCACGCTGCAGCAAAAGGGTGGAATGAACCAAGAGTCAGGCATGCTAGCAAAAGAGACCACGCAATCTCTGCTCCCTGTGAGATGAGTATTCTTGACACCCCTGTAGCTAGGCCAAGGCCTCAGCCTCTTCCCCTGGGGCGTAAAAGACATGGTCCGAAATGTGGACCCAGTCTCTCTTCCTCCCTCAGCCCAGGCATCCAGCAGCCTCACCAGGATAAAAGCAGAAGGAGAGAGTGTGGGGTCTCTGTCAGGTGGCCCATCACCCCGGTCCTCGCCTGACTCCTCTGTCTTCCCTCGAGACTCATCTTCTTCCTCCATGGTGTCCTGGTCAGGGAGGGGACAGTTGGGAGCATAGGCTGGGGCAGCGACAGGAGCAGGTGGATGGGCCTCTGACACTGTCTGGTGGCACCCTCATCAGCACCCACCCTGCCTCATCCCAGCCCGCCTTGTCCTTGGGCCAGTGTGGGCCACAGGGACCAGAGCACTTTTCTTCCTTTGTCTGGATTTCAGCCTCCTCTGCCACCTATTTCAGCATCTTGCTCTCCAGTTCCCATCAGGCCCCATAGGCCTCACTCCTCTCCATTAGAGAATACAAACCCAACCTTGTGATGTTTTTATTTTATGTTGTGATTTCAAAGCATGTTCCACAGTCCATACACTCTGCCTGGCCAAGCTGAGGTATGTGCTGGCTGGCATTTAATGCCAGGTACCACACGGCTCCATAGGGCATCAATCATCATCCTCGATAACAAGGAACCAAAGAATGTTTCTTTGTATACACAAAAGATGGAAGCATGACAGTGGTCTGCAGAGCCCCTATGCCACTTTTAACACAAAAACACTAAATTTCAGAAAGATATGCTGTCCCCCAAACCTGGGGGGCACTCCTGCCTGTCACCTTACTGTGTGTCCTGTGGATATGTGACCACACCCTGGGTGATGCTGCAGAAATTCTCTGGTTTGAGCACCCAATCAGGCAATGGAGAGCATGTTGCACAGCGGTGGATGTTTGGATAAGGCCTTCAGAAACTAGCGATATTACAGGTGCAAGTTTCCACAACTGTCAAATTTGCTAATGAGAAAACAATACATAATCTCTAAATTCCTTGCAAGTTTCAAATTTCCTGTATTTCTCTATAAGCAGCAAATTGTATCTATCTAGAGAATGGCTGAGCCTGTACTATTAGTCACTGTATTACTAGTCCTTAATATTCTGGTTTCCCCTCTCTCTCCCCCACCTTCCTGCTGCACATTAGCAAAGAAAGAACTGGCCCTGGTCTCTATTCTAGCACAAGTTTCGAAGACAGCGCCCAAGCTTCCACATACACAATCAGCCTCCCAGGTCTCTAAACCTTCCAGCCCCTTCCCTAAATCCCTGCAGACCTGGCCCAACCTAATGGTCTGCTACACCCTGGCTTCTCCAACTAATACTCAATAGCCTCAGGCCTGCAGAGAGCTCCCCTGCCTGAGGCTGCTCTTCAGCACCTTCTGGGAAGTGCTTACTTTGCATAGTGACTGTCTAGGATCAGAAGCTTGGTCAAGTCCTGACACAACCTTCAAGAGCCCCAAACCCACTGCGGCACAGGAAGATGCCCTCAGCTCCTCAGCTCTTGTAGACAGCCTGTTGACCCTGCCAGGACCCTCTAGATCAGTGATGTCCAAACTCCCAGGTCTGGGGACAGCGTAGAGCTTCATAAATAGTTAACTACAAAAAGTATATAGGATGTAATCAAATTATTCACAGTTCTTCATAAGTTATGTGGAAATATCAATTTCTGGGACCTGAGTATTAGTTAAAATCATATATACTGGGCTTCAAATATGTATTTCTTCCAAGGTCAGAAAAGTACAGACCCCCCTCAGACATAGGTGGGTTAATTCTCTCTCTAGCCCCAGGATGAGGAAGGATTTTAAAGCAATTTACATTTGAAGTACTTTCTAAAGAGAAAGTACATCTGAGATGGGCAAAATTGCCAACATTCTCTTTTTGTGTTATTCTCCACACTTCTCTAACCCTCAAAAGGATTCGAATCTGCTCCAGGCATCCTTGCAATCACAACTAATCCACCCAGATGGCTCCAGGTCCTTCTAACTATCCCCAGCCTCCTGTCACCCACATCAGACCTTCCTAGGTCCTACAGACCTACCTACTGCACAGTACTGCCCCCCCGACACTTTTGGGAGGCACATCTCATTCCCCTAAAGTGGCCCTGAAAGACCTCCTAACCCTTGAACAGTTCACCCAGGCCCACGAAACAGCTCCAGACCTATGCAGTCCAGCGGCAACCACAGGCCACCCCATGTAGACACTTCCCAGCACTCACAGACGTACCCCAGCACTCTTAGGCGGCTCTGCAGACACTCCTCAGTTCTTGCAGACCTCCTTCACCCCTGGGACACGGCTCAAGATCGCAAGATGGCCCCAAAATCCTCTAAACAGAGTCTAGCCTCCGGTGGGCCCATAGAGACGATCCACAGCGCCTACTGACACGTTCCAGGTCAGCTATGAGATGGAGGCCAGACTCTAGGCTCAGTCCAGGCCCTCTGGACAACCCCAGTCCGCTCAGGGACGCCGTAGACGCCCCCTAGAACCCACAGATGCGTTCCGGGGCCCTACGAAGGCCCCTCGTTTGGCGCCAGACTTCACCCCCACTGCCGGGCCCGAGACTGGCCCGTTAAGCCCTCCAGGCCCCCTGGCGTGTGGGGGGGTACCCAGGGACAACTAGCGACCCGACTCCGCCCCGCCCACCCCCATAGGCCCGAGCCCCGCGGCCCGGACCGCCGCCGCCATCTTACCCCGCCGCTCGGGCTGCGGCTCCAGCCCCGGCGCGGGGCGGGGCGGAACGGGGCGGGGCCCGCGGGCAGAGAAGTGGGGCGGAGCTAAAGTGCCGCCGAGCTTGCCGGGATTTCAAGTACGGAGCACGGTGTACTAAAGGCTGGCTGGGAGGTGAGAAGACTCGATTTCCCAGGAGTCAATGGGGCATATGGGGCGGGGTGCTCGCCGTGCATGCCGGGAGGCGTAGTCTGCGTACCGCCTCAGCCGCGCGGGGACAGCGAGCTAGTGAGAGGTTAAGTGGGCGGAGTTGCTACAGCCCGCGGTGAAGCCCCACAATGCCTTGCACGCGCGGGGAAAGGGCGGCGGAATAGGAAGTGATGTATAAAGGCGTTCAGCCGAACAGAGGCAAGGGAATTGTAGTTTGGTGGAGTGAGCCGGCCTGGCTGGCCATTGCCCCGCCCATATTCTGGATATTTCAGAATCCAGACCCCCGGGTCCACTCTAGAACAGGAGAACTGTACATCGCAACCTTTTCGTTCAGGGCAGAGAAGTCCTTCGTCCCAAGGACTCGAGGTCTCAGTCCTTTTTCTTTGGACCTGAGTTGTCCGCAGGCCGCTTGTTCCTCAAACTATCCAAGTGTGAAGCTCACACTTTATGGGTTACAAGGCCTCCCCCGAGCCCCGCGTCTTCCCCAGGATTCAGGGCCCCAAGTCTCCAACCGTATTTTTTCCTAGGGACCCAAGTATCTAGGCTCACAGCTTCCTCCTTCAAACCCCAGAAATCTTGGCCCCGGGCCCTTCATGACCCGAACGTCCCGACTAGGGCAAGCTGGCTCATGGATTAGGAATGCAGTGATCTCACGGCCCCTCCCTGTCCCGTTACTCTGCTGTCCCCCTCCAGGGCCCCATCTCTCCTCCCAGTCTGTCTTCCGTTTGGCTGGGACAGCGGGAACCGGAAGCCTGGGTCCTCCGAGCGGGCGGAGGCGGGCGGAGACTCCGGCTTCTTGCTCAGACGGTTCGAGAGCTTGGCTACGACCCCCAGTAAGGAGATGGAACTTCTCGAGACAGGTCCTTCCACAGAACGCCCTATATACGGCTGCTCGCAAGACGGCAAGCCCCGTCTGCCAGAATAAGACTTAGAGCTTGGTCCTCCAAGAAGCTGTCGCAGGGTCTATTTGCATAGACCCACCCCCGGAAAAAAGCTTCCCGCCCATCTGCCAAAAGAATACACACTTATTAGCATAGCTCCGCCCACAGACCGCCTGCCAGCTGAAAGCGCGTGGCACCGCTCAGGATGAGCACAGGTCTTTATTAGCATAACTCCGCCCTACTCGGAATCCCCCTTCCCGCAAACTTCGTTCCCTACCCTTATTAGCATAGCTCCTCCCTTTCCATGGCCTTCCCCACTCCTTAAGTGTCCGAGACCCAAGTCCTTCTGGCAAGACCTCATGATTATGCAGTAGCCTCATTAGCGTAGCCCGCCTCTGGGTCCCGCCCGGTTCCCCCCAGCTGTAGCAGAGGCGGCGGCAGCGGTGGCGACATGAGCAGCGGGGCGGCGTCCAGGACTGGGCGGGGGCGGCCCAGGGGCGGGGGACCTGGACCCGGGGACCCCCCGCCCAGCGAGACTCACAAGCTGGTGGTCGTGGGCGGCGGCGGCGTGGGCAAGAGCGCGCTGACTATCCAGTTCATCCAGGTAGAGTGCCCCCAACCGGGAAGGTGGCCCTGAGACCCAGACCTGAGCCCTGTTGGGGATCCCTGAGAATCCCATTGCGCCTTGACCCATTACTGAAAACTTCCCACGAAGCTCTTTAATTTTCAAAGATCCCCGATTTTGCGACTCTAAACTCTGGGAGGGCCTCCACCCCTTGCACGCAGGACCTTCGACTGCATACATCCTGAGACCTGAGGTCTCTCTGAGGTCAGCTACTGACTTGGCCGAGTGCCTTTTGAAAGCTCCCTAAATACCAAACAGTTGTCCTATTGAGACCCTGAGCAATCCCTGGGGCTACCAACCCCTCCACGCTGAGCCTTATCTTGACCCCTCACCTGGCTAACAGCTGTGCCGGCACCTTTCTCATCACCCAGTGGAAATCTTGGCCCCTCAGGGAGGCTCAGAATCTAGAAATTTTGCTTAGTCTTTGGCTGAGGATTTCCCCTGGCATCCAAGAGACTTCAAAAAAATCCTCCCCCTTGGCCTTCAAGAAAACTCCAGGACCCCAAGATCTAGAGATACCCCCAATCCAGACTCAGATCCTCCCTCCCATCCTACCCCTAAGGAAAACCAACCACTCCTCCATCCTGAGTTCTGCTTCCCTCCAGCTCCCTGACTTGTCTCAGAAACCTTGAGTAACCCCTAAATCATCTCCATGAAAGAAGCTCCCAGATCATGCATACTCCCAGAAAGATCCACTCCTTGAGAAGTGGATCTGAATCTCTAAAAATGCATCTCAGAGTATCTAAGACCATTGTATGACAGCCTCCAAGTACCCTGAGGTATCCCTATGCTGGTCCCCATCTTCACCCTTGAGCTTCTCCAAATGTATTCAGAGGACCTCTGCCCCTGCACCTTCCCCTTAGGGAAGTCCTCACCAACCACCCAACTAATGAGATGCAGATCTCCAGCCCAAAGTCAATCTTTCTCTGCTGCCTACAGCCCCTCAAACCCGATATCCTCCATGCAAGAAACCTAAAAAAAGAAAGAAAAGAAAAAAGAAGCCTCCCTCTAGCCTGCCGCCTGTGGAAACAGTTCCCATACCCAAGCCCTGCCGGTGCAGAAGGAGGCACCAGCCCTGGGCCCCTGGCACTCAGAGCTGGCCTGAGGCCGGGCTGCAGGCGCTGGATTTGGCAGGAAGGGAGGGGCCGGGGCAGAGGGTGGGGCAGCCTCTTGCAGCCGGATTGGAACTGGGAGCTTCCCTAGGGAGAAGCTTGAAGGCTGCCTAGAGGAGGAGGAGGGGAAGTGGAGGAGGAAAGAGATGGGGAGGAGGCCGCAGAGGGAAACACAGAACCAGGCACTCTTGAGATGACAGCAGCTCCCAATAGCTGAGCGTTTACTATGTGCCCAGTGATGCTAAACGTTTAGCAAGGGGTTCCCCAGAATGTCACAATGCTGGATGGGTGTGGTGTTATTCTTATTTTCCAAATGAGAAAACTGAGGCCGACAAGGGAAGTGATTTTGTTCAATGTCACACAGCCAGGATGTCATCATGATAAGGGAAAGAGACTTTTATCTGGAGAGAGGACCAGGAGAACTTCAGAGAGAGGGCACTGGGGAAGGGGGACAGGTATCCCAAGAGAGAATGACAGAGACCCAGAGCAGAAGAAATAGAAACTTGGGGCCGGGGAGATAGCTCAGTGGAATAAGCACTTGCCTGGCAAGCGCCTGAGTTCAATCCCCGGTTCCACCAAAAAAAGAAAGAAAGAAATAGAGACTTAACGGAGAGAGCATAAGGAAGCAAGCAATGGGCCAAGGACTTCAAGAAAAGACCAAGAAGGGCCAGTGAGATAGCTCAGTGGACTAGACGCCTGCTTAGACAAGCAGAGACCAGGTTTCAATCCCTTGCACCACATGTGGCGCCAGCACTGAGTGGCACACACCTGTAATCCCAGCGCTACCAAATACATAAATATAAATAAATAAATAAGTAAATAGAAAAAAAACAAGAGCTGGGCCTGGTGGTGTATGGCAGCAATCCCAGCACTTGGGAGGCTGACAGCAAGTTCAAGGCCAGCCTGGACTACAAAGTGAATTCCAGGCCAGCTGAACTACATAGTGGGACCTCCGAGCTGCGAGACCCTGCAACAAGCAAATACATTCATAATAATAATAATAATAAATTTTAAAAAGAAAAAGGGTCAGGGCACCCGAGAGCTCAAGTTCATCGACCCCTAACAGTGGGCTCTCCCCACCCTTCCAGTCCTACTTTGTGTCTGACTACGACCCCACCATCGAGGACTCCTACACGAAGATCTGCACTGTGGATGGCACCCCAGCCCGGCTGGACAGTGAGTCACAGGGGAACAGGCTGGCGGGGGCTGGGCACTGAGGGCTTTCGGGTGTCCTTGAAGGGGGCTTGGCCCCCTTTCTCCCCAGTCCTGGACACCGCAGGCCAGGAGGAGTTCGGGGCCATGCGGGAGCAGTACATGCGTGCAGGCCATGGTTTCCTGCTGGTGTTCGCCATTAACGACCGGCAGAGGTGAGAGGTGGGGCGGCGGGGCGTGCGGGGCGTGGGGGCGTGGGGGCCCGCGGCTGGCCGGCCCTCATGCCTGTGGCCTGTGTCACAGCTTCAACGAGGTGGGCAAGCTTTTCACGCAGATCCTCCGAGTCAAGGACCGCGACGACTTCCCTGTCGTGCTGGTTGGGAACAAGGCAGATCTGGAGACGCAGCGGCAGGTTCGGGACGGCCCCTGCCCCAGAACCCCGTCTCTGCCGCGATCCCCATCCTGCCCGGCCCCTGCAGCCACCTCACAACCTGCAGCCTGCCTGCCCCGGCCGGTCCCGCCCCTTCCCCACACCTGGTACCCAGCATGGATTTGTGTGCCCTGCGCTGTAATCCTGTCACTTCCTGCACACATGAAAAGCATGATTTCCACACAGAACTCCTCTCTTAGGCGAATCCTCCTCTGGGGATTTCCAGCCTCAGGGCTGCGCTTGGCCTCTGCCAAGACCGACATCCTTCTAGCCTGCCGAGTCCCAGTTATCTGATACGTCTAAGAGGCCTCCCTGGGCGTGGTGATGCATGTGCCGGTAATCCCGGCATTCAGGGAGGCTGAGGCTGAAGGAGCACGAATTCAAGTCCAGCTGGTGCAAATCAGTGATCTAGGGAGACGCTGTCTCAAATAATTTTTATTTTATTTTTTAACAAAGGGCAGAGAATGTAAGTGTGAAAACAAAATTTTTCCCTGATTTTTTTTTTTTCCTTGAGGGAGTGTTTTGATTTTCTTTACAGGCTGGACTTGAGCTCACTTTGTAGCCTAGGCTGTCCCAAATTTGCCAGCAATCCTCCTGCCTCCCAAGTGCTGGGATTACAAGTGTGCGCCACCACACCTGGCCTTGAGGGTGTAGTTTGAGACAGGGTCTTGTGTAGCCCAGGCTATTCTCAAACTCAAGGCAATCCTCCTACGTCAGTATCCTAAGAGCGAGGATTCTCTGATTTCTTATTTATATGATACCAACACCCTCAGCATCCCACAGAGCCTCTTAGGAGCTTCCTCTCTGGAGCTCCAGGGTTCTTGTCTGCCTATCTCCCTCCCTGGCTGGGGTCATTCTTAGTGTAAGAACCTGACTTCTCCCTCTGCTCTGCCCTGTCCCAGGTCCCACGATCTGAAGCCTCCAGCTTTGGTGCCTCCCATCATGTGGCCTACTTTGAAGCCTCAGCCAAACTGCGGCTCAACGTGGACGAGGCCTTCGAGCAGCTGGTGCGGGCTGTCCGGTGAGTCCCCTGCCCTAAGTTGGCCTGTCCTTCCACCTCCAGCCCGGTGTCACTGGCTTTGGCCTCTTTCCACAGGAAGTACCAGGAACAAGAGCTCCCACCCAGCCCACCCACTGCCCCCAGGAAGAAGGATGGGGGCTGCCCCTGCGTCCTGCTGTAGCCCAGAGAAGTGACCAGCACAAACTGGGGGGACCAGCTGCCTCGCACCCTGCCATGTAGCCTGAGGCCCCAGCAGTTTCCTTTTCTGGGTCTCCCAGGACACACTACCCTCACCCTGACTTGCTGGCCTCCTCTGGGCCATGCCGCTGTGTGCCTTCAGCCAACACCTCCTTTCCCCACCTAAGCCTCTGGTGGTGAGGGGGGTCCCAGGTCACTGCTGTACATAACTCCCTTCCCTCAGAAAAATAAACATCACTGCCAACTTTAGGAAATACCTTTTTGTTTTGTTTTGTCAGAACTGGGGATTGAACTCAGGCCCTTGCATTTGCCAGGGAAGCACTTATTCCACTGAGCCATCTCCTCAGCCTGTTTTGTTTTTGAGACAGGGTTTCCATATGTAGTTCAGGCAGTTAGGTCCTTGAACTCATTATGTATCGAAGGCTGGCCTGAAACTCAGGGCAATTCTCTTGCCTCAGCCTCCCAAGTACTCAAATTACAGGTGTGTACAACACCTGGCTCAGGAGATGTTTTTTAAAAGGAAAACGCTGGGGGGGCTGGGGAGATGACTCAGTAGAATAAGTGCTTGCCTGGCAAGCACAAGTGCCTGAGTTCAATCCCCGGTTCTGCCAAAAAATAAAAATAAAATAAAATAAAAGGAAAACACTGGGCTGGCCTGATAGCTCAGCAGATTAAAGCGCCTGTTTAGGCAGCGCGCACCAGCCAGGGTTCCATTCCCAGCTGGTCGTGCTGGCCAAGCCCCCGGGGCACGCTGAGCCAGCAATTGAGACTAGGCGTGGTGGTGCACACCTGTAATCCCAGCACTTGGGAGACTGAGGCAGGATCATTGTGAGTTTGAGACCAGCCTGGGGTACATAGTGAGCTCAAGCCCAGCCCCTGAGAATCACTGAGTCTGATCTGTGTAGTGAGACCCTCTCCTAAATACAGGAAAAAAAAAAAAAAAAAGAGAGAGAGAGAGAGAGAGAAACGCTGAGTAGGTTTGGGGTGCGCACTCAAAAGCCTGTCTGAAACCGGTGTACCTTCCTGAACCTATCCACCTCTCGGGAAGGGGCAAGGACACAAACTCGAGCAGGCATCCAGACCGCCCCCCCAACAGCATGGCTCTGCCCTCTGCTATTTGGGTGGATGTGTTGCAGGTGGGGTGAGGTGTCTGCAAGAAAATTGTCCCTGGGGCTGGGGAGATAGAATAAGCGTTTGCCTGGCAAGTGCAAGGTCCTGAGTTCAATCCCGGGTACCACAAAAAAAAAAGAAAAAAGAAACTTGTTCCTGGGGAATTATCCACTCAGCCCCCCCCCCTCCTGTCCCTCTCTCAGACAGGATCTTTCTTTCTCTCAATAAATATATTCTGCTCATTTAAAAAAAAAAAAAATCTTGTCCCCTCTGCAAAGAACTAAGCTCCTTGGGAACACCAGACACATTTTAAGAGTATAACAGCAGCACAGGGCCGGTGGTTTTCTTTCTTTTTTTTTGTGGAACTGGGGATTGAACTCAGGTCCTTACGCTTGCCAGACAAGCGCTTAGTCTACCGAGCTATCTCCCTGGCCCCAGCCAGTGGTTTTCTTGCCGGGCAGGGTAAATCCATGGCATCCTAGTGCTGTACAAAGGCCAACTGCACTGCTATACAGATGGATGGCCGCCGGCTCTCCCACCGCCAGTGCACTCGCAGTAAGGGCCCTGGCTGGAGGCACAGGTGGGCAGAATGGTGCTCAAGCAGCACCTGGCAAGTCCCTGAGAGTGCCTAGGAGGCCTGGCACCATGGGGGCTGTTGGCACACATCTGTTATCCCAGCACACAGGAGGCTGAGGCAGGAGGATCGCCGGGAGTTTGAGACCAGCCTGGGCTACATAGTGAGACCCTGTTGTAAAGAAACAATTCCTGAATTGAATTAAGGGCTGAAAATGTGGGGTAGGACATAGGGAGACTTCTGGCCTTTGCTGACCAAAGCTGATGTCTGGAACATGTCATATGAAATAAAAAAAATCAAAATCCTGAGCCAGGCATGGTAGTGCACACCTGTAATCCCAGCACTCGGGAGGCCAAGGCAGGATCATTGTGAGTTTGAGACCAGCCTGGGGTACATAGTGAGCTCAAGGCCAGCCCAAAATGCATAGCAAGACCCTGTCTCAAAAGGATTTAAAAAAAAAAATCAAAAATCAAAATCCTGACTGTTGATAGATATAGAGTTGCATTCTCTTAATGAATAGAATGATTTTTTCTAATGGTGTTTGTAAGTATGGTCACAAGTCTGCATCTTGTACAGCAATTAACCACTAAGAAGAATATATGCAGTGTATTATTTGTTGAAAAAAAAAAAATCCTGTCATTTACTACCCTGGAAAGCTGGATCCAGAACTGGAAACTACTAGAAACCTCCCAATTCTACCGGACCCATCACTGTGGGTTATTTTTTGCTACATAGTCTATATAGCTCAGGATCCTCCTGCCTCAGCCTCCTAAGTGCAGGGACTACAGGTGTACACTTGGGCCTAGCTATCAGCCACCCCTTTGAACTCTGACAGCTGTTCAACACACCAGGCTAAAACCCTCACCTGAACTGTCCTCGGATCCCAGGGCTGAGGCCTCCAGTCTCCCGGGGAGGAGGAGTCAATCACAGGTTGGGAGAGGGCAGAGGAGCTGCAGGCTGCCAGGGCATGCCCCAGGGCACAGGATCTGTGACCTGAGCAGGCTGTTCCGTCCTGCCCCAGAACCATGAATGCCCCTCTGTGCTCCACAGGAGAACACTGATTACCAAGGATCCCTTTCCGGCTTTCATTATCACAGAATCCTTGGCCTGCGTTCAACTTTCCGCCCTGGGAATAAGGGTGGCTGGATGCATTGTGCTACATTTGCTTCCGCCTGCACAAGCAGCCGCCCAGCCCTGCTGCGGGGGGAGAGCAGAGATTGGGACAATGCTTCCACCAGATGCCAGACAAGGTCTGGCTTTTCAGCCTGCTCCCGCCCCGGCGATGCTGTACACCCCACAGTTAGGATTCCCAGGGTCCCTGCTGGACACAGGCTGGGCGGGCCAGGCCTTTCCCGATCATCCTGAGCTTCTAGGTCGGGGACATTTGCTTTGTGCCGGTACACAACATACAGGGAGAAAGTGACAAGTTCTTGGTGTACTGGAGAAGCAAAGCCCATGGAACAACTGGCAGGAGAATTTTTTTTTTTTTTTTTTCTGGCAGGGGAACATTTTTACCCCCCCCCCATGGAACCAGGGATTGAACTCAGGCCCTTGCACTTGCCAGGGAAGCGCTTATCTCACTGAGCCATCTCCCCAGTCCGGCATTTTTGGAAGTGCAAGCCACTGCCATTCCAAAGCTCAGGAGATGACAGTGAGGGGGCTGGCACCTCCCTGCTTCATGTCGTACCACCTGTGAGGACATCCATGGGACACTGCTACTTCCTTGGGCTCAGGAAGGCCTCGGGACACTTAAGTCTCTCCCCGTTTTGATGACCTTGTCTTTAGCCATCTTTTTGGTTTTTTAAGGCAGGGTCTGGCCCTGTAGTCCAGGCTGGCCTTGACACCCATCTCACCTCCCAAGCTCTGGATTTCCAGGCAAGCAGCACCACGCCTACCTTGCACGGTTAGTGTTGCAGCCCAAGCTGAAATTCAGGCAGCTGGGGCCCAATGGCCAGCCAGCCTTTTCCTGCTCTCATCCCTGCCATGGATTCTGGGGATATCCATGCCTCCAACGCTGGACTCTGACTTGGGACAGACAATGCCAATACAGGCATCCTTGAGCCCACACTGACAGCCCAGTCCAAAAACTAGAGGCTGTCGCTTCCCACCAAGAGCTGTTACTGCACACGGGACAACTGGACACACCCCCAAACCCAGGGATTCGCCTGAAACTATAGTTCTTAATTCTCCATCCTCCACTCTGAAAGAAACTGGTACCTGTGGATCTGCACAACATTCAGAAGTATTGTAAATTGTTTTTTTTTTTTTTTTCCCCCACCAGGTGTAGTAGCTGCACCTGTAATCCCAGCACAGCCTCAGGGAGGCTGAGGCAAGAGGATTCCTGCAAATTCAAGGCCTGGCTGAACTACTGAGTTTCTATCTCAAAAGAAAAATTCTGGGGCTGGGGAGATGGCTCAGTGGAATAAGCGCTTCCCTGGCAAGCACAATGGTCTGAGTTCAATCCCTGGTTCCACCAAAAAAGTCTGGCCTGGAGAGCTAGCTCCCAGGTCTTATCCCCCACTCCCCCTGGTGAGCACAAGGCCCCAGGGTCTGTCCCCAGTACTGCATGCCTGCTGGCCACCAAAACCAAGCACACACCTGTAATCCCAGTGCTGGGAAGACTGAGACAGGAGGATCACCGAGTCTGAGCTGCATAAAGATACCCTGTGCAAAATAAATAAAAGGTTTAAAAAAAGAAGAAAAATTCTTCTCTCGGGGGCCTGCCCCTTAGCTCAGCTTAAGTGGCTGCTTCAACAAAGCAGTCAGGCTCAGGGTGCTGTGGTTCGATCCCCACAACTCAAGCCAGCCAAACCTGCCCTGAAGGCATTCAGAGCCCCCCCCCCCAAAAAAAAAATTCTTTTCTTTATCCATCTCACCAGGAGGGAACCAGGAACACTGGGTCGAAGCCAGGGTGTGCACCTTCGGACAGCACAGGGTCCTGGAATGAACATGGCCTATTCCCAGCTACATAGGCTGGGCACGATTCTACGCTTTCATCTCCATTCTGAAACTGATCCCCGCCCTTGCGCGTGCCAGGGAAGCGCTTATTCTACTGAGCCATCTTCCCAGCCCCTGAAACAGGTTCTTGAGAAGTTGCCTAGGCTGGGCTCAGATTCATATTCTTCCTGACCCAGTTTCCCAGAATGCTGAAATCACAGGGGTACCCCATTTTTTTTCCTTTTTTTTTTTTTTTTTTTTGGTGGAACCGGAGATTGAACTCAGGCCCTTCTGCTTGCCAGGCAAGCGCTTATTCCACTGAGCCATCTCCTCGGCCCTTTTTGTTTGTTTTTCCAGACAGGGTCTCATTATGTAGCCCAGGCTGACCTTAAACTCATAGTGACCCTCCTGCTTCAGCTTCCCAAGTGCTGGGATTATAGGTTTGTGCCTTCACATCTGGCTTCCATAACCTGAGTTTTCAAAATTCAATTTGCTTTTCTTTCTTGAGGTACTGGGGATGGAATTCCGAGGTGCTCTACCACCAAGCAACATCCCAAGCCCTTTTTGAGACACTGTCTTGCTAAACTGCCAAGGCTGGCCTCAAACTTACAATCCTCTTGCTTTTTGGCTTCCTGAGTTAACTGGGATTACAAGCACAGACCGCTGTACCCAATTTCAATGTGCTTTAACTTTTTTTTTTTTTTTTTTTTTTTTTTTTTGCGGAACTGGGGATTGAAATCATGCCCTTGCGCTTGCCAGGGAAGCATTTATTTACTGAGCCATCTTCCCGGCCCCCTTTAACTGTTTTAAAACAGTTTTACAAAGGTCTAAGGAAGTAGTTTGGTGGTATGAAGGCCCTGGATTCAATTAATTCCCAACACACACACACACACACACACACACACACACACACACACATTTTTCCTTCAAGAAATGGAGATTAATTTCCTTCTTAATGCAAGTGAGTTGAATTTAGTGGCTACTAGCCAAGTGCAGCAGAAGCAGGGGTAAACTGCAGCCAAGATCTGGCCCGGCCTCATGTTCATGGCTTCTTCCCTGGCCTCAGCCATGGTGCAAAGATGCCGAAGCAGCTCCATGCAGAGGCGCGAGGGCAGCGGGCTGAATCCTCGAGCCTGACACAGCCTGCAGCCTACTGAGGCATCTTTACTCTTGTTCCATGATAGATCCAAGACTCAGCACTGCTGAGTCCCAAACTCCTCCTCTTCAGAAACAAGCTAAGCCATGCATGGTGGCAAACACCCGAAATGCCAGCACTCAGGAGGCTGAGGCAGGAAGATTGCTACAAGTTCAAGAGTAGCCTGGTCTCTACAGAGCTCAAGGCCAGCCTGAACTACACAGTGAGACCTTGTCCCAAGATTAAAAAAAAAAAAAAAAAGAGGGGCCAGGGAGATAGCTTAGTAGAATAACCGTTTGCCTGGCAAGCACAAGGGCCTGAGTTCAATCCCCAGTTCTGCAAACAAAAAAAAAAAAGGAAACTAAGACAATCAGTGATTGTTGCTCTGCAGTTATTAAGTTCTGAGATGTGGCACTTAGGCTGTCAACACACCTAGCCCACACCTGACTACAGACCACCTCCCTCTAGGGCTCTAGAAAAGCCCAAGCCCAGACCCTCTGTCCCCATCTCTGGCCACCCCACGCCGAAGGACAGAGGACTCCAGCCCGCAAGTAAAGTGTTGCCGCTGGGTTTCGTTTGGCTGGTTGTGTACACAGTGTATACAAGGTGAGTTGTAGATGCCCAAGAAAGAGTAGGAGACGAGGGATACAGGGAGGGTGGGGGCACAGGACAGAGGGGGAAGCCAGGGAATGGGCCGATTAAAAAATAGAACCACATCCAGACGACAAGGGGAGGGGGCTGAGGGAGGGGATCAGACAGACAAATTGCCGTAGAAAAGGAGTGGGAAGAGGGAGGGGACCCTTCCCCCTCTACCTCCCAACCTCCCCAGCCCCAGGTATGTACAATAAATAAGATTAAAAATAATTAACAAGATGCGTTTTCCCCTCCCACCCGACGCCAAATGCCCTAGGGAAAGGAATGGCCGTTAGCAAAGATCTTGGCCTAGGGGTTTGGGGAGGGAGAGGGGTCCCCCAGCTCTCTGAAGCCACTCCACCCCCCTGCAACCATACATAGACTTTTCCTATACATTATGTACAAGGTGGGGGGGCTATGGCCATGGAGGGGGGATGGGCAGAGGGGCAAGGGAAACCGTTACTAAATAGACATTTATACATATATATAAATAATTTCTCTGTACACCGAACAGCGGAGGAAGGGGGCAGGGAGAGAGGGCTGGGGAGAAGGAGGAGTCACGCTCTGAACCCTGCCCTGGGGGGCAGCACAGACACACCCTGACCAGTGACACCCCCTTCCCCAAAGCGAGGGAGCCCAGGGCCGAGCTCCTGAGGAGACAGTTCTGTCCCAATTCTCTAATCTCCATCGATCATGAGTGCGGAGGAGGTGGCCCTGGGGCTGGGGTCACCCACAGCGGCTGTGGGCCTGGGCCTGGGCCAGCAGGTCGCTGAACGAGTCGAAGAGCTGCTCCAACCACGGCTGGTTCCGCATGCACTGCTGGACCACCTCCTCCTGGCCCAGGTCCTCAGCGCCTCCCTCGATGGCCAGGGTCTGCAGGGGTTAGACAGGGTGCTGGGGGCTGCAACCAGCCTCTGAGAGGGGGCTTAGCCAGGGACCTGCCTCCCAGGGCAGAAGAGATGAGAGCTACACCCGGGGCTAAGGGAGAGCTGGGCCTGGGCCCTGGGTCTGAGGGAAGAGGCCAGGTCTGGGCCAGGCCTGGATCCAGGTCTGAGGGAGAGCTGGGCCTGGATTCCTAGGTCCTGAGCGTGCGCACGGAGGGGGGGCACCTCCAGGTGAGGGTCCCGGGAGGCTCACCTGGTCCCGGCAGCGCAGGAAGGTGTGGTATTTGTAGTGGTGGAGAGAATGGTAGAGGGTGTAGTATCCGGACTTCTCCAGCTCTACCTTGAACTCCTGGGCACAGGAGTAGAGATGCTCAGACCCTGGGCTTCCCAGGTCGCCCCCATTCCCCCAGCAGCCCCCACCCAGCGCCCACCTGGGCTCGCACCACGCTCCTCTTGAGCTTGCTCAGGGTCTTGCGGTTGTAGGGCTCCCCGGCTGGCCGCAGCCGCACGGCGCCCTCCTCAGGGGAGCCCTCCCCACTCTGCTCCACCTGCAGCTGTGGGAACGTGTGCAGGGCATCCTGCAGGAAGCTGGGGGTCAGCGGGGGCTCCCTGGACCCGCCCGAACCCCCCCATAGCCTGGCATGACGTGCCTCAGTTTCCCACAGGCTGCAGGTCAGGACACACTCGGGTTTGGTTCTCCTCAGAGGACAGAGAATCTTGAGCCAGGTGTGGTGACACACGCCTGTAACCCACCAGTCAGAAGGCTAAGACAGGAAGGACACTATAAATTTGAGGCCATCTCGGGGATATAGTCCTATCCCAGGATTCTTAGAGGCAGCCTAAACTCAAATGCCAGAATTCTGAGCACCAGCCGAAATCCCATCCCTGAAGCCTTGGATGGTTGAGGCAGGAGGATCATCACGAGTTCAAGCCACCCTATGCTACAAACACCCTGTATCAGAAAAACAAAAATAAATAAACAACCAACTCTCTCCAAAATCTCAGTGCCAACCTAACATTCCAACCATAATTCCAGGAATAGATTTAAACTTATCCTAACAACCTCAATGCCAATCAATACCGGAATTTTCTAACATCCTCACCCATAAATCTCAGACCAATCCTAATACTTCACACAGGCAAACTGCAACATGCTATTTGTCACTTAGTGATTTGTTTTGTCCTTTCTTTGAGACAGAATATCATTCCATAGTCCAGTGGGGCCTGCCCCTTAGCTCAGTTCTTTAAGTGGCTGCTTCCACAAAGCAGTCAGGCTCAAGTTGCTGTGGTTCGATCCCCACAACTCAAGCCAGCCAAACCTGCCCTGAAGGCATTGCGAGCAAAAAACAATATCATTCCATAGTCCAAAGTGGCCTGGAATTTATGGTGATCCTCCTGCCTCAGCCTCCCAAGGGGTGGGATTACAGGTGTGCACCATCATACCTGGCTTGGACCTCTTGTATTTCTTTACTTTATGATGGTAGGATGTAGACACTGTACTTAGCAGTTTTTTTTTTAATTTCTCCTCTCTCTCCTTTTTTTCTCTCAGTACTGGTGATTGAACCCAGAGCCTAAGAACTAAGCAATATCTCCAACCTTAATTTTTTTTTTTTTTTTTTTCTTGACACAAGGTCTTGCTATGCAGCTAAATTGTCCAGGCTTGGGTCAAACTTACACTCCTCCTGCCTCAGGCTACCAGGGTGCTAGGATCATAGGCATGTACCCCCATTTGTATTTGAAACTGAATTTGAGAGTAGTTTCTCAGACTACCAACTGTGGTCACAATCCTCAGTCAGCCCTGAGGTCCTAAGTGGCAACAATGTGCGCTCGCCCACAATCCTAGCACTCTAGGAGGCTGAGGCCGGGAGGAGTGCAAACTTAAGCCCAGCCTGGGAAATTTAACAAAACCCTGTCTCAAAATATAAAAATTACAAAGGGCTGTGGATGTACCTCAGTGACAAGGCAGCAAGTTCAATTCCTAACACTGCAAAATAAGCAACGGGCAGGCAACAACTGACGCTACTAAGTGGGCTGTGTTGCTTAGCTATGATCTTTGGGTTTCGGGTGCACTGAATGTATTTGAACTACATACAGTATTTTCATACTAATGACGAGGCTAGACATAACCATACCCTAAGCAGGGGATTCTCAAAGTTGTTCGGCATGAATTTCTACCCAGAACTCCTAGCAGAAGCCTGACAATCTCTCCCTGATTCTTTTTTTTTTTTTTTTTTCAGAACCGGGGTTTGAACTCAGGCCCTTGCACTTGCCATAGAAGTGCTTATTCCACTGTGAGCTGTCCCTGATCCTTTACACCAGATCAACATCCTCCAATTCTTCAAAGGCCAACTCTCCAAGCCACCTAACACTACGTCCCAGAATTTTCAAAACCAGCATTAACAATCTACCCTAGAATTCTTGGCACCAGCCTAGTATCCATTCCAGAGCCCTCAGTCATCCTATCACCCCACCCACACATCTAAGCCCTTCCTCTGAATTCTCAGAACCACAGTAACATCCCACCCCGTTATTTTCTGAGTTAGATGAACTCACCACTAGGCACCAGCAAGCAGCTTAATGTTCTATCCCAGAATGCTGAGCTCCAACTCAACACCGCACCAAGAACTTAGACACAGACCCACCCTAAAATACATCCCACAACTTCCTTTCACATTTACATCCTCCCAGAATTCTCAAAGTCAGATGAACACTTTACCCCAGAATTCTGAGCCACTTCCCCTAATATCTTTTTTAAATCATAAAGACTAAACCCAGGGGCTGGTGAGATGGCTCAGTGGTCTAAAGCACCTACTTAGAATCAAGCTTA
The DNA here is from genome assembly GCF_000260255.1 of Octodon degus. Taxonomy (NCBI): domain Eukaryota; kingdom Metazoa; phylum Chordata; class Mammalia; order Rodentia; family Octodontidae; genus Octodon; species Octodon degus. Next base: position 1,228,736 of record NW_004524844.1, read on the forward strand.
GCAAAGCACAGGGACCGCGGTTCAATCCCCCAGCACCACAAGCCAGCCAGCCCCGCCCCCTGGTGGGCTGAGCTGGCCACACACACACACACACACACACACACACACACACACACACACAAATAAATAAAAGACTAAACCCAGAGGCTTTGCCCTGAGCTACAGCCACAGTCCTCTCTAGTCTTTGAGACAGGCTCTTGCTAAGTCACTAAATTGCCCAGGCTATTTCCAAGCACTCACTCCTCCTGCCTCAGCCTCCCAGTGAGTGCCACTAAGCATGACTCACTCTCAGAACCAGGTAACATCCCAACCAGGATCCTCAGAGCTGGGTGACACTGTCCAGAATTCTCAGAGCTGTCCTTCAATGCTCCACCAACATCCTAGGCCTCTCCAGAGGGAACAGTACACAGACAAATGACTTCACCCGAAGCTGAGAAGCCACTGAGCCGCCCTCAGGCAGACGGAGGAGTCACGGGCAAGTCTGCCCCAGGATGCTTCTCAAGCGCATAGCCTAAGGTAGCGTGTCTCCTTTTATGTTCGACAATTGCTCTTCACCAAGCCTTGCCAGCCCCGCCACCCCAAACACCACTGCAAGGAGCATGGGCCTCAAGGAAGAGGCAAAGTCTGGGACCCCTCAATTCTCAGTTTTCCTCCCAATAGAGTCCAGGGGCATGATCCCCTCCTGACACAGGGAGTATCCTCATGTGCTTACGGGACACCTACAAGTCACTTCCACACCTGAGCCTGGGGCCCAGATACTCCCTGCCCGAGCCCCCAAGCACCTGTAGGGCTGGGCTTAGCGACAGCCGCTTCAGGACTTTCTTCTTGTGCTCATTGAGGAGACCGTCAATTTTCCGCATGGGTGGGAGGTACAGCTCATCTGGAAGAGAGGAGGTGTCAGGGCCATAGCTCCCCAATGCCGGGGGCGGAGAATAGAGAGCCCAAGTAACTTCTTGCCTCCCACCAGGGGTCCAGGCCCAGGCTCCCTCGGGCCAGAGGTCCAGGCCCAGCCTCCTCCTCCTGCACAGGCGCCCTCTGCTGATGCCAGCTCACCGTGCGTGTCCTCCAGGGCCTGGATCATGTCTGGGTCAAGGGCCGTGCTCACTAGCATCTCCACATAGCTCCGGTACATCTCCCGCATGGCCCGAGTTTTTAGCAGACGCCCCGGTACTGCCCGCTCTGGGGGAAGATGGGGCACAGATTTGTGATTCCTTCTTTCTCTAGGGCCACCTGCACGGCAAACACTGTTGTCAACAGCAGGGTCAAAGAGAGAACCCCCACCCAGTCAGAAAGGGCCACAGCCTGTTGTGAGCAAGCAGCTCAGCTTGGGGACCAGGAACGGCTCAGACAAGGTCTCACCAGCGCCGAGCCTGAGTGAGGACAGAGAACATCTGGGCCAGTGAACTCTGTTTGCCCCGCTCAGCGTGGCATTAATTAAGCCTCCCGACAACCTTGAGGAAGAGCCTCGGAATCCCATGGGCCCTCCGCTCCCTCAGAGAATTCCACCTGTCTCCACTCTCCTCGGTGTATCGTCAGACTCTGTACCTATGGAGTGTGGGGCCTTGGGCAAGTCCTGTCACCTCTCAAGCCTCAATTTCATCTTTCAAATGAGGATGAGATGGGCCTGGTGGCACACGCCTATAATCTCAGTACTTAGGAGGCTGAGGCAGGAGGATCACAGTGAGTTCAAGGGCAGCCTGGGCTACATAGCAAGACCCTGTCTCAGAAAACCAAACTTAAATAAAGAAAATAAAATGAGGCTAATTCTGTAGCGCTTACCTCAGAGGGCTTAGATAAAGCTGAACTCAGTCAATGCCTAAGATGATACGTGGCCCATGGTAGATATTCCATAAAAGTCTGCTGCTACTTTACTTTACGTATGTATAATGGGTATATAATCTGTTGTCACTGTCACCACCAACCAGATGTCATTCTCAGGGCTGGAGACACACCGTGTACCAGGCAGGCGTGGGGCTCCCCTCTGGTCCTGTTCCAGACAGGCACTCTTTAGGAGCTTCATCTGTGTGCTCATCATGCAGGAGCACTGGCTATGGCCGAGGTCAGGCCCTGTCCTCTGGTCGCCCAGCAAGTCACACAAAGCACCTCTCTCCAGGCCTAGGACCGAGGCTGGTCCATTCTGCCTCAGCCCTCAGGAGAGGGCTGCCTGACAGCACCAAAGAGCGCAGTGCCCTTGGACAGGGCCTGGGCATGGCCGCTGTGGCCCGGGGGGCTCACCTGTACACCAGGCCAACACACCAGGGTGGCCTCTCAGGACCACTGTGAAAATATAGCAAGTTAATCAGCATCAAGCAGTACCCAAAAAAAACCGGCTGAGGTGTTTTTGTATTCAGTCAGGGGCTTGCCCTGAGTAAATCCTCAGCACTCTTTTGAGACAGGGTCTCACTAAATTGGTCAGCCTGGGCTCAAACTTGAGATTCCTCCTGCCTCAGCCTCCCACAGTGCTGGTTTTTAGCTTTTGTTCTTACTTTAGTTCATTTTTCTTTTTGTGTCTTGCTACATACATGGAACCCTCCAGTGACACAGGGCTTCCAAAGACCCAAATCCCTTGCCCATGCCGCCACTGCAGTCCCCCGATGTCCCCTTCCCTGCAGCCTCACCATCCTCGCTGGGAGCTCCAGGTGAGGAATCTGAGTCCGAGGAGCTGCCTGCTGGCCCCCCACCTGATGAGGCATTGCCCACCGCCTCCTTCAGCCACTTCTTTCTCTTCTTCGGGGGTGGCTCAGCTTTCACTTTGGGCAGCCGGGCCTTGGGGGGCCGAGTGGTGGGGGGCTGGGCCATGGTGAGGCTGCGCTCGGGCCGGGTCTGCCGCCCACCTACGCCCCGCTCGCCCCGTGTTGGCCGCTCCCCTCGTGTCACCCTCTCCTTCTCCTTCTCCTTCTCCTTCTCCTTCTCCTTCTCCTTTTCCTTTTCTTTCTCCTTTTCCTTTTCCTTCTCTTTCTCCACCGGCCGTGGTGGCGATGGCTTCTCAAGGGCCAGAGGCTCGGGGACAGCTGTCTCAGGCATCTGCTCTGGGGGCTTCTCTGATGGCGCCTTCTCAGGTGGCTCAGGCTTGGGTGGTGGTGCGGCGGTCTTGGGAGGAGGTGCAGATGGGGGTCCCTTGGCCTGTCCAGAGCGCCTGTGGGAACAACGAGAGAGGATGGTAATCAGCAGCCCCTGGGAGACCCACATCCTGCAGGCATGGCCTGCTCCGGGCCCTGACACAGAATACCTCCTCTACCACCTCTGCACCAGCCTGGCTCGGCACTGGCCCATCTCCAACCACCAGCCTTCCTGCCCTCCTTCTAGCCCCATGCCTGTGGGACACGCCTGCCATGGGCCCTCTATGCCCCCTGCATGGGTACCTCACGGGCACTGGGGGCCGGTGCCAGGGTTTCCGAGCGCACACCCTCACGTAATCCTTCTTGTTGACGTTTTCCAGGAACTTGACATACAGACGCTGGTAGCGATTTTTTGCATCCCCAAAGTACCCCAAATACTGCAGAGAAGGAGGCATGAGAAAGGGTGTCACCCTCCCCACAGTGTATCACTGGCCCTGGACTCCAAGGCAGCCACCTGGAGCCTGCCACAGCCTCCTGAGTGCTGAGATTATAGGCAAGCGCCACCGTGCCCAGCATCCTGGCACACTGTACCACAAAGATGGCTCTTCAGAGCCATGCACAAAGAACGCAGCCCCACACCCTCCCTGGTGTGTACAAGTCCATGTGCCCCTCACAGGCTTACATTACTGGTGGCACAAAACTGTCGCTGGCCGTCCTTGATCTCGGGAGTGAACTTCTGCAGAAGGGCCTTCTGCACGCGCCAGATGGGTGGGGGTTCACGCCCCGTCTGCAGCGCCAGCTGAAGAAGAGGGCATAGGGGCCACAAGGTCAGCCTCTGCTCCTGCCCTCGCACCCCCATCCCTGGGTCGCCACCCCCACTAAGAAAAGGCAGAGCTGCCAACAAGCACCAACCACCAGTGACAAGTACCTTCTGGCACCATGACAGCCTCAGCCCAGGACCCAGCCCGACCCTGGCCTTATCCTCCTCCCAGTCTTGATTGGCCTGCACCGTTATGTGTCACAGAACTGCTTCCTAGGGACCTAAAGTGAGGCTGCGTGCTGAGCACCTGTCCACTACTCATCAGCGATGAGTCCTTTCGGGACACAGAGATATGAGACTGTGAACAAGACTGCTGGCCAAGCTCTGTGCATACGTGTCGCAGGCAAGTCCTTAAACGTCCGTGCAATGGCACTGGAAGGCTCTCAGGTCTAGAGGCTGCTCCCTTTCCTCTACTCCACAGGAGCACAGCGAGAAGGTGCCACACGGCAACCGGAAGCAGCCCTCACCAGACATTGAACTCTCTGGCACTTCTGTTTCCCAGCACTGGAGATGAGATCCAGGGCCTCTGCACTGGGCGACATCGGCAGTCCTTTTTTATTCTGAGATATGGTCTCATTATTAAATCTCTAAATTGAAATTTCCCAGTCTTGAGTCTGAACCTGACAGATCCTCCTGCCTCAGCCTCAAAAGTATCAGCATTACAGGTGTGGGCCACCACGCCCGGCTTGGCTGGGATCAGCTCCCAGAGTGTAAGAAATAATATCTGTTGTTTGAAAGCCACCCAGAATGGTGTTTTAGTACAGCAGCCCAAAGAGACTAAGTTACTCACCAAGATGCTCCCTTCATGACACAGGTGACAAGTGACAAACCAATACAGCCAGTCTGCAGCATATGCCAAGAACAGACTGTAACAGGTTCCTGAGGCCATTTCATGGCCACCCCTACGACATCAGGGAGGATAGAGGATGGGAAGACTCTGCACACAGTGAGCCCCAAGGTCTCAGCACCAGCGACCCACACATGGGACTCAGATTCAGCATCCAACCCTCCGCAGCGAAGGGGACAAGACAGCACAGGGGCCTGGAGTGGCCACCAAAAGTAACAGCACAAATAATAAATGGATTAATTTTAATTCCCTGGACATGGTGGAAACCATGGCAGTGGAGAGGCCCTCAAACTGTAAGCACAAGTAACAAAGACAAAGTAGGAAATGGCCCCCGCCCCACAGTGTGACAAAGCAGAGATAACTGAATGAAGGCAGTCTGCGATGTTCGAAGAATCCGGAGTTAAGTGATCAACAGGATTCAGATGGTAACTCCTATCGATTAGTCATGACTGCCTTAGCTCTGCTCTCAGCAGAAGTGAGTGACAGGTTCTCCTAATGACGACTGTCACTGCCACCACCTAGACCAAGAGGTCCACAGGCCAGCTAATGGCCATCTACTTAGGTTTTGGGAAACTTGCTCTCACGCCCTGAATTATTTTTGTGACTCTTGGGTCAGCCAGGTCAGTGCAAAGAAGGGGTTATGATAACCTGCTGAAAATGAGGTCATGCAGGGTCTCGGCCTAGCCAGGTGGTGATACACACTTAGAACTCCAGCACTCACACACACACTAAATAAATAAATAAATAAATAAATAAATAAAAATGAAAGGGGGCTGGTGAGATGGCTCAGTGGTCTAAAGCACCTACTTAGAACAAGCTAAGCTAAGCAAAAACACAGGGACCGCGGTTCAATCCCCCAGCACCACATGCCAGCCAGCCCCGCCCCCTGGTGGGCTGAGCTGGCCACACACACACAAAATAAATAAATAAATAAATAAATAAATAAATAGAACTCCAGCACTCTGGAAGGCCAGGCAGGAGGACTGGAAATCTGAGTCCAGCCCAGGCAACTCAGTGATTTAGCAAGACACTGTTTCAAAAAACCTTTTTTTTTTTTTTGGCAGAACCAGGGATTGAACTCGGGCCCTTGCGCTTGCCAGGGAAGCACTTATTCCACTGAGCCATCTCCCCAGCGTTTTGTGTTTTGTGTTTTTTTTTTTTGCTTCCAATGCCTTCAGGGCAGGTTTGGCTGGCTTGAGTTGTGGAGCTCGAACCACAGCAACCTGAGCCTGACAGCTTTGTTGAAGCAGCCACTTAAAGAACTGAGCTAAGGGGCAGGCCCCCAAGACACTGTTTCAAAATAAAAAATAATAATAATAATAATAAAAGGAATGGAGCTGTAGTTCCATGTGAAAGTCCTGGTTTCAATCCCCAGTACAGGAAAAAATAAAACAAAACCAAATCTTGACTAAAGGCTCACAAGGGGCGAGGTAGGATGAGACGGGGATGCAGGTAGGTTGACCCCAATCTGTTCTTTGAAGAAAGCGCATGGTTCGTTCTCAGTCCTCCCAGTGACGTTAGAGGCCAGGCCAGAGGTCCAAATGTGAAGTGTGTTTCAGACCATATCCTGCCTGCTGTAAAATGTCCCAGGCCCGGAATGGGACATCTTAGCCTGGTCCAGAGAGCCTCTGCCTCCACTTGCACCCCACAAACAGCCACTATGACCAAGCCCAGACTCTCATACCTGGGCATCTGCACTTTGGGGGCCAGCAGCAGGGAAGCCCCTTCCCTCTCAAGGGGCCCAGGATGCCGTCCCTCCTAGTCCCTCCTAGCCCTCAAGCACAAGTCTTCCTCCTGGTGCTCACTCCCAGGCTGTAGGCCCAATCCCTGAAGTCATCTTTCCATTCTCCAATCAGGGCCAGCCAGTGCCCAAGCCCCGCCCTTCTCCTGCTGTCCATCATATCGTAGTGAAGCTAAATTCCGCAGCGCAGCCCCCAATCTCCACACAAGGGAAGGCACAGCTGATTGGAGGAGATCTAGACAGATCGGTCAATAGACTGGGAGGGACGTTACTAACTCCAGCTTGGCCCCAAATGCTGAGCCGGACCAGATTCTCGCGGGAGCTTGAATGGTAACAAGCTAAAGTGGCTTAAGCACAAGGGTTTAAACTAGCAGCTAGGAGCACACGGGCAGAGTAACGCCAAAAAAATCAAGCCAGACACGGGGACACAAGGCTGCAGTCCCAACTGATGGAAGGCTGAGGTAGGCAGATTTTTTTGAGCCCAGGAGCTCAAGGCCATTCTGGGCAACATAACAAAACTATGTCTCAAAAGAAACAAAAAAAAAGCTAGCAGGTCCTATTAATTAGGAGTCCCTCACAGGTCAGAGGCTAGGGCAGTATAAGCCTGGCCACCTCCCAGCCCCCACCCGCCACCCTGCTGACCTGCTGACCTGCGCCCAGCAGCCAGAGCCTCACATCTCCAGGAGACCTCATCTATGGGACCCCAACATCCACACTGCTACCTTCCCAGCGTCAGCACACACTCAAGGCCTCATAACACTGATATCCCAAATAGCTGTGCTGCTCCTCACCCCAGGACATGTGCATAGGTGGCCACCATTGTGTGGATGTCCCGAACCTATGCCCCCCTTTTTTGGGCGGATACCGGGAATCGAACTCAAGACCTTGGACATGCCAGGCAGACCATTCACTGCTGAGCTATATCCTTGGCCCTCTATACCCTTTCTAACCTGACATCCTAATGTAGTTTCACAATAGCTCCAAGCACCAGGAGTGAACATTATCACCCCATTTTATAGATGAGAACACTAAAGTCAAGAGCAGACCAGTCCCATAATGTCTAAATTTTTTTCTCTTTGGTGTCAAACTCACAGCCATCTCCTGCTTGAGCCTCCTGAGTTCTGGGATTACACGTGTGCACCGCCATGGCCAGCAACATGTTGGAATAGTTTGCATATTTGGGTTAAATAAAATACATTCCTGCAGCAAATTCCAGAATCTTTTTTTTTTTTCGGAACTGGGGATTGAACTCAGACCCTTGTGCTTGCCAGGGAAGCACTTTTTCCACTTAGCCATCTCCCCAGCCCTTTTTTTTTTAATATATAATGGGAATGCAAAAGTTTAAAATTACAATATAGGTCAGGCAAGGTGGCACACGCCTGTCATCCCAGCACTTGGGAGGCTGAAGCAGGAGGATCATCGTGAGTTGAGGCCAGCCTAGGCTACATGGCAAGACCCTATGTCAAAAACAGAACAGGGGTTGGGAATATGGCTCAGAGCACAGCACCTGCCTGGCAAGCACAAGGTCCTAAGTTCAATACCCAACACACACACACACATACACACACACACACACACACACACACACACACACACACACACAGTAGTTTTGGAGCAAATAAGAGCCTCAGATGCCGAGGACAGGACCCAGGACTATGCATGCTGGGCAAGTATTCCACCAATGAACTGTCAGTAGTTTCTATATTTTTACAGCATTGTAAAAATTGAAAGAAAAAAAAGGAAAGAAACCAAAGAATATATGGCAGATAATGTATGTGGCCCACACAGCATAAACAGTTATTTGTCCTTTCACAAAACATGTTTGCCAAGCCCTGTCCTACAGACTAACCTGAGACTATTCCTAGGAGTAGCAAAACCAACAGACGCAGGCCCCTCCACATAAGTTCCACGACATCGTTTGAAGCAGGTGCTTGGTGTGCCCTGGAAGCTGACTTTTGGAAGACGAGACACCAGCCCAGCTCCACAGCGACAGAGACTGGACGCAGTCACGTGAGCACTGAAGCAGGGCTTTGTTGCTATTCTATTTATTTATGTTTTCTTTTTGGGTGGAACTGGGGATCAGATCCAGGGCCTTCCCAACGAGCTACATCTCTGGCCCTATTTTTCATTTTGAGCCAGCGTCTCACCGAGTCATTAGATTGCCCAGGCTGGGCTCCAACTCACAATCCTCCTGCCTCAGCCTCCCAGAGGGCTGAGAATCCAAGTGTGTATCACCAGCGTCAGCCAAAGCTCGGTTCTCAGCCGCGCCATCCACCTGCCTCTCCTCTAGGCCCGGAAGGGAGTCCCTGACATCCAGACGAGTGGCTCAGGTGGAGGGGTGTGCATCACCATCGCGCCTGCGCCAGTTGTATTTTAAGTGCTGGAGTCCTTGCCCTGCCCCTCCCCCTGCCTGGGCCAGCTGGGCCTCGGTCCCCATCCCAGCACAGCACCCACCAGCAGTGGACTCCTTTGCTATGTACATGAATGTCCTCATCTGTAAAATGAGGACAGCCACTGAGCTCCTGCCCCAGGCCCTGCGCATCCGGCCAGGGCTGGGTGCAGCTCTGCCGCCTGTGCTCACCCCGAGAGCTGACCAGCGTGGGCCTTGAGAGCCCTGGTGCAGAGCACGGGTGGGTGCGCTTCAGGCCAAGAGGGCTCAGGACGGATCTGGAACTGCAAACGCTCAGGAAGCCGCCGTAACCTCCCCAGCCTCTGGGTGTAACAGTGTAGCCCAGCCTGACCTTGAGCTTCCCAGGTCCTCCTGCCTCAGTCTCCCAAGTGCTAGGACTATAGGAATGTGCCTCCACAGCTGGCACTCGATTTCCCTTTCCGAAGAGGAAAGATGATCTCCGCGACGGTGGGCAGGGTTGCAAGTGCTGCAAACATACTGAATAACGGCACTGACGCCGGAAGGGGACCTTAGTGGTCCTTCAGCATGCTCTGTGGCTCAGTTCCTGGTATGTGTGTTAGTGCCCGACAGATGAGAAAGATCAGCCAGGCCTGGACCCCAGGCTCTCCCAGGGGCCGAGGCTAGGGATCCCAAGTCTTAGCCCAGCCTGGGCAGCCTGGCAGAGAAGGAGGTGCTGCTCTGTGCAAAGGGCCCGGGTTCTGGTTCTTTTTTTTTTTTTTTTTTTTTT
>NW_004524844.1:1238692-1261902 GCF_000260255.1 Octodon degus
CGGAACCGGGGATTGAACTCAGATCCTTGCTTTTGCCAGTCAAGTGCTTATCCTACTGAGCCATCTCCCTGGCCCCTAAATGTCCTTTTTAAAATTCCCATACTGGGGATTGAGTCTAGGTCCTGTGTCCTGTCTCTGTGTGTGTCTCTCTCTCTTCTTAGTCTTCCTGCCTCAGCCTCCCAGAGTGCTGGGATTACAGACATGGGTCACCTCACCTGGCTTGAATTTTTTTTTTTTTTAATGTATTAAAACTATGCTGGAAAATTAATCCAGATGAGACAGTATCATGTCTGGGCCTGAGGACAGGAGGGGGATACAGATAGGAACAAGTTGACTGGATGTTGGACTGGCTACCAGGTGATGATTGGGGTAACCGAATACAGGACAGGTCTATACAGCATATTTTACTGTTTTTTTTTTTTTGGCAGTACCAGGTATTGAACTCAGGACCTTGCACTTGCCAAGCAAGCGCTTATTCTACTGAGCTATCTCCCCGGCCCACATTCTACTGACTGTTCCCACACAAATTACATTAAAAACAGTATAGAAAAAAACAAACAGTATACAGAGGCTGGGCATGGTGGTGCATGCCTGCCATCCCAGCACTTGGAAGGCTGAGGCAAGAGGATCACCACAAGTTCAAGGTCGGCCTAACAACATAATAAAGACCTTGTCTCAAAAAAAGTTCCCCAAAACCAAAACCAAAACCAAAACCAAAAACAAAAAAGCTTTTAAAACTTAAAGTACAGGGAAACAGGTTTACTGCACAAAACAAATTTACAAAGGAAATGTGAAGTTGCTGTCCCCATAATTCACCCACCCCACAATCTCTCCACTTGCATTTCAGAAAAACCAACACATAAGATTTAACTCCACAGGACAATGTACACCAAAGGCCAAACAAGACCTTGGTCGTGTAAGGGACACGTATTCTGTGACAGTGACAACTGAGAGAATAGCCTGAGTACTGGTGTCCCTGTGAGGGTGACAGTGAGCCCCTGCTGTGCCCTGCACTGTGCCAAGCATTGCACCCAGCACCACCCCCTCACCCACATGAACCCTCACCAATGCTGGTCCAACTCCATGTGCCCAAGAACGGAAAGCAGCAGAGGTGGACCCCTTCCTCCTTGGAGGGCAGCGCCACGCTGCCGCTGCATGGGCAAGTGGCCCGGGAGAGTATGCAAATGACTGAGTGTGGCTGTCTGTCTGCCAATAAAACCTTATTTATAAAACCAGGTAGTGGCCCGGATTAGGCCAAGAGGCCTATTTGCCAAACCCTGCTGGAGGGCAACCTGAAGTTCTGAACAAGCAGGAGTCTACAAGTGTGTAAGGCACAGCCCACTGCCCCATGAGCAGTGCAAGCATCAGCTGCTGAGCTTCCAAGGTCTGCATGCGCACACGTGCGCGCAGCACGCGCTCCCTCAAAGCCTCACGCCTGCCACAGTAGCGCCCCTTACAGCATCCCTGGCAGCCCCTAATGGAAGCTCCCCGAAACCAGGGCCTCTCTGTCCCCCGTGTCTCCTCCACTCATAGCAGAGAATCAGCCATAAACATTGTTTAAAAAAAAGAAAAAAAAAATTGGTGGGGTCCTTTTCAAAGAGTCTCTTTCACTCTGTGGCCTAGGCCAGCCTCAGACTCTTAGCACCATCTTCCTGCCTCAGGCTCTGGAACGCTGGGGCATTCACACACACATCTGGCTCTGTAAGTGTACCCCTTTGCTCTTTTTGATAAATAATAGACTCGTGCAAGTGTCTACAAGGTCCCCATGGCTTCTGCTACAGGGCTCTGTCTCCAATGGCCACCTCTACCAGCCCCATTACAGTGAAACCTGCGGACAGCTGTGGCAAGGCAAGGCGGCTTCAGCCCTTACGGCCCCTGCAGCCCCAACACAGGCCTGTCATCCAGCAGGTACTAAACAAACTGCCGCCTGAGCAAATCCACCAGACTCACCTTGAGGGACGGGATGTCCTCGGCTCGGATGACAAACTCGTCCCGCTCCCGGAAGATGCCCTCGCCGCCGCTCTCCCCAGCCTCCTCATCGGTCTCCCCGCACACAGCTGCGGTCTCTTGCTTCTTGGCCAGGTGCAAGGGGCGAGCGTCGGGGGGCTCGGGGTCCTCTGGGGATGGGGCAGCAGGCTCTTCGGGATGGGCAGGTGGCGGGGCTGCGGCGGGCGGGGGCGGGGGCGGGGGCGGAGAGGGCAGGGCAGGCGGAGGCGGAGGCGGTGGCAGCTGTGGCGCAGGCGGAGGCGGAGGCGGCGAGCTGGCCACAGGGGCCACCAGAGGGGGTGGCGAGGGCAGGGCTGGCGGTGGTGGCGGAGGGGGCGGCGGAGGCTGAGGTTGAGGCGTCGGGGCAGGAGGTGGGGAGGGTGGGGGCTTCTCTTCCAGTAGCGGGGGCTCTGGGAGACAGAGGGACATCAGGTATGGGGTCACTCCCCATCCTTGACACCCTCTTCTTGTCCTCAAACACCTCGTGCTTCACCAACAGCCCTTGTCCCAAGCCAGTGCCCTAGCAGCTCACTGCCATACTCAAGTCCCTCCAGGGTACCCCTGACCAGCTCTAGAACCTCTAAAACCGCAATGTCATCCCTAAACCCCCGGCCCCTTTTGGAGACAGGGTCTGGACATGTAGTACACTTCAGGCTGGCCTCAAACTCAAATCAATCCTCCTGCCTCAGCCTCCCCAGCGCTGGGCTATATATAGGCTTGTACCACTATGTTAAATTCCTCAGTGCTCTGTCCAGTTCTGAGTTATCTGAGCTCTCAAAACCCTCATCCGGAGGCCAGAGAGATAGCTCAGCAGATTAAGTGCCTGCTTAGGCAAGCACAGGGACCAGGGTTCAATCCTGGCACCACATGCCCTGCTGGCCCCACTCCTGGGCACGCTGAACTGGCCACCAAAACGGCGTGGTGGTGTGATCCCAGTGCTGGTGAGGCTGAAAACAGGAGCACCATGAGTCCAAGCTGCATAGTGAACTAAAGCGCCTGCTTAGCCAGAGCACAGTAGCTGGGCTTCAATTCTCAGCTTGCTGTGCCGGCCCCACCCCTGGGGCATGCTTAGACAGTGATTGAGACTGGGCATGGTGGTGTACACATGTAATCCCAGTGCTTGGGAGGCTGAAAACAGGATAATCACTGAGTCTGACCTACATAGTGAGACCCTGTCCTAAAAATAGATTAAAAAAAAAAAAAATCAAGCTGCATAGTGAGATCCTATACCAAATACATTTAAAACAAAAACAAACAGCCGGGGAGATGGCTCAGCAGAATAAGCGCTTCCCTGGCAAACACAAGGGTCTGAGTTCAATCCCCGGTTCCGTCAAAAACAAACAAACAAAAAATACCTCATCGGGTGCATAAAACCCTTCTCCTACTACTCCCCAGATCCACTGTCCCCATGTACCCATCTAACAATTTCCTTCCAGAGGTTTTTTCTTTTTTTTTCCTTTTTTTTTTTTGCAGAACCAGGGATTGAACTCAGATCCTTTTGTTTGCCAGTCAAGCGCTTATCCTACTGAGCCATCTCCCTGGGCCCGGTTTTTTCTTTTTAAAAAAATTTTTGACATAGCTAAGTGCTTAAATCTACCTGAGCCCTTAGAACTGCCGCTTCCACACCTGTAATCCCAGTATTTGGTAGGCTGAAGCAGGACTGCTGCAAATTCAAGGTCAGCCTGGGCAACATAGCAAGATCCTATCTCAAAAAACCAACAAAACAGACCCGCTCCTTCTCCAAGCAGGCCCCCAGCCCTCCCAAGGGTCTGTCCTTCTCTCTGCTAGCCTTGGCTCTCTGCTTTGACCCCTGTGGCAATTCCTATTTCTCCTGTCACCTCTGTTCGGCGTCCCCCCCTTGCTACACGGCTTTGCCCTAGGCCTTCTGTTCCCCAAGTCCCTCCAGAGTCCTCAAGCCCTTCTCTTCTTTACCTACTCCCAAATGTCCTCCTCGTCCACTGCCATTACCTCCCCTTCCATTCTTCCCAGTTCTCCTGCCTCAGGACAGAACCCCAACACCAGCACTTAGGGAGGCTAAAGCAGGAGGCTCACAGGTTCAAGCCTAGCCTGGGCAGTCAATTGAGACCTTGTCTCAAAATAAACATCCCAGTATCCACCAGGCCCACCATGGACCTTCGCTGGTCCAGGTAACACCTCTGAGCCCATCAGAACAAGATGCAGCTTCTTTAAAATGTATGTTTGCCCTTGATTGGGAAGTTACCTTCACAACTGTGCTCGGCTGCATCAGCTAAAGGTGATGCCCACCCCTTACAGTATGTAATCTACACAATGGTACCTAGGTGACCCTAACAACCTGAATCCCCGACCTCACCCCATACCCCCTTCTTGGAGCTCACCGGGCGTGCCACTGCTGTCAGCACTGGGGAGCCCTGGGAGAGGGGGTGGCCCCGTGACTGCTGCTGCAGTGGCCAATGGTGGCTCCTCTGGGGTGGAAGTGTCTTTAGGCCCCGTAAGGGGTGGGTCGTCCAGGGCAGAGATAGCTGAGGAGATGCTCTCCTGCAGGTCTCGGTTCTTGGCCACAGAGTCTTCCTCATCGGAGGAGAAGGAGGGCAGTGTCTCAAGGTTGCGCTTTAGCTCCTCGTCCAGCCGCTTGCAGGGCGAAGGGCAGCCCAGCCCCAGGCCCTCGCTCTCAGCAGCCTCCAGGGCACCCCCCAGCCCAAAGGCGCCTGCAGGAGGAGGATGTGACACTGCCGGGGCAGTGGGAGCCTGGGGCTGCAGGCCTCGGGCTGGCACGGAGGGTGGGACGCTCTTGGGTGGGCTGAGCGGCGGTGTCAGGCCTGCCTGGTAGAGTGGTGGGTGGCGCTTGCCTGACTTGAGGAAGTCCAGGAAAGAGGCCATGAAGCCAGACTTCATCTCCGGCTGCTTCTCCTCTACCTCCTTGATCTTTGCTTCAATCTTCTCCCGTGTCAGACTTGAGTCCAGGCTGTTGTGGTCCGGGCCAGATATGGCGTCACCTGACGAAGCTCCAAGACCCTCGCCAGCCTTGGGCACAGACAGCTTGATCTAGGTACGGGGGGAGTGGGGTGTCATGGCCTAGGAGTCTAGCCCTTCCTCTTCCACCAGCCTCCTCCCTCAGACTCAGGGGTCCAAAGCCCCTGCACCCACATTTCCAGCATCTTACCCTCCAGATCCTTTTTTTTTTTTTTTTTTTTTTTTGTGGAACCAGGGATTGAACTGAGGCCCTTATTCTACTGAGCTACCTCCCCGCTGCGCCCTTTTTTGTGGCCAGCTCAGCCTGCCCTGTGGGCAGGGCTGGCATGGCATGTTGTGCCAGGGATCAAACTATGGTCCCTGTGCTTTGTCTAAGCTTGCCTAAGCAGGCGCTTTAGATTGCTGAGGTATCTCACCAGCCCCAGATCCTTCTCAGAAGGCAGAAAGACAGATGACTCATGACCTGTCTGCACTCACCAGCTAGTTCAGTTTCCAGAGCCTATGTATGCCCCAGCACAAGGTCCCTACCTACTCATCCTCTGACAAGCAGGACTTGGTGCCCAAGACGTAGGTTCTGCTAGGCCTCAAGCTCCAAGTCACAGCTCCTGAAATCCCTCCCTTCCTTTCCTTCAAGGACCACAACCCCATCCTCCCAAATTAATACTGTAACCCAAAGCATCTCCTCTGTGGAGGTCAGGGTGCCCAGCCTCCTCACCTTCAGTGGCTTCAGGGGCTCCAACCGGGTGCCCCCTGCCTCTTCTGCCTTCCTGCCCCGGCCCCTGCCCCTGCCCCGGGGCTTCTTGGGTCCATCAGGAGTGGAGGCTGAGGCAGGCCCTGTGGTGGTGGGCACCTCCAGTGGGCGAATCCGAGGCCTGCCCCGCGGCCGGGGAGGGCCATCGCGCTTGGCCTTGGTGGGCTTGCGACCTCGGCGCCGGGGTCCGTCTGGGCCCGGGTTGGGTGGGCAGAAATCGATGTCACCCAGTGGTGAAAGGGCTGGCCGGGAACGGCAGCTGGACACCAGGTCAGGCAGGCGCCGGGGGTTGAGGCGGATGTCAGCAGGAACATCGGCTTTGTCCTCGTCAGCCTCGAACTCATACTCCTGGGCATACAGCTTCTTGGGCGTCTGGAAGGGTGGGTCGCGGCGCCGCAGCAGGTGGAAGGAGGATGTCTTGAGCAGCTTCTTTGGCTTGGTTGAGCAGAAGATGGGTGAGGTGAGGCCCCCCTTGGGTTCCGAGGCAGGTGGGGGAGGTGGTGGTGGTGGTGGTGGCGGTGGAGCAGACTGGTGCGGCCCGCTCTGGATCAGGCCCAGCGGCTCGGCATTGACGGTGGAGGGCAGCTCAGGGGGTTTGTTGGGGTCTAGGCCCAGGCCTGGTGTCTCAGGGCCAGCTCCAGAGGCCCGACTAGGGCAGTAGGGCCCATAGGGGTCATAGGCAGGGGGACCTGGAGGTGGCCCAACTGTCTTGGGACCCCCCTCATCTTCAGGTGGCCCGGTCTTGCCATAGTCGTCCGCTGCCCCTCCACCAAACATCTCCTCCATGGTGGGAAAGAAGCTGCGCTCCTCGTCCTGAAGCAAGGAGTCAGGAAAGCAGATGGAGGTCAGCGGCACGAAGCGTGGGGCCTTAGTGCCCTGCGGGCTGGGGCTTCGGTAGGCACCAGCTGGATCCTTGCCCTCTGAGTTAGGTGGCCCCACACTGGTGTCACCAGGCCCCGGGGGCAGGGGCTCCAGGGCCCCAAGCAATTCCTGCATGGCACCTGGAGGCTCCAAGCTGTCCTCTGGCCGCAGGCGTGGGCTGGGTGCCGCAGGCTCCAGGCTGTGGCCTCGGAGGTGGGCTTCAAGCTGGAGAGGCATGGGTGGTGGGGGTGGGGGTGGCGGTGGAGGCGGCTGGGGCGCCCCATCCCGAGTGGCTGGTTCAAGGAGGTGGACACCCACTTTGGGGGTGCCAGGAGAGGGGCTGGGGGCATGGCTAAGGACCGAGGGTAGTAGCTGGGGTGGGGGCGGAGGCAGCACCATGGGGAGGTCGGGGCCTCCAGCCTCCAGGAGGAGCCCATGTGGGTTGGGCTGGGCAGGCTGGGCTGTGGGCGGCGGGGGTGGTGGACTCTTCTGCAAGAAAGCCCCCAGCTCCTTGGCACCTGCCCCATAGTGGACCACAGAGGTGGCCAGTCCCTCAGAGGTCTCGCCGCCCCGCTCTGGCCCTTTCTTCTTCTCCTTCAGCCTTCCTAGGCCCAGCTCCAGGGCTGCAGTGGCCCCCTCATCCAGGCTGGCACTAGTACGGATGACACTCTGCAGGTGGTACCTCTGGGGATCTTCCTTGGCCAACTCGTAGGGTGTGCCTGGTGGGCCTCCAGCCCCACCACTACCCCCAAGTCCCTTGGAGGCATCTGCTGCCCCCTCCTCGCCCACCAAGCCCTCTGCCCCTGAGGTCCGCGGGGGGCTGGGCGCCTGCAGGAGATGCTGAATGAGGAACTCTTCATCCTCAGTGCGCTCAGCAGGGGGGCCGCCAGGGCCTGCCAGCAGCTCAGAGCCATCACCTTTGCCCTTGTAGCCGCCTGCTCCGGCTGCATAGCTGCTGGCTCCCGGGGGTGCCAGGAAAGGGGCAGAGGCTAAGACTGAGCTCAGGTATTTGCCAGGGGCTCCTGGAGATCCCACTCCAGGCGGGCGGCCAGTGGCAGGTGGCGACTGGAGTGGGCGAATGATGTGAGAGGGGCTGGCCTCCCCGCCACCTCCCAGGGAGCTGGGTCCCCAGCCACCTCCATGGCCCGAGAGTGCTGGGGAATGGCCAGTGCTATAGCTGAGTGAGGGACTGGCTGTAGGCAGTCCCTGGGAGTGGGCAGCAGGCCCTGGATACGGCTCGCCCTGCACCCCATACAGCTGCCCCTGCAGTTGGTCAGGGGAGTAGCTCTGACATGTGGCTAGGCCAGGAGGTGGTGGGCCGCTGGGAGGCTGCGGGGGGCCCCCTGAGTAGCTGGGGCCTTTGCTCAAGTCCTGTGCCTGACCCCCTCCAAAGCCCTGCCCATAGGCTTGGGGTCCCAGGAGCCCTTGGGGCTGACCAGGGGAATAGGCCTGGCCCCCAGCTCCCGCAGCTCCAGAGGCCTTCCCTGTGGCATATGCTGCTGCTGGCCCCCCCAGGCTCTGGCATTTGGGTGTGGCAGTCGATCGGGGTGGTGGGGGTCTGGTGGCACCCCCTGCAGTGGCTCCATAACCACCTTTGCCTGTTTTATAACCAGGGGATTGAATGATGGGGCGGTAGCCTCCACCACCACCCCCAGCTCCCCCGCCCCCAGCCACCTCTGGCCCGGTGGCCCGGCCTGATGCTCCAGCTGTGGCTCCGCTAGGACCAGCCTTGCTGGGTTCGCCAGCACCCGGGGAGGGCTCACCACCACCCAGGGGGCTGCAGGCCAAGTTGGCCCGGTGGCCCATGGAGGGATAGCTGCCTCCACAGCTCAGGTAGTGCTGGAGGGCATGGGCAGGTGGTGGGGGTGGGGGTGGCTGGGCACTGGCTGGCCGCTGGTAGTGTTTGATGACAGTGTCCTGGCGGGGCAGGGCCCGCTCGGGTGGCGGAGGGCCTGGAGCAGCACCGGAGAAGTTGTAGAGCTGTGGGGAAGACTGTTCAGCGGCGGCGGCGGCGGCGGCAGCAGAAGAAGAAGCCAGCAGATTGAACTGAGTTGGGAGGTGGCGAGGAGGTGGGGGCGGATCTGGTGGACCAGGGCGGTAAGGGGGTGTCTGGGCTGGTCCAAGACCTGCAGGCCCCAGGACACTGCCCCCTGCCAGGCGCTCAAAGCCCAACGAGGAGGGCACAGTGGGTGCCTGCGAGGGCTTCAGGTGTAGCACGTCATGAGGGGACAGGAGCCCATTAGCAGGAGGGCTGAATGGGGGGTCCTGGAGGCTGAGGGATGAGGGCACTGGGAAGGGGCGGCTGCCGAAGGAAGCCGGGTGCTGGTAGGCCGACAGGGCAGAGGAGGATGGGAAGGTGCTGGAACCCGGGAGGGCACCCGAGATGAAGAGCTCCGTGGGGCCTGGAGTGTGCATGGCTGGGGATGATGGAGACAAGATCAGAGCTGCCCACGTGCCAGCCCCACCCGCGCCCTCCAGGGCAGGCACTGGGCTTACCTGTTTGCCAGGAAGGACTGCGAAACTGGGACAAAAGAGAGGAGGCAGAAGGGCCAGGCTGGGGGCCCCGGGACTCCAGGGCTGAGATGAGGTTCATGACGGAGGCGTCGGGCCCCGCTGAGCTGGCGTGGTGGAGGCCAGTGTCAAAGAGTCCAGAGAGGCCTAACCAGGGAGAGGGGACAGAGTCAGCCAAGTGAGGGGCAGGGCAGGCTGGGAGAAAGGGAAGAGGTCAAACCAAGCAGAATCAGAGAAAGAGACGGCAGAGAACAGAAAGGGTCAATTCACAGAGGAGAAAACAGGCAGAACCAAGCTGAGACCAGGCCTAGCAGAGGGAAGGGAAAAGGTGACATGGTACAGCAAGATGGGGTGGGATCCATACATAAGGGTAGAGAACCCCAGTGGGAAATAATAGCCAAAAGAACAGAAAAGGCCAGGCATGATGGAGTATGCCTGCCATCTGAGGGCTTGGGAAGTTGAGGCAAAAGGATCACCAATTCAAGGTCAGGCTGGGCAACTTAACAAGTTCAAGGCCAGCCTGAACTGCACAGTAAAGTCCTGTCTCAAAAAGTGAAAAGCCAGCTGGGCATGGTGGTGAATGCCTAAAATCCCAACACTCTTGAAATCCCAGCATTTAAAACAGAGGCAGGCAGGAGAATTGCTTCGAGTTGGAGGACAGCCTGAACTACACAGAGACCCTATCTCAAAAATAAATAAATAATTCTAGAAGGGACAGAATCCTTAATTAGGCTTTGGGGTAGAGGAGTAGGCCGGAGGATTTGGAAATGCCAGCAAGGAAGGGAAAGGAGGAGAAAGGGCAAGAGGAGTCTCATTACGACCCTCTCACAAGTCAAAAGGGTTAAGCCAAAGTGGAAGACCCAGCAAAAAAGGTGGGAAGGAACAGGGAAGAGGCCGATCAGGAGGTCCAGGCGTCAACCGGGACAGCAATCTCGCGATCACTGGTATACCTGGGACCCAGGCTGTGTGTCAGGGTAGGAGGGAACCAATAAGAACACGCGGAGGCTGGGCTAAAGGGACCAAATAAGGTAGTGGGCAAACCTAAGCAAAAAAAGGAGGCGCAAACTGGATCCTATCAGGAGGAAAGAAAATCAGGAAGAATTCAGAGGGCAAAAGAGCCAAGAGAATAGGACTCATTCGGAGGGAATGCATTGGAGTGGTTGGAGAGAGCCCGAAAGGCCTGGAAGAGAAGGTGGGATTTGGGGGCTGATGCGATGGGGCCAATTGGATAAAAGGGGCGGGGCAAAGAAGCAGCTGACAAATCCGGCGTGAAATTAAGCTGCAAACAGCAACCAATCAGAGGAGAGACAGTAAGAGGAGGGCCACGACACCGAGCATGGCCAATTAGCTGAGGTGGAACTTTCAGCAGCCAATCAGCTGCAGGAGGGGGAGGGCCAAGGCTAAACCGGGCGGGATGGGGGCCGTACCTGCCGGGTGGTGGTTGGTGGCATAGCTTTGCAGTGGGTGGGGGGCCGCATAGGCCTGTCGGTGTAAGATGTCCGTCTCGGGGTGCGAGGTCCTGGAGCTGCCATAGACCAAGCTGAGAGCAAAGGGGCGATATTAGAATGTCCTCTCAAACTGCCCTCCGTGAGGGGAGCTCAGGAAATCCCCAGAGTTGGGGGGGGGCTTCCAGCTGATTTAGGGGGTTATCCCAAGGAACCTTGGGCTTTTAAGGGGAAAATGACGGGGGAATGCGATGCCTAACTGCCACAGAAATGGCTTCCACTGCAGAACCCCAGTAAATAGAACTCAAATAGTTTCACGTTTACAAATACAGGCATGCAACCAGAAACACAGCAGAGGGTGCAAATCAATTCGGAGGAAGTGTCGCGGAGTTGAAAATGCAAAAGGCGTGGTCCTCCTATCGTCCCTCCACCGCCCTACGTGGTTGTGACACAGACTAAAGGGTCCACCCCAGAGGTGCACAAGGGTACCTGTCGCTGGATCGGGGCAGGCTCTGAACGTTGGGGCCGTGCAAACCTAGCTGAGGGGGCTGGAGGTAGATTGTTCTCCCTACGGGAGGGGGAGGGCGGAGGACTGGGGAAAGTACCAGGTACAAGTGCTAACACGAATCTGGTCCATCCCCAGGGGCTGAGGCTTCCATGCATGGGTCCAAGCAAAGCCAGGTACGTGTGCACACGGGCATTCAGCTGACCCGTGAGGAAGAAAAGGCTCAGAGCAAAGAGTCCCACACGAAAAATCCCGACACGCTGGAATGCTGGGTGGGGGAGGGGCTAGGGGGCAGGTGAGGCGCTAGGACGACACTGGAAAGGGGCAGATACATAGAAC
The DNA here is from genome assembly GCF_000260255.1 of Octodon degus. Taxonomy (NCBI): domain Eukaryota; kingdom Metazoa; phylum Chordata; class Mammalia; order Rodentia; family Octodontidae; genus Octodon; species Octodon degus. The sequence goes on from NW_004524844.1 coordinate 1,250,043, forward strand.
ACTCACACACCGGGCCCACATTCACTCACACACACACACACACACACACACACACACACACACACACACAGAGAAAACATCCGATTCTTCGCAGGCAAAGGCCCAAATTCGTGGCCAAGACTCAGAGGGTACTGGCTTCTGGACATTAAATAGGTTTCTGTCTTTGGGGGTGGGGGGAGCTTAAGGGGGCGTGTCCCTGATGCCAGACCCCCCCATTACACACAGAACCCAAGCTTAAGAAGGGGGCGGGGCCCCGTGCCCACTCTGCGCGCGGAATTTCTTGGGGGACCAAGTGGCCCATCCTCGCGCAATCCCGGAACAATAGGACCTGGGAGGGGGTGCGCGCCCCCCAGGTCTGCGTACCAATCCTCCTTTCCTTCCACCTTTACAACAGTAAAGCCAGGGGCGCTGGGGAGGAGGGTTCAGCAAGCTAGGAATCCAAGGATGCGGGGAAGTCCAGGCCTTGCTTCGCCTGTCCCTCCCACCTTCCCAAGGCCTTCCCGTCCGAAATTGTTTTGCACCCATATTTTCCCGCTGCATTTCTCTCTTTGCAAGCCGGAGCTGGCTTTGGCAGAGTTTGCAATTTGCAAACTGGGGCGGCGGCGTTGTTACAAACCGAAGAAGGCCGCTCCCTTGCAAGCCGGAGGGGAGTTTGCGATGCACGCGTCGCCGGGCGGGCCCGGCCCGGCCCAGCCAGGCCCCCACCCCTTGGCCTCTTTCTCCAGGCCACCCTCAGCTCCTTACCTAGCTTTCGCTGACCTCTCGTAACTCCATCCCGCCCCGGCGCCGAGCGGGTCCCCGAAGCCGGCGCTGGGGTAGTTCCTGTCCATGAATTGGCCGCGGTGGAAATTGGGGGGGAGGGGGAGGGGGAGGGAGGGGGAAAGGAGGGGGCGCGCGCGCGCTCTCCTCCGCCGCCGCTCCCTCCGCTGCTTTTTTTCCTCCCCTTTTCTCTTTTTTTTCTTTGCAGCCGCCGAAGGCCCGGGAAGGTCCGGGGGGGGGGGGGGGGGGGGGGGGGCGGAGGGGCGGGCAAGGGAGGGGGGTGCAGCTGCTGTACCAAGAAGGGGGGAAGGGGGATCCCCCTGGAGGAGGGAAAGGGGGGAGGAGGGACCCCGCTGTCTCCGCCTTTGCCCGGGCGCTTGCAAGAGAGAAGGGGGGGGCGCGCGCTCGGGAGGGGGCGTCCCGGGCGGCCCCGGGGTGGGTGCAGGCGCTGGGTGCTCGCTCTCTCGCCGCCGCCGCCGCCGCCTCCTCCTCCTCTGCGCTCACGGTGCAGCCATCTTTGCACAAGGCGGCTGGGGAGGGGGGAGGGGAAGGGGGGCGGGCGGCGGGGTGTCTGGCTGCGCTCCGCTTCCTCCCACAATCCCGTGCAAAAGCAAAAAAAAAAAAAAAAAGAGAGAGAGAGAGAGGCTGAGCGACTGAGCTCTAGCAGAGCCTGGGGGTGTAGGACACAGCGCTTGTACAGAAAACCAGCTCTGCCGTGCGCAGATGCGCTAGAGAACGCAGTTCAGTTCATTAGATTTTTATTTTTGCATTGTTTCGGCCTTTTATTGGGGGGGGGCTTTCCAAAGGATTTTTATAACAGCTTAACTGTGGATCCCCGGTGCAACAGAAGCACCTGCCCCCTCCAGCACACTTGCAAAACGCCCCCCACCCTTTCCCTGGGTTATGAAGGGCACCTGTGTGCGCACGGGGGGGGGAGGAAAACACGCGTGTGCGCGGGTGGGGCTCTCGTGTGTTATGTGTCTCGTGGCACGGAAGAGCCAAGTCGAGTCACATCTGGCCACACGCAAGACTGCTCACCCGGCCTGCGAGCACACCTATCCTGAAGACGGGACTGACCGGCGGCCCCCCCTAGTTGGGAGGGGAGCGCATGAGGGGTAGGCACCCCGGCTCTGCAACACATTGATGCGTGTGTGGGTACGCGGCGGAAGCACGTGTGCCCGGGTAGGCCTCGGGTGGAATGACCCTTGATCTTCCCCCACCCCCAGCTCAGCTCAGGTCTTTAAGAGGCCTGGGGGCTTCCGGAATCTGTTGTGAATCGGGGGCACGGTTCTGGGGAGCCCCCACTCTGCAGCAGCTCTTCACTGAGGCCTCCTGAGGCTACAAGGGGAGGAGCACAGTAGGGAGTCAAAGATCAGCCCCCCCCAAGATTGGTGCCTCAGCCAATCCCGGGCCTTCTGGGCACAAGCCCCACCTTTCTATAGACTTGTAATACTCTACTCTCCCAACGTCGGGCCACGCCCCTGTAGACAGTTGCACAGGGCCCCGCCCCTGCACCTCAAGCCCTGCCCCCGGGTATCCAAGCCACGCCCCAGATCACCTCCCTCCCCCTTCACCTCCGCCCGCGTAGCAGCTCCGCCCCTACCTTGAGTAAGGGGGTGGAGGTGCATCGTGCACCCCAGAAGCCGCCAGCGCTTGCTCATAGGTGGGGAGGCCTGGGGGTTGGGATGGAGGCAGGGGCGTCGGAGGGCTCAGAGGGCTGATGAGGCTGGTTCTGGAGACAGAAAAGATTGGGGGGGGTCAGGTTAGAGATGGTCAGTAGAGAGGACAGTGACCACCAGAAATAGAGTGTTAGAGATGGAGGGAAATAGACCAGAGGAAAAGAGGGTCACCTTCAGCCTAGCCCTATGTGGCAGAAAATCAGCCTGAAATGACAGGCACGGTACATGGCAGGTAGACACAGAAAGGAGAAAGGAATGCAGGCCTGTAATCCCAGCCTTAGAAGCAAAGGGAAGAGCCTCAAATTAGAGACCAGACTGGGCTACAGAGTGAGTTCAAGGTCGCATGGGCTACATGTCAAGACCCTGTATAAAAAAAGAAAAAATTAAAACACACACACACACACACACACACACACACACCAGAGCAAGGTGGAGTACACCTGCCATCCAGCATTCTAGAAGGCTGAAACAGGAGGATCGAAAATTCAACCCCATCTTAGGCAATATGGCAACTTAGTGAGACCCTGTCTCAAAATAAAAAGGGCTGGGAATGTCACTCAGTCTGAAGGCCCTGGGTTCAATCCTCAGTACAAACAAACAGACAAAAAAAGACCCACAGAGAAAGGCTTTCATTCACAGAGGCACCAAATGACAGGCAGCGTGATAGAGAAGCAGCCCTACAGACAGGCAAGTAGACAGATACACAGAGGACAGAATCAGCAGATCCACACAGACAGCAGCACAGCAGAGACTAGGTCATACTCATCCTTTAAAGAAAACCCAGACCCACTATACTTGGACACTCAGACCCTCAGACCCCCTTTGAGACCCTGCCAGTGCCAGTGAGAGACACTCCTAGATCACTCACTGCACACAGAAACACACGCTGCTCCCCATCACCATGGAAACTGCCAGGCCACAGGCAGCTGTGGACCACGGGCTGCTCAGTACCAGCCTCGCCAAGACAGGGTACGCTGAACAGTGTTCTCCTGGGCACCTGGAAGCCCAAAGACAGGCAGGTAGCAAATGCTTCCAGAACTCCTACCGCCTGCTGGACTCTTTGGAGCATTCCTCACGCCCTCCAACCCCCAAGCCTCAGCCCCAGATCAAACCTTCCTCCCTCCAGGTCTCTTACTCTTGGGGACTCAGCTGTTGGCTTGGGGGCTGGCGCCGCCGCCGCCGATAATGCAGATACCAGAAGGTTCCCAGGCCGGCCAACACAATGAGCAGGATGCCAGACGTCAACCCCACAGCCAGGGCCGCTCCATCTATCCGTCTCTGCCCTGTGGGGAAGGGAGCTGCTCTGTTATAGGCTGTTGGACCCCAACATCCAAATCCCACATACCCCCACAGCTGGAACCACTTCCTCATAACTTCAGGGAATTCTAGAACATAAAGGGACTGTAATAACATCATCTGAAACTAAGAAATAGGGGATCTGTAGCCCCATGACAACTCAGGGAAGCCCTCAGCTGACAGGGGGTGGTTCTATCCCCAAGAATCGGGCGCAACTGCTGGTAAGGGATCTATCTACAAAGCTAGCACTTGACACACTGAAGGCAGCGAAGGGCACTCGGGATGCCGGCTTGAAGAGCCTCCTAATTCAATAAAATTAATAAAAAAAAAAAAGAAAAAGAGGCCCCTAAGCCAGGCACAGTAGCGCACTCCTGTAATCCCAGAATTGTGGGAAGCTGAGGCAGGTGGTCATAAATTCTAGTCTAGCCTGGGCAATTTAGCAACTTAGTGAGGACCTGTGTCAAAATAAGGAAGGTTCAGGATGTAGGTCAGTGCAAAAGACCCTGGGTTGAATCTTCAGTACCACAAAAGTGAAGAAAGAGGGATTGGGGAGATAGCTTAGTGGTCTAAGTGCCTGCCTGGCAAGTACAAAGACCTAGGTTCAATCCCTGGTACTGCATGTCGTGCCAGCCACTGAAACCAAACATCAGGGCACACACTTGTAATCCCAGCACTGGGGAGGCTGAGACAGGAGGATCACTACAAGTCTGAGCTGCATAGCAAGACCCTGTACCAAATATAAATAAATAAATAATGGAATAAATAATGGGGCTGATGAGATAGCTCAGCAGACTATGCCTGCTTAGGCAAGCTGGGACCATGGTTTGATCCCTGGTGCCACATGCTGCCCCAGCCCCACCCTGACGGTGGGCTGAGCTGGCCAGAGTCGGGCATAGTGGCACATGCCTGTAATTCCAGCACTGGGGAGCCTGAAAGCAGAAGAATCACCACGAGTCCAAGCTGCGTAGTGAGACCCTGTAACAAGCAAATGCATTAAAAAAATAATAATAATAATCATGGGGGGGGCAGGGAGATGGCTCAGTAGAATAAGCACTTCCCTGGCAAGTGCAAGGGCCTGAGTTCAATCCCTGGTTCCGCAAATAAATAAATAAATAAATAATAATAATAATGATTTAAAAAAATTTTTTTTCAGAATCAGGGATTGAACTCAGGCCCTTATGCTTTCCAGGGAAGCACTTATTCCACTGAGCCATCTCCCCAGCCCCTCTGGCCCTGATGAAAATAATTTTTTTTTTTTTGCGGAATCAGGGATTGAAGTGCTTATTTTACTGAGCCATCTCCCCAGCCCTTAAAATAATTTTAAGAAAAATGAACAAAGAGGTCTTACACTGAGTATTGTCAGATGTAACCATTAATAACAGACATTCAGATGTACAATTATTTATTTATTTATTCATTTAGCTATTTATATATTTTTGAGTAAATAAAACAGTAAAACCATTTAGTTAGCCCGGCTGGGTTTGAGCCTGTTATCCTCCTGCCTCAGCCTCCCAGAGTGCTAGAATTATAGCCCTGTGCCTAGCAACAACAAATACACTTTAGGGCTGGCCAGATAGCTCAGCAGACTAAAGCACCTCCTTAGGCAGAGCGCAGTGGCTGGGGTTCAAGCCCCAGCCTGCGTGTCAGCCCCATCCCCAGGGCACACTGAGGCATCGATTGAGACTGGGGGGGGGTGGCGCGCACCTGTAATCCCATCTTCCCAGGGAGGATGAAAACAGAAGGATCACTACAGGGCTCATCTACATAATGTGACCCTGGAGACCCTACACTAAATTTAAAAAAAAAAACACATTTTGGCACAAGTATATCCCTTGAAGTATTTGGAATATATCTATACTTTAAAATTTTTTACATTGTGCATCAGAAATTTAAACTGACCCATGAGGGAGGGGCATAGAGGGAGCCAAGCTTCCAGTACTTTGGCATCTCCACCTGCTCTGGAATGCAACCCCTTCTCCTGATTAAGCAACTGGGGGACAAGGCCTCCACTCTAATCTATGTTCACAATCTACAGGAAAAAATGGCCCTAGTTTAGGACCCTAGGGACACACCCTCAAATAATTGGGTATCTAGAACTCAAGTGGACATTTGATAAGATGCAGCCCTCTTTAGCATTTGGAGGGCAAAGGAGGGAACCTCAGGCTTTCCAGAATGTGCTACTGGGGATACTTGTTTTCCTCAAGGGTTGGGCATTGAATTCAGGGTCTTCCCACTCTCCCTTCTTTTTTTATTTTCATTTTTTGGTTTATTTGGAGACACGGTCTTGCCAAGTTGCTAAACTGCCTACAAGCTAGGCTCCAGCTTGCCATCTTCCTGCCTCAGCCTCCCAGAGTGCTGGGATTATAGGCATACGTCACCATGCCCAGCTCAGGGACATTTCTTTTGGCACGGGACGGAAAGCATCCTTCAAACAGTAAACTCTGGGATTTTTATCCATTTTAGGAAAAACTTGCACTAAGGAGGCAAGCTGTCCCAATTTGTGGACTGAAGAAGTTACTGGGCCTCGTTAAGCCTATACGGAAGGAACTGCCTCCCCTTAACAACTAGGCTCCCATGTAAGGATGTCAGCCCAGTCCTAGGGCCTGTTGCTAAGGTGCTTCCACCCCTAGCAACCAGGCCATGAGGGGGTGGGGCATCTGGTGCCCAGAGGGGGGTCCTCTGGCAGGCAAGAAGCCTTGGCTACTCCAACTAGGTGCAGTTGCTAGGGAGAAGGCCTCCTTAGCAACTAGGCTGCTGCAGCTGGGATGGGGTTGTGGGGGAGGGGAAGACAGCCAGGTAGCACTTGGGGCTTCCTCAGGCTGGCCTGGCCAGACCCCGTTGCTAAGGAGCAGCCCCCCTTAGCAACAAGGCTGCAGTCAAGATGGAGCCTCAGAATTCAGAGGAGGGGCAGGGGGTTGGTAAAACAACAGGAAGGACAAGACAGGTGAGGATGGCTCTGAAGGCACTGGGGTCTGGATTCCTAAGAAGGACGTGGGGTTGGCTTACCCCTCAGATGGATCTTGCAGCCCTAACCCTCCTCCACTGTACTGCTCCCTTTCTGGGGACTCAGGGCCTCCTCCAAATGCCAATGCAGGGCTTCTCCGATGGGATTCTACTGTCAGGGGAGGGGGCTCTTTAATGGTCATCTTCAGGGAGCATGAATTGGACGTCAGCTAAGTCTGTGTCTAATTTGGGGTGAGGGGCATTGTTTTGGCCTCCGTGGGAACTGGTGCTCACTGCTGCACAGCACAAGGGGGTGTGAGCCCCACTTACCTCCTTTGCCATTGTAGGGGTAGCTCTCCCAAAAACGATTCTTGAAAGGCCAAGGGAAAAAGAGGAGGAGGAAAGGCAGCAATTCAATGGGGAGATTCACAGTCCCACAAAAGCAGCCCACCCTGACCTCCGAGTCCCCAGGAATGAAGTTGCTGAGGCCCAGGGTCCTTATCCCAATGCCTGGAAAGGACAGAGGGTCCCAGGCTTAGGGGCCTCCCAGCCTTCACCGTCCGGGTGTTGTCCTCGAAGTACTCCCGGGCCTCTTCCCAGGAACACTTCTCCTCGATGCACTCCCGCTCCAGGTTCCCTGGTGTGAACAGCTCCAGGTCCCAGTGATTGGCTCGAGGAACTCGTCTGTGGCCCACCAGGAACCGCTGGGCCTCTGAGGGGCCCAGAAAGAGTTCTGGGCCTAAAGATGTGACGGCAGAAAAAGAGACGGTCCCTAGGCCTGGGTGCAGAAGGGGTGGAGATCTAGGGAGTCCCCTCAGGAAAAGGTCTGGGGCCTGGTCTGAAGAAGGGGGGCGCTGGACCCTTGGAGTAAAGGGGACAGGGATAGGGGACATAGAAAGGCAGAGGCCAAGCCACCAGCCTACAGTTACTTCCCACCAGCCTACCTTGGTCTTGCTTTTCACCACTGGAAGTATCCAGACAAGTGGCCAAGCCCATACAGAGCAGCAGCAGGGAAGGGTGACCCCTCATATCTTGTGGACACCTGAAACCAGGTGCTGAGTAGGGAACCGGGGCCTCAGTCCCTGGGGAATAAGGCAAAGGGGTCACCACTTGGTCTCTGTGGTGATAAACAATGAGCATCAACTTCTTTTCACTTTTTTTTTTTTTAGACAGGGTCTCACTGTGCAATTCAGGCTGGCCTTGAACTCGCAATACTCTTCATCTTCCTGCCTCAGCCTTCCAAGTACTGGGATTATAGGTGTGCAACACCAACCCAGCTTGGTTTCACTTTTTCAACAAGTTTATTGTACCCATTTTATAGATAAGGAAACTAAAGCCACAGGAGACAAAATAACTGGCCTAGAGACACACAGTTTGGCTGGGCGCACTCCTGTAATCCTAGTACTCAGGAGGCTGAGGCAGGAGGATCATTGCAAGTTCTAAGACCACCCTGGGCTGCAAAGGGAGCTCAAAGCCAGCCTGAACTTCATAGTGAGACCCTGTCTCCAAAAGACAAAAACAAAACAAAACACTTCACAAATAGATTTGCGGATTTGAGGGAAGGCAGTGTTTCCAGAGAGGAGGACGAGAGTGATGTGGCTTTTTCTTCCTGTGTGACACCCAGTGGGCTTGGTGCGCAGTAGGTGCTCAGACACTACTCCCTGGAGAGCTGGAATTGCTTCTGCCGCCCTGGCAACTTCCACTGACACCTCTCCCTGTCCATTGCTACATCCACCCACAGAGATCAAAGATCACAAAGCAAGGTCCTAGGTAAGGGTCTGAAACTGTGAGGGGGCAGCAGCTCTGATCTCCTCAGACTGGGGGGCCCAAGTTTAGGGATCTTAGAAGGTGGGGGGCAGTGCAGCAGGGTCCCTAAGCCAGGCTCTGTCTCCAGGAATACACACTTACCTGGCCAGGTATGTGAACACTGCTCTTCCTCTTTAATTGGGACCTCCTAGGCCAGCAGCGGCCAGCTGTGAGAAGGGACGGAGGAGGGGAAGGAGGAAGGGTCCTCAGCTCCGATGGTATTCAAGCCAGAGCCCGGTTTCTGGTAGTGGGGCGGGGCTTGTATTACCTGCTCTGGGCGGGACTCAGGTAAGGGACAAATCTTTTAAAGGGACCTTAGGAGGAAGATTCTATGGGCTAGAGCTCCTTGGAGAAGCCAGGGTGTCTGTCACCATAGGGAGCTTCGGCGACTGGATTTCCACTCCCTCCTCCATCATCCCTCCATCTCCCAGGCCTGTCCACCCCCTGGGAGCTTGCCTGGGCTGCTGGGAAAATAAATGCCTGAGACTCTATATATCTAGAAACTAGCAGAAACGGCGTGGCTTGGTCCCTGCCATAGCCGGAGAGTAATTTAAAAAATCCCTGCTTCCTAACAGTGACGTGAACACCCTAGATTTCGATTTCTGATTATACTTTATAAAGTGGGAATAGAAGAGTTGTCACTTCTCAATAATCCCTTAAAATGTAGCCTGAAAAACAGATAATATATTTGGAGCAATAGGCATCCCGACCTCTGGCATAGGTGATTAGTTCTTAAACTCTTAAACTTGAAGAGTCAAAGCTTGGGAATGGAGCGGGAAATCTGCGCTGGCAAATGCTAATACGGTACATACTAAGCAATCCCCGTATTCATACCGGCTTCATTAACCGGAACCTTCTAGTTGCAACTTACGTTTCCGGAGGGAGGAAGAAAAAGAAGAAAGGACTTACCAAACCTGGCAAGACACCTCGGCAACTAGGGGCAGCTTTATTTCCGGTCTCTACTGTCAGGCGGAAGGAGGCAGAGCGGAAGAGAAAAACAACACTCCCTTCCTGTGCATTGGCGCAGTTAAAGCGAAGAGGGAGCGAGGAGTCGTTTGTGAGGTGAGTTTCAGGAGGTGAAGGGGTGATATGGCTGAGGTCCAGTCCTGCGGGGTAGAGCTCTGGGATCCCAAGGAGAACTAGGGCTAGATTTCGGATTCCCGGGTCCCTGTAAATTATTAATTGAGCTTTCTGGGCGCTCCAAGTTGGAGGGTGAACTACATCTCCCAGCATCCCCTGAGAGCCTAGGCTCGGTCCATCAGTTCTTCGGGGAGAGTAGTTCCGCGATGGAGGACGAGGGGTCGGAGGACCAGATGGAAAGAGGGAAACTTCCAGGGCCTAAGAATTGGTAGTTGAGAGGAAGCAGGACTCCTCGTTTCTTGGCATCAGCCCGGACGGAGGACGGCGGGCGGGCGGGCGGGCGGGCAGGAGTGGATGGGCTCACCTGTGGCTGTCTTCTCTGCTCCCTTCGACAACCCCTTTTCTCTTGGGGCTAGGATAAGGTTTGCCGTATTCTTTTGTGAGTTTTGGAGTCGGGAATACTTTGGCTTTAATCCTGACTGTGCTGTCAGTTCAGTGTGACGTTGGCCCTTGAAGGGTCCTGGAAGCAGTTTTAATGTTGTATTATAAAAATGTTCAATGTTGCCCAGACTTGCTGCCCATGATGATTTTGGCCATACTTGCTAAATGCATTTTTCAACTTCTCAAAGTGTATCCTTTGGCTACATCGTGACAATTCACCTTTAGTTCAGGATATATGAGTAAAAACCAAAGACAGTCCCTTACTCCCATCACACCTGATCACGGTAACCACTCACACATTACGTGTGTGTGTGTGTGTGTGTGTGTGTATTTTAGGGAAGGGTCTACAGGGTGTTCAGGGTCTCACTACTATATCGGACTCGTAATGATCCTCCTGTTTACAGCCTCCCAAGCGCTGGGATTACAGGCGCTCACCACCATGCCCAGTCGCAATCGCTGTCTCAGCACGCCGGGGGGTGGGGGTGGGGTGCTGGGCCAGCACGGCAGCCCCTGCGCCAGCTTGCAGGCACTTTAATCCTTTGAGCTATTTGTCAGGCCCCTCACTCACAGATTACCACATTTGATCTTATCCAAAAGGCTGAGAAGCGATTCTCACACATTACCAAAGCAACCGTCCTGCTAGATTGTGATCCACTACTTAGACCATATTAAAATCCAGTGACTCAGAAATATGTGTGTTTGTGGCACTGGGAATCAAATCTAGAGTTTGTGCTAAGCAAGCACTGTACCACTGAGTTATATACTCCCACCCCCAAAATACCGTGTTATTCTTGTTGTTGAATTGTTGGTTTGTTTGAAACAGGACCCAGTCAGGTGATAGCTTATTATGCCTTTTAAGTCTTTCATAGAATAGCCCACCTCTACTGCACCTTTTCTTGGTATAATGGGTTCCTTCACTGAAGAAACTTGGACCTGGTGTTCTGTTGATCATCCTACCATCTGATATGTCCTTTGGCTTCTTGTTTGTTTTGTTTTGTTTGTATTTTGGAGACAGGGTCTTGCTATGCAGTTCAGGCTGGCCTTGAACTCACTTTGTAGGCTCATCTCAAATTCACAGCACTCCTCCTGCTTCAGCCTCCCGAGTGCTAGGATTACAGGCTTACTCCACCGTGCTTGGCCTCTGTTTTTTTTTTTTTTTGAGACAGGGTCTCATATAGTTCAGGCTGGTCTTGAACTCAGGGATCTTCTTGCCTCAGTGTCTTGAGTGCTGGGATTACAGGCATGCACCACCATGCCCAGCTAGGGCTCTGACTTTCAGTCCTCCTGCCTAAGTCTCCCAGAGTGCAGGATGAGGCATATGTCTGCCTTGGCTACCTTTGTTTTCTTTTCTTTCTTTCTTTCTTTCTTTCTTTCTTTCTTTTAAAAATGTATTTAGTAGTAGAGGGTCTACAGGGTCTCACTACACAGATCGGATTTGTAGTAATCCTCCTGTTTTCAGCCTCCCAAGCACTGAGATTATAGGTGCCCGCCACTACACCCAGCCTCAATCAGTCTCAGTGCACCCCCGGGGGCGGGGCCAGCATGGCATGCCTGGGGATCAAACGGTCCTTGTGTCTGCGTAAGCAGGCGCTTTAATCCACTGAGCTATCTGGCCAGCTCTAGACCCCACTTTCTACTGTTCGTTAAAAAAAAATTTATTTCTCAGGCCAGGGAGATAGCTCAGTAGAACAAACACCTGCCTGGCAAGCACAAGGTCCTGAGTTAAATTCTCGGTACTGAAAAAAAAAAAAAAATTGTATTTTAGGGAAAGGTCTATAGGGTGTTCAGGGTCTCACTACTAGATTGGATTTATAGTGAGCTGCCTGTTTACAGCCTCCCAAGAGCTGGGATTACAG
>NW_004524844.1:1262027-1266350 GCF_000260255.1 Octodon degus
TCTCCCCGGCCCCTTATACCCATTCTCAATCGCGGTCTCAATGTGCCCTGGGGGCGGGGCCAGCACAGCAGGCCCGGGTTGGACCCCCAGCCCCTGCACCTGCTTGCAGGCACTTTAATCCACTGAGCTATTTGGCTGGCCCTTAAATTTATTTATTTATTTATTGTGGTACTGGGGATTGAACTCAGGATCTTGTGCTTGCCAGGCAAGCACTTATTCTACTGAGCTATCTCCCTGGCCCTTAAATTTATTTTTGAGAGTATCACTAAATTGCTAAATTGTCCAAGATGGGCTCAAACTTGCATTCTTCCTGCCTCAGACTCCTAGAGTGCTGGGATTATCAAGGGTTTCATTTGTTTTTTTAAAAACATTTTTAAATAATTGGGTAAAGGGGCTGGTGAGATGGCTCAGTAGTCTAAAACACCTACTTAGAACAAGCTCAACAAAGCACAGGGACCGCGGTTCAATCCCCCAGCACCACATGCCAGCCAGCCCCGCCCCCTGGTGGGCTGAGCTGGCCACACACACACACACAAATAAATAAAAATTTAAAAAATAATAATAATAATTGGGTAAAGTCAAAAGAAGAACAGATTTTGTGGCCTGTGACAGTCCTGTGTGACACATAGCCATATCTGTTCATTTCCATTATGTCCAGGATGGTCTGCTTTGACTCCCAAGGGCAGACCTGATTGCCACTAATGGGGTCCTGTATGGCTGTTGTTTTCAACCTTCATGTGGGTCCCTGCTGTGTCCCCTGGCTTCCTAGTATGTGACTTCCTCCACGCTGCACCTTCTTGAGTCATGCCTGGCTGGCTCACTGCAAGGACAGCAGGGCAGATTGAGTGACTTGGGTGTCATTAGCGACTGAGTGTCAGGCCCCCCCCCCCATATGTGGAGGCCCTGATCCCTTGCATGGCTGTATTTGGAGTGGGGCCTCTTTGGAAGAAATTAAGATTGAGTGAAGTCGTAGGCTCTGACCCTCAGCTGATGGACTTTGTGTCCTTAGGGGAAGAGAGACTCTCAGGACTGGGCTTGATGGCACACACCTGTAATCCCAGCATTTGGGAGGCTGAGGCAGGAAGATTGCCAGAAGTTTGAGGCCTGCGCCTCACAGCGAGACACTATCTCAAGCCCATTCCCTTAAAAAGAGAGAGTGGCTCTGGAGCCAGGCTGCCTGAGTTTCATTCCAGCCCTGCCGCCTCCCACCTGTGTGATTTGGGTGCTTTGGTGTTTCCTTTGGGTGCTTCCTCCTGTAAAGTGGGGGTGATGCTGACAAGAACTGGCATTGGGGTGGCTCCTGCCATGGCTGTCCCCTCTGAAGTGCTGGTGGCAGCAGATGGCAGTGGTTCTGTTTTCTCTTTTGAAGTTGGGCCTAGCGAGGAGACAGTACAGCAGGGTGGGTACAAGCTTGGCTTCCGGAGTTTCAAAATCCCAGCCCTGCCACGTGACAGCCTGAAGCCCTCAGCACAGGTTCTCATCTTTTTGCTCCCCAGGACCAAAAACTCATGGGGACCCTCAAAGGGCTTGGTTTATGTGAGGTAAATTGATCAGTGTTGGCCATATTAGAAACTGAAACTGATGGGCCGGGGAGATAGCTCAGTAGAATAAGCACTTGCCTGGCAAGCTCAAGGTCCTGAGTTCAATCCCTGGTACCGCAAAAAAAAAAAAACTGAAACTGAGATCTTTTTTTAAAAATTTTTTTAATTATTTATGTGTGTGGCCAGCTTAGCCCACCGGGGGGCGGGGCTGGCTGGCATGTGGTGCTGGGGGATTGAACCGCGGTCCCTGTGCTTTGCTAAGCTTGTTGTAAGAAGGTGCTTTAGACCACTGCGCCATCTCACCAGCCCTGAAACTGAGATCATAAAGAAAAAGTAGTTGGTGCAAGAATGGGCACCCATGGGGCTGGAGAGATGGCTCAGTGGTCTAAAGCACCTACTTGGAACAAGCTTGGCAAAGCTCAGGGACCGCGGTTCAATCCCCCAGCACCACATGCCAGCCAGCCGCGCCCCCTGGTGGGCTGAGCTGGCCACACACACACACACACACACACACACAATAAATAAATGTTAAAAAAATAAAAAAAAAAAAGAATGGGCACCCTGCGGCTGGCGAGATTGCTCAGCGGACTAAGCACCTGCTTTGGCAAGCTTAAAGTCCAGGGTTCGATCCCCCATCCCGCATACTGCGCCAGCCCTGCCCCAGGGTACGCTGAGCCTGCCACCGAGTGGCACGCACCAGTAGTCCTAGCGCTGGGGAGGCTGAAAACAGGAGGATCACTACCAGTCCGAGCTGCGCAGTGAGACCCTGTACCAAAAATACATAAAATGAAAAAAAAAAAAAAAAGACACTCTGGCATTTACCCATTGGGCATGTACAGTCCAGGGGGTTCAGTCTATTTGCTGTGTTGTGTACCCATCACTGTTTCAGAACAACCCAGCACCCCCAGATAAGCCCTGTGGCCAGCAGCAGTCCCTGCTTACCCCTTGTCTGCCCCAGCCCATCGCCACTGAGCTACATTCCCAGCCCCTTTTTAACTTTTCATTTTGAGATGGGAGCTTGCTAAGTTGCCCAGGCTGGGCTTGAACTTGCGATCTTTTTGCCTCAGCTTCCAGAGTGCTAGGATTAGAAGTGTGCACCACCATGCCCAATGTATTTTTTACTTTACTTACTTAATTTATTTATTTTTGGTACTGGGAATGAAACTCAGGACCTTGTGCTTGCTAGGCAGACCATGCCCCTTTTTTTTTTTTTTTCAGTACCCGGGATTGAACTCAGGACCTTCCACTTGCCAGGCAGGTGCTTATTCTGCTGAGCTGTATCCCTAGCCCCTCATGCCCAATTTAAAACACCTTTTTTTGAGGGGAGGAAGGGCAGGGTTTTGCTGTGTATGTACCCTAGGCAGGCCTCAGACTTGTAGTGATCCTCCTGACTCAGCCTCCTAAGTGCTGGGATTGCAGGCATGTGCTGCCACACCTGGCTAAAAGAGACCTTTCAGAAATACAGGACGAGCTGGGGAGGTAAGTGCTTGCCTGGCAAGGGCAAGGGCCTGTTCAATCCCCAGTTCAAAAAAAAAAAAAAAAGAAAGAAAGAAAGAAAGAAGGAAAGGAAAGGAAAGGAGAGGGAAAGGTAGATAAGATAGATACAGGGCAGTGGCTTGGTATGTAGTGCAGTGGCTGAGAGCTTGCCTAGCTTGAGCCAAGGCCCTGGGTTTGACCCCCAACAGAGAAAAACACACAGGTCACCCAGCCTCTGGAGAAGCTACCAGACACCCTGGGGCATCTCGGGCTCTGCGGTCCCCGGGCCTGGCTGTGGAGCCACTGCCTGATGCAGGCGGCTTCCCTTTGAGCTACAGAGAGATCTGGGGTGGTGGGGGTAGAACAGTGGGTGATGTCAGGGTCCTAGACTTGACAAGCCACCCATCCAGTGACGTTCCTGTGGTCATTCTCCTCAGCCTGGTAACATTTTAAAATGCTCCCTCTAGCTGTCCCCTCTCTGAGGACATGTCTCACCTCGCAGAGCTCTGGTCTTGGCCACAGACACCGGCTGCTGGCCTCTGGGAAAAGAGGCTTCTGGTGCCAAATGCCGCAGGGTCAGGGCAGTTGACAACTAAGAATAGAGTCGGGAATTTGTCCCTGAGGCCAGCGCGACCTTCCTGAGTGGCGGGTGGGGGTGGGCAGGGCTGGGGGTGGCACGTGGGCAGGGGGTGCAACAGGTGCTGATGCTTACTTACTCCAGAGGTTTGGGAGCTCAGCAGAGGGGGCTGGGGGTCAGGGGACCGGGAGTCAAGTTGGGGTGTGTCAAGGTCAGTTTTGCAAGCAGTGCCTGATCATCTGGGGGACAGGAGGACAGCCAAGGGGCAGAAGGGGCTGTTCTGGGTACTGGAGGTGCTCCCTGTGGTCCATGGAAATCCCGGCGCACTGGAAGCTGAGGCAGCAGGATCGCCGAGAGTTTGAGGCCAGCCTGTGCTATGTAGTGAGTTCGAGGCCAGCTGCACAGGGAGACCCACTCGTAAAATTAATTTTAAATAAATAAATAAAAAGAAAGAAATGACTTCTGAGCAGAGTGACCAGTAGGGGGAACAAGAGCTCTGTAGCACAGAGGTCGCATGTGGGTTTGAATATGAAAGGCAAGCTTTTTGAAGTAGCCAGAAGAGGGCGATAAGGAGAAAGCTGCCTTTTGGGGCTCTGGACTCCCCAGCTTCTGTTTTTTGTTTTTCTCGAGGCCCCTGTAGCCCAGCTGTGAACACACACACGTGTCGTTCGCACAGCGCTGTGGTCCAGAGATGCAGGCCCTGTGTTGCTCCTCGCTTTTCACCAAGGG
>NW_004524844.1:1267256-1277366 GCF_000260255.1 Octodon degus
CAAACCAGGGGTTGAACTCAGGCCCTTGCACTAGCCAGGGAAGTGCTTATTCCACTGAGCCATCTCTCTGGCCCCTTTTGCACGTCTTCTGCTCCTCATCCATCCCTCACTTTTCTGTTGAAGAAACTGCTTTCTTATTGATTTCCTGCAAGTTCATGTATGATAAATTTTGCTATGAAGCTTATTTTGTAGGACTTTTTGTGTGTTTTGTTTTTGTTCGTGATGGGTTTTTGTGTGTGTGTGTGTACGGTTTTTTGGGGGGGGTTCATCATTTTTTTATTGGTGGTGTTCCTTTGGCACTGATCAAACTTAGGACCTTGTGCTTGTGAGGCATGTTTGTTTTTGAGACAGGATCTCAGTATGTAGTTCAGGCTGCCCTTGAACTCACAGTGATCCTCCTGCCTCAGCTTCCTGAGTGCTGGGATTATAGGCGTGTGCCACCACGCCCCACTTCCTGCATGTTTACCTCAGCAGTTTCTGTGTGCTTTTCTGTAATCTTTGTGGGGTTCTCTCAGTGAGTTCTGCAGTGGCTCTGATTTTAGGATGAAAGCTTCACGACAAGGCTGATTAGGATGTCACAGGTGCCTGCTGCCCTGGCTCCACGTTCTTTGGAGCCTCGTGTGCAAGGTGCCTCGCTGGCCTGGCCTTCCTTGCCTCAGAAGGGCCCCAGGGAGCTCCGTGCACAGCGGGAGGACTGGGGCTCCCAGCCTGGGGCTGTGTCGGCCTCAGCTCTGCATGGAGAAGGACAGATGCACCTTCTGAGCCAGGAGTTCCACTCTTAATCTTTTTTTTGGCGGAACTGGGGATTGAACTCAGACTCTTGCGCTTGCCAGGCAAGCACTTATTCTACTGAGCCATCTCCCCGGCCCCTCTTAATCGTTTGCCATAAGGCTGGGGCCATAGCTCAGTGGGTAAGCGCTTGCCCCCCAGCACTGCAAAAGAGAAGAAAACAATTTATCCTCGCAGGCATGGTGGTCCCAGCGCTGTGGGAGCTGAGGTAGAGTAAGAGGATCACAAGTTTGAGCCCAGCCTTGGCAATTCGCTCAAAAATTTGGTGACTTAGTGAGACTGTCTCAAAGTAAAACATAAAAAACAGGCTGAAGCTCAGTGCCAAGGGCCTGGATTCCAGCCCCAGGACCACAAAAGTACAAAGGAGAATTTATCCAAGGCACCCGCTGACTCGCGCCCCGACCGGATGAGGAGGGGCGCAGTGGGCAGATGGGGTCCCCTGGCCTGCCTAACTGGAACTGGTGCACAGAAGCGCAGTGAGCAGCACCGCATGGCCCTGTGGGTCGTTGAGTGTACACACCCATCACCCGCCCCCCACTGCCACAGCGCGCCAGGCCTCCTCCCCACCCCTGCTGCCCTCACAGGAAACTTGGCCGCGAGGCTGTGGTGACTTTGGTGAGCTGTTGAGTTTTCTACGCATGGAAACAGCTCCACCCTCCAGGTGTTGGTGTGACAACAGGGTATTCTATGTTGTTGCCAGGTGTGCCCATGACATACCTGTGCCCGAGTGTGTTTATCTGTTCCGTGTGCATTTGGGGAGCACCCGGTTCGTTTCTGTTGTTTGATTGAGACACGGTCTGGCAGTGTAACCCAGGCTGGCCTTGAACTCAGAGCGATCCTCCAGTGTCAGCCTCCCAAAGCATGTGGCCCCACACCCGGTGGGAAGCTGCCAGTTTACCAGCTGTCCAAACAGTGTGCTGTAGCATGTGTCCTGAGGTGCTCAGAGGCCGCTGTTTTGCAAGGACAGAGAGAGGCTGTGGGCCTGGCTGTGGCCACTGCCGTGCACACTGATGGTTTATCTCCATGGTGGCCTTGCCAGGCCACTTAACCTCTGTGGAGCATCGCAGTGTCACACCTCATGTCCCCTCGGATGACATACACCCCGAAGGCTCCACAGAACCTCACTGTCCACATGTGACAGAATGAGTAGAAGCGGAAAGTAACATCTTAGGGTTGTGATGGGTCCTTAGTGTTGCCCTCAGAGGCCCCAGGGTCACACTTGAGAACCACCCATCTCGCAGAATGCTTGACCCAGACCCTGGGGGTCAGTGCACTTTGTATATGAATGGGCTGGGGATGTAGCTTCCCATAGGCCCTAGGTTCGATTTCCCAATACCCCAGGCGCGCTGAGCCTGCCACCAAGTCCTGGCATGGTAGCACACCCCTGTAATCCCAGTGCTGGGGAGGCTGAAAACAGGAGGATCACTAGGAGTCCAAGCTGCATAGTGAGACCCTGTAGACCTTGTCCTAAATACATTTATTTAAATAAATAAATGAAGAGTGTGGTGGAAATGCAAGTTTGAAGACAAGACCAAGATGTGAAGTGACTTCCTCTGGGACCAAGAGGGCCACCCGGTGGAGGAGTGCTTGCCTCAGCCCCAGGAGGCCCGGGGTCCCAACCCTGCACTGAGAAGTTTCCTGCGGCGAAGGAGAGCTGCTCCTTGCACTTTACAGGGGGATAATGGTAGGTATGAAATCACAGGTGTTTAGATTCCACCAGCTACTTTTGAAACACAGTGTAACAGTGTTATTTTAGAAGGATGAGATTTACATTGTGCCGAGAAGTTTATCTTTTGCCCCTAGGCTTAGGAGGAGAAGCCTTAGGTGGTAATTTAAAGACAGGTGAGACAGGTGCATAATTTGATTAAATCCTTGGAAGGGTGTAAAAGCTTGTAGGCTGTGAGGCCGATCACCAAAGAGACTTGGAGGAGCCTGCCCAGCCTTAGCAGGGAGTCTGAGCCAGAGGATCGTAAGTTCAAGCCCAGCCTGGACAACCTGGGCAGAGCTTGTCTCAAAAAGTCAAAAGAGTAGGGTGTGTGGCTCAATGTGAAGACTCTGGATTCAAGTCCCAAGACCACAAACATAAATAAGAAAGAGGTACAGCTGCCGCTTAGTCTGCACCCCAGCAGCTCTTCGTTTTGTTGTTAAAGGCCGCGTTTGGGAGCACATTCAGTGGAGTGTCAAGGAGAGGCGCCTCTGTCCCGGGGGGCACAGCAGCCTCACACGCCAGGCTCTGGTCATCACAGCCTTCACCGTCTCCGCTCTCCCAGGATGACACGGCATGGCAAGAACTGCACGGCGGGCGCTGTGTACACTTACCATGAGAAGAAGAAGGACACAGGTACTGTGCCGGGGGGCAGCGTGTCCCTGAGGGACACTGAGGCCCGGGGCACTGCACGCACCTGAGCTTGCTCAGAAGCAGAGCTCGCTGACGGCCTCTTCCAAGCTCCCCATGCTGACAGCCAGTGTGTCACTCACTGCCTGGAAGCTACAGCTTCCTCTAGGTCGTGTGGCTCTTGGATGATTGATTGATTGAGTGATGAGTGCCTGACTGATTGGGGAAGGGTGAGACAGCATCTCAACACAGAGGCCAGGCTGGCCTTCAGCTCACTGTGCAGCCTCACGTAGCCTCGAGCCCACAGCAGTCCTTCTGCCTCAGCCTCCCCATGCTAGAACTGCCAGCCCGTGCCACTCCCCTCTCTGGGTGCTGTCCATTACAACCCTCCTCCGTCCCCAGCGGCCTCGGGTTACGGGACCCAGAACATCCGACTGAGCCGTGATGCGGTGAAGGACTTCGACTGCTGCTGTCTCTCTCTGCAGCCCTGCCACGACCCTGTTGTCACGTGAGGCGCGGGGGATGGGATGGAGGCGGGGTGAAGGTACCAAGGGTCTGGGTCTGGCCGGGAGGCCTCTGTGGCCTGTGACTCCGTGGCATGCCCCGCCCACTCTCAAAGCCTAGGGAAGAGCATGCCGCATTCATGTGGGGCACAAGGCCCTGGGCACCTTGTCTGTGATCCCCTCGTGTGTGGTGCCACAGTCTTTCTGCCTCAGTCTCCCCAGTGCTGGGGTCAGGTGTGTGATCTGTGTGCGCATCAGGCGTGTTTCTCCTCCCCTCTCCCTGCAGCCCCGATGGCTACCTGTACGAGCGTGAGGCCATCCTGGAGTACATTCTGCACCAGAAGAGAGAGATTGCCCGGCAAATGAAGGTGACAGGGATAGGGAGAAGGGCACGGGTGGCCAGGTGCTGGGCTCTGAGCCCAAGGCAGAGCCATTGTGGACCCTGTTGCAGTTCCTGTCCCCGGGGCCTTCGGCCATGCTGTTCCTCTGCCTGGAGCCTGTTGCCCTCTTGCCTGCATGTTGCAGCCCAGCGGTGCTGGCTCTTACCTTCTCATTTCTAGGGTCTGCCCTGGGCACCTTTTCCATCACAGCTGTGAGCTGTGTCACTTGTGACTGCATCCCCCCTAGACAGCGGGCCCCAGAGACCGTGAGCACCCCCACCCTAGGAACCTGGTAGACTTGCCGAGTAGGCACACTGAGTCTTTGTGGGCTCAGAGTTACCATCTGTAAGACGGGCTGGCGGGACAGGCTGGCGCATGCTCAAGCAAGTAGACTCAGGCTCTGAGGAACAGCGGGCTGGCCTCCCTGGACAGACACCTGTAAAATGCCGGCCTCTCATTCTGTGTCTGAGCCTTCCCGTGGCTGCCTGGTTTTCCAGGGATCAGGAAATGTTGTTTTACTTTATTTATTTATTTTTTTAAATTTTTTTTATTTTTTGGTGGAACCAGGGATTGAACTCAGGCTCTTGCCGCTTGCCAGGGAAGCGCTTACTCCACTCAGCCATCTCCCTGGCCCCCCTATTTTACTTTATTCTGAGGGGTACCAGGGATCCAACCCAGGGCCTGGGGTATGCTAAACACTCTGCTATGGAGCCACCCTCAGCCCGCCCCCCTTGAGCTATTGGTCCCAAGGCAGCACCCTGCAGGTCTGTCCTCACCCTAAGTATCCCTCACTGTGGTGACTCAATGAGACCCTGGCCACTGCCACCTCCTCACTCAGGGTGGCGGGCTGGGGTCTGCAGCCTGCTCCCCCACCCCAGCATAGGCATCACTGTCAGCGCAGCTCCTTGCCTCCCTCCAGGGCTGTGTCTCTGGGCCAGGAGGGGTGTGCCCTTTACCACAGTCACGCCCCAGCCACCAGGCAGCCTTCACAGAGCTTCCTGTGTACCGCTCGCGGCTGTGTACTTTTTGTGTGGTACTGGAGACTGAACCTGCAGAGTTTGCACTAAGCTACCTTCAGAGCCTTTTTTCCATACACTTCCCAGGGTGGACTGAACTTGAGTTCCTCCTGCTTCAGCTTCCCAGAGTGGAAGGATAGAGAAATGCCCTAAAAAAAATCCTTGGGGCCGGGGATATGGCTCAGTGGAATAAGCGCTTCCCTGGCAAGCACTAAGGGCCTGAGTTCAATCCCCGGTTCTGCCAAAAAATAAAAAAAATCCTTATTCCAGAGTGGAAGGATCACAGGCCTGTGCCTCCACCATCCACTTCTAAGGACGTTTAAAACTCCTTAATCATGGTACGTTCCTGTAGTCCCATTAACTCTGAAGCTGAGATAGGAGGATTGAGTATTTGAGCCAGGACTACAGAGTGAGACCCCACTCAAAGGCCAAGCAAGCCAAGCCCACAGTGCTTTGAGGGGCGCAGGGCTCCCTGTGGGCATAGCCTGTCCCTCCCTGCGTCCCTCAGGTCTGCCTGTTGCCCTCTTGCTCAGTGTTGCAGCCCTCCTGCGGCTAACCCTTTCCAGGACCTCCCGAGTGGGCTGCCATCCTGAGCCACTTTAGTGCAGAAGCAGGCTGGGGGCCCCTTCACACTCGGGCCGGGGAGTGCTGCCCTGCGCTGGTCAGGGCTATGCCAGAGCAGCAGCCCCTCAGCAGGCCTCAGTTTCCCGTGTGATCCGCCCTGCAGGCCTACGAGAAGCAGCGCGGTGCGCGGCGCGAGGAGCAGAAGCAGTTGCAGCGGGCAGCAGCGCAGGACCAGGTGCGCGGCTTCCTGGAGAAGGAGACGGCCATCGTGAGCCGCCCGCTCAACCCCTTCTCGGCCAAGGCAGCCACCAACCCAGGCACCGGCCCAGGTGACAGCTGGGGCCTGGGGCCGGGGGCCGTGGGGGTGACAGGGACCCAGGCGCAGGCAATCTCTCCCTCTGCCTGCAGATGACACCCAGCCTGGGCCCAGTGCAGGAGCCCCAGGCAAAGACAAGGACAAGGAGAAGGACAAGGCCCTGCCCAGCTTCTGGATCCCATCACTGACACCAGAGGCCAAAGCCACCAAGCTGGAGAAGCCTGTGGGTTCCTTGGCGGCCCGTCCCCTCCCTGCCCCACCCCTGCCACCCTGTGCGGCCCTGACCCTGCCTGTCCCCACAGTCACGCACGGTCACTTGCCCCATGTCTGGGAAGCCTCTGCGCATGGCGGACCTGACCCCTGTGCGCTTTACGCCACTCGACGACTCGGTGGACCGCGTGGGGCTCATCACACGCAGCGAGCGCTATGTGTGCGCTGTGACCCGCGACAGCCTAAGCAACGCCACGCCGTGTGCCGTGCTGCGGCCCTCGTGAGTCACCTGGGCGAGAGGGGACCTGGGGGTGCTGTGGCTTCGCTGACCCAGTTACCACCTCTCACCTTCCCCAGGGGGGCGGTGGTCACTCTTGAGTGTGTGGAGAAGCTGATTCGCAAGGACATGGTGGACCCCGTGAATGGGGACAAGCTCACGGAGCGCGACATAATCGTGCTGCAGCGGGTGAGCCTCCTGCCCCCACCCCCTCTCCTCGACTTCCTGACTCGACTCCTGCCTTCACCTTCCCAAGCCCCGCCCATCAGGCCCCGCCCTCCAGCGCTGGCCCCGCCCTTTACCGAATCACTTTGCTCCTGGCTGCAACCCTTTACCACGCTCCTGGTACTGCATCCGTTCATGGCGGTGACCTCCATGCCACGCCCTTATAGGGCCGGGGAGATGGCTCAGTGGAATAAGCGCCTGGCAAGCACAAGAGCCTGAGTTCAATCCCCAGTCCTACCAAAAAAAAAACCAAAACCATGCCACACCCCTTCATTTTAGGCCACACCCTACCAGACTAATTTAAGATCCCTAGCTGCAACAAGGCCTGAACTCGAACTGTCCCCTCTCTAGGGTGGCACTGGCTTTGCTGGCTCTGGAGTGAAGCTGCAGGCCGAGAAGTCTCGGCCAGTGATGCAGGCTTGAGAGGACACGGAAGTCAAATAAACCGCTGCTGCCACACACCTGACGGGCACCTTCATTTCCCAGCTGAAGAGGGGACAGCGCTAGATGCCTGCCCTGGGGTTTAAAAGAGCTGCTCAGAAGGGCGCCCCAGATAGCCTAGCAGATTACAACACCTGTTTAGGAAGATGCAGGGACCGGGGTTCAATCCCCGGGCCGGGGAGATGGCTCAGTAGAATAAGTGCTTGCCTGGCAAGCACACGGGCCTGAGTTCAATCCCTGGTTCTGCAAAAAAAAAAAGAAAGAAAGAAAGATCCCGGGGCATGGAGCCAGCCCCACCCCCAGGGCACACTGAGATGGCGATTGAAACTGGAAATGATGGTGCACAACTGTAATCCCAGCCCTGGGGAGGCTGAAAACAGGAGGATCACTACAAGCCCAATCTGTAGTGAGACCCTGTAGACCCTGTACTAAATACATTTAAAAGAGAAAAGGCTCAGAATATCCCGTGTCTCACAGTCAGAGCAGACTCAGAACTGACTACATACCACAGTAAGGACAGTAAGCAGGGGGCGAGGGAGATGGCTCAGTGGCGCTTCCCTGACAAGCGTAAGGGCCTGAGGCCAATCCCCAGTTCCACGGTGAGCAGGAGTGAGTGTGCAAGCTGCTCCTGGAGTTGCAGCACTGTGGGAGGCTGAGGCAAGAGGAGCACAAGTTCCAACCCAGCCTGGGCAGTGTAGCTGCTTCAAACCCTGTCTCAAAAATTGGTGTACATGGCCAGTGCAAAGGGCCTGGACTTGCTCCCGGTGCTGCCTTGCCCCCCACAATGTTGTCTCGACAGCCAGGAGTCAAGGTGAGCTGTGACGGCCCAAGTTGCCCTGTTGGGATCTAAGTGAACGCAGTTGGGGCGTCCCAAGTAGGGTCCCCCCACATGTGCCACGTTGGAAGCATGTGGCCACAGAGGAAGCTGTTAGGAGACATACAGGAAATAGAATTCTGCAAGGGGGCAGAGGTACCCTGTGCAGAGTGTGGTCAGGACCCTGCTGCAGGGCCAGAGGAGGAAACCCTGGGTGCAGAGGCCTGAGGGCAGCAGGGCCTGCAAACGGGAGGGAGGGAGGCACAGGCTGTGCCCGCAGGGAGCCCTACACCCCTCGAAGCACTGTGGGCTTGGCTGCCTTGACCCTTTTTTTTTTTTTTTTTGCGGAACCAGGGATTAAACTCAGGCCCTTGTGCTTGCCAGGTAAGCACTTATTCCTCTGAGCCATCTCCCCAGCCCAAACAATTGAGCTAAGGGGCAGGCCCCATGCCTTGGCCTTTTGAGCGAGGTCTCATAGGCCCCGCTCTTTTTGGCTGTGTTGTACTCAGCCTCAGACTTGCAATTCTGCCTCAGCCTTAGGAGTTGGGAGAATAAAAGTGTGCACCTGGTTTAAAGCTTGGTAGCTACGTTTTGCTTGTACTGGGACCTAGCCACAGGGCGGGACTGCATTGCCAGGCCTTTTGTTTTGCTTTTTTCATTTGAGAACCAGTCTGCCAGAGTCGCCCAGGCTGGGCCCAGCCTCCTGCACCTGACATGAAAGCTTATTTTCTGCTTCTCTGAGGATGGAGCCCAGAGCCTTGGCGCCAAGCTACATCCCCAGACTTTTTGTTTTAATTTCTTATTTTGAAATGGGGTGGGCAAGTTGCCCACACAGGGCTCAAATTTGCAATCCTCCTGCCTCAGCCTCCAGAGTGCCTGGATGACACACAGCGCTATGCCTGACGTTCAGCTGGTGTTTAGGTACCAGGCCCTCATTGAGCAGCCCCAGGGCTGTGGAGAGAGCTGGAACGCACGGTTGCGGGAAGACAGAGACCCCCCCCCGGCCTATCCGGGTATCTAGGGCCTGACTTTGTGACAGGCATGTTCTTGGGGAGCAGACTCCTGCCATGAGGCTGCCTCGCTGCCCCTGAAGCCTCAAGATGCTGCCACCTCCATAACTTCGTCCTCCAGCCTACGCTGCCCAGGCGGTAGGTAGGCCACAGCCAGAAGGGGTCTGGCAGCAGGGCAGGTGTGGTCCCCCAGCGCCCCGGGCACCCCAGCCTGGCGTGTGCCCCACAGAAGCCTCTGGAGGCCCTGGAAATGCTTAGACCTCTCCCCCTGCAGGACCCAGCCCAGGGCACTCGCTCAGTTGTTGCTGAGCTTTGAGGAACCCAGCCTTGCTGCTCGGGGGTTCTCGACCACACACAGAGGGAAACATCTACAAAACCAAACAAAAGGGGCCCGGGGAGATGGCTCAGTGGAATAAGCGCTTCCCTGGCAAGCGCAAGGGCCTGAGTTCAATCCCCAGTTCCGACAAAAAAACAAACAAGTGGAAAGATTTTTAGGAGAGAAAGTTACTCTGGAAGGGAGAAACTGCAAACCCAGGGCCACCCTTGGCCAGGGAAGAGGGAAGGAAGAAACAGCGTAAGCCCGGCACAGCGGTGCTCCCGAGGAAGCCAACACAGGAAGAGCACGGTGAGTTCGCAGCCAGCCTGGACTGCGTAGAAAAATCTTGTCTCTCACACATACCCCTGAATGCATAAAAAATAAAAAACGAAAAACCATAAGTGGATCTAGCAGCACTGTTCCCAATAACCCAAAAAGCAGAAGTGCTCCAGATGTTTGTAGAGGTGGGTGGATAAAGAAATGGTCTGTCCATCCCAGGGAGCACTACCCAGCCACGAAAAGGAGCACAGCACCGAGGAAGGCTGGAAAGTGCGTGGGCTGAGTGAAAGAAGCAACTTAGCAACCCACACGCTGTACTATCCCGGACGCAGTCCAGGGCTGCTCAAGCGGGAGGGACAGAAGTGGACATGTGCCTGCCAGAGGCTGAGGAGGCGGGGTGAGGCGCTGCTTAAAGGGTCACACTTTGCACTCGGGTGGTGGTGGAAACAACCCACTGGGGATGGCTATGCTACCTTTAAAAAGCCCACTGGGGGCTGGTGAGATGGCTCAGTGGTCTAAAGCACCTACATAGAACAAGCTTAGCAAAGCACAGGGACCGCGGTTCAATCCCCAGCACCACATGCCAGCCAGCCCCGCCCCCTGGTGGGCTGAGCTGGCCACACGCGCGCACGCAC
>NW_004524844.1:1278586-1280340 GCF_000260255.1 Octodon degus
AAATAAAATTTAAAAAAAAAATGTAAAAGATAAGGGGCTGCGCAGTGGCGCCCACCTGTGACTCCTGGGCTACTTAGTGAGTTCAAAGCCTCAACTACATGGGAAGACCTTGGCTCTAAACAACAAAAAGTCCAGAGATCAGGCCTAGCTCTCATCTGCCACTGGCGAACAAAAGTGGCAACACAAACCAAACCAAACCAGAGCAGGGCGTGATGGTGCACTCCTGTAATCCCAGCACTGGGAGGCTGAGGCAGGAGGATCACTGGGAGCTCCAGACCAGCCAGGGCTACAAAGTGAGCTCAAGCTCAGCCTGAGCTTCATAGGGAGACCCTATGAAAAAAGGGAGGGGGGCCGAGGAGATGGCTCAGTGGAATAAGTGCTTCCCTGGCAAGCGCAAGGGCCTGAGTTCAATCCCTGGTTCTGAAAAAAAAAAAAAGAAAAAGAAAAAGAAATAAAAAGGAAAGAAAGAAGTAAAACAAAACCAGAAAGTTTATAGCAGCTTTATTTACAACATTCCCAAGCTAGATGTAACTCAAAAGTTTATCAACCATAGAATGGATGAGTTGTGGGTTGTTTACTGGGGCAAACTTGCAGCAGTTCTCCTGCCTCAGCCTCCCAAGTATTTGGGTTACAGGTCCAGCATGGCCTTGAGATTTTCTTTCTTTCTTTCGTTCGTTCATTCGTTCCTTTCTTGCTCCATAGTCCAGGCTGTCCTTGAACTCAGTATGTAGCCCAGGCTGGCCTCAAACTCATGAAGGTCCTGCCTCAACCTCCTCAGTACTAAAACCTTTAGATTTAGAATTTGAAAATCTAAGGGAGATGGCTCAGTAGAATAAGCACTTCCCTGGCAAGCACAAGGGTCTGAGTTCGATCCCCAGTTCCGCCAAAAGAAAAAAAGAAAATCTAAGGTTCTGACTCTAAACAGCATGTGTAATGACAGTATTAGCATCTTCTCTTTTATTTTTTATTTTTTTAATTTATTTGTGTGTGTGTGGCCAGCTCAGCCCACCAGGGGGCGGGGCTGGCTGGCCTGTGGTGCTGGGGGATTGAACCGCCGTCCCTGTGCTTTGCTAAGCTTGTTCCAAGTAGGTGCTTTAGACCACTGAGCCATCTCACCAGCCCCACATCTTCTCTAATTGCTGTTTGAAAGAAGAAAATAGCCAAGTGCAGAGCCTAATACCTATAATCCTAGGGTCTCAGCTGAGGCAGGAGGATCACAAGTTCCAGGAAAGCCTGGGCAATTGAGCAAGCCCCCGTCTTGCAATAAAATATGAATTCAAGGCTAACATGGGCTACAAGTGAGTTCAAAGCTACAGTGAACCACACAGGGAGACCCTGTATCCAAAAGGAGGGTCACGGGGGGCCAGAGAGATGGCTCAGTGGAATATGCGCTTCCCTGGCAAGCACAAGGGCCTGAGTTCGATCCCCGGTTCCGCAAGAAAAAAAAAAAAAGAGGGGCACTGGGAATATAGCTCAGTGGCACAAGTGCCTGTCTGGCAAGTGCAAGGAGCCAAATTTGATTCCCAGTACAAGAATTTTTTTTTTCCAGCCGGGCATAGTGACATATGCCTGTAATTCCAGCTCTCAGGAGGCTGAGGCAGGAGGATTGCCATAAATTCAAGGCCAGCCTGGGGTAGACATCGAGATTGTCTCGAAAAACAATTTCATTAATTAAAAAGAAATTAAGGGGCTGGTGAGATGGCTCAGTGGTCTAAAGCACCTACTTAGAACAAGCTTAGCGAAGCACAGGGACC
>NW_004524844.1:1280548-1286269 GCF_000260255.1 Octodon degus
ACACACACACACACACATAAATAAATAAATAAAAATTAAAAAAAAAATCAAAATGATTTAAAAAGAAAAAAAGAAATTAAGGCCTGAGGAGGAGCGCTTGAATAGCACGGGCCAGACGCTAGATTCATCCCCAGCATGACAACAACCTAGGCATTTTAGGACCCTGCCCCTACGCCGCGTCCCGCAGAGCCCACCCGCAGCCACTAGGGGGCGCAGCGCCGCCATCGTTAGGAGCCAGGAGTGGGCTTGGGCTCCGAGGCGGTATCGCTCGCAGTTGGAGTGGTGCACTCCGCATGAAATAAACCAGCTGCCCCCAAGGCCTGGAGGGCGGTGCAAGCAGACGGAAATCGGAGGGCTCTGGGGAACCGCGCGACGCCAAAGCCCCGGGCCGGTTCCCGTTTGCGCCGCGGCTAGCCCGGGCGGCTCCGGTGCACGCCGGCCGGCCGCTGCGCTGCGCCCAGCTTCCAGGCTGACGGGGCAAAAAAGCGAGACTCCGGAAAGCAGAGCGAAACGGGCATCCGAGACTTGTAAACTTTGCCCAGATATCGATCTAATTTCTCTTAGTTCATTGACGAGAAAGGTTTGTGCTTATTGTTTGGACAATTAAATGCCTGTATCTTGTACTCTGAGTAACTAAAGATAACACACAATGTATTAGCCTTAGTTACTCACCTATTATCTTGTTTTGAAATTTTGTTTTACTGATTTTTCTTCTTTAAAAAAATTATATATATATATATGGACCGGGAAATAGTTCAGCGTCATAAGCACATGCCTGGCAAGCGCCAGGTTGAGTTTGAGCCCTGGTTTAAAAAAAAAAAAAAAAAAAATCATCTGAGGGGCTGGCCAAATAGCTCAGCGGGTTGAAGTGCCTGCTTAAGGGCCCGGGGAGATGGCTCAGTAGAATAAGCGCTTCCCTGGCAAGCACAAAGACCTGAGTTCAATCCCCGGTTCCGCAAGCTCTTGGGAGGCTGTAAACAGGCAGATCACTAGGAGTCGGATGTAGTAGTGAGACCCTGAAGACCCACACACGATGAGAATGGGGACTTGGGGGTGTAGTTCATGCAAAAAAACTCTGCCCTGTATTGGGGAACAAAAAGAAAAAGAGGAAACCTAGGTACGCCTTAAAAAAGAAAAAAAAAAAAGTGAACTGAAATTTAGTCATAAATTTCACAGGAAAAACAAAATACACAGGGTCTGGCTGCCTATCCCAAACTAGCCTGGAACTCTGTGTAGCCCAGGCTGGTTTCAAACCCACATTGATCCTGCCTCAGTCTCCTAAGGGCTGGGATTAAACTTTGGGCAAGAAACAAAATTTAAGGCCGGGAGATAGCTCAGTAGAATAAGCACTTGCCTGGCAAGTGCAGGGCCCTGAGTTCAATCCCAGTACTGGGGGAAAAAAAAAAAAAAGAATGAAAGAAAGAAAAGTTAGAGGTTGCTATTTTAGTTAATTAAATTAATGGTTTGCTTAGGAAAAAAATCAATACTCAGCTGGATGCGGTGACCTATTAAGTTAATCCCCACACTGGGGAGGCTGAGGCAGGAGGATTACAAGTTCCAGGGCAGCCTGGCCACATAGCAAGTCTGCATGCAGCCTTAACCCTATAATGAGGGGCTGGAGAGATGGCTCAGTAGTCTAAAGCACCTACTTAGAACAAGCTTAGCAAAGCACTGGGACCGCGGTTCAATCCCCCAGCACCACATGCCAGCCAGAACGCCCCCTGGTGGGCTGAGCTGGCCACACACATAAATAAAATAACTAAACCCTATAATGAGACACTATCTCAACACAAACAAGCAGCTCTCAGCACTCCGGAGGAACAAAACCAACTCCAGGGCTTCTTTGGGGCAGCGGCGATAGCATCTCAATTTATTTGCTGGAAGACTTGGGGTGCACCTGTGGTGCCAGCCACCCCAGGAGCTGAGGCAGGAGGATTACTGGAGCCCAGCTGTTCTACACCACCCTTTGGCTGAATTTTAGTATCTTTTTGTATTTTAGACCCACCTCTAAAAAATAAACAAGCAAGGGGCCGGGGAGATGGCTCAGTGGAATAAGTGCTTCCCTGGCAAGCGCAAAGGACTGAGTTCAATCCCTGGTTCCACCAAAAAAAAAATAAATAAATAAAAAATAAAAAATAAACAAGCAGGTGTGGCACAGGGCAGTCAGTGATCCCAGCGCTCTGGGAAGCAGAGGCAGGAGGATCGAGAATCAGAGACCAACTCGGCCAACTCAGCAAGAGTGTCTCAACATAGAAAAATAAAGGGCTGGGGATGCAGCTCAGGGAAAGCCCTCGAGTCAAGGCCCCAGTAACACGCGCGCACGCACACGCGCAGGTGCACACGTCCTTTACACTGGGAACCGCACCCTGCTGAGCCGGCTGCAGCCTGCGCGCGCTGAGGACGTGACCCGTGGCCAGGCGCTGGGACACTCGGCGCTGTAAACACATCGCGTCTCTCCACGCTCATCTTTGGGGTTCACAGTCTTTCCAAGAGATAAAAGGAGAGAGAGCTGTGGGGCTTGAGTTCTAAGAAGAACAATTTTAGAATTTTTAGTTCCTTGTAAGTTGGCTTCCTTTTTTTTTTTTTTTTTGAGACAGAGTCTCACTGTGTACGCCAGGCTGGCGTGAACTCGAGGAGATCCTCCCATTTTGGCCTCCTCCACCATGCCCAGCCACTATGAAGCCTGTTTCTGCCCTGCTGTCCCTGTCACTCCTGCTGCTTCTGTTCCCCACACCGGTCCACTCCCTGCCCCTCCGACCTGGGCTTGCTCTGGCTGGAGTGCTCACCCTCTGTTCCCTGTGCCCCGCCACCCCACACCCCTCTTCCAAGGACTGCAGCCCTCGCTCCCTCTCCCGGCCCTGTCCCTGTCTTCCTCGCAGCAGTGTTTTCTGCTGACATCTCTGCTCTGCTGACCGCCTGCCCCAAGGCCAGCCTTCCGGTCTGTGCACTGGGCATTGAGCCTGCTAGGCTGACTTTTTGTGTCCCAGAATATCCCTACTTCCACCTCCACCTCCAGCCAATTCCTAGGCTTGTCCTGTCCCCTAGTCCCAGTCCCTCAGCTCCCCGCATGTTCCTCCTCCAGTCCCAGCTCCCAGCCAGCTCCAGGGCACTCAGGAGGCTGAGGCAGGAGGACCTCCAAGAGTTCAAGGCCAGCCTAGGTGTTTCAAAACACCAACAACGAAAGGACACACACAGAGGCCCCATCGCTGGATTTTATTGTTGCCCTGGCAGAGGGGAGGCCCAGGACCAGTGCTGAGTTTCTGGGTGTCAGTGGTGGTGGCTCAGACATGGGGTACAGTGGGTGAGGGCTCCTGTAGGCTGAGCTGAGATGCCAGCCCTAGTCTGGGCAGGAAACCCTGTGGTGAGCCTGGTGCTGTCCACACTGGGGGCTCTAAGGGACCCTAGGGTGGGGAGAGCAGGGTCAAGTGCCAAGGAGAGGCTGAGGCAGGAGTGTCCCCTGGGGCCAGGCTGCACGAGCTGTATCACTTGCTCATGTGGGGCTTAGAGCTCATCGTGGTGTCGTGTGAGGTCCTCGCCGTAGTTGGTGGCCTGGCTGCCCACAAACATGTTCCAGTTCTGCAGGATCTCAGCCTTGCTCAGCTGCCCATCCTGTGGGCGACAGGGGTCAGTGAGGACCCCGGGGGGAAACAGGGCCTTGGTGTCATCTGGGAGGAAACCGAGCCCTGGTAGTACCTGGCAGGTGCTGCAGATGAGGCTCCCCCCCCCCCCCCCCCCACAGGGCTCTGTCCCCACCGTACCTTGTCCGTGTCGCTCTCATGCAGCAGGTGGTTCGCCTCCACCAGGGGCTGGTCCTGTGACGGGGGCAGCACCCAGTAGCCAACCTCACTGCCATCCAGCCGCCCGTCCTTGTTGAGGTCGCGGAAGTCCCGGAACTGCTGCCGCTCTGTCTGTACCCAGGCCGGCTCCTCCTGCCCCGGCTCCTCGGAGTACAGGTCCGCTGCAGGGGACACAGAACCTGAGACCCAGCCTGGGCTCTGATACCTCTTGGCCCGCGACTCTGGGCAACTCACTTTCTTTCTTTTATTATTTTTTGGAGGCTGACCTCAAACTCACAGAGTTCCTTCTGCCTCAGCCTCCCCAGTGTGGGGATAACTGATGTGGGCCTACACACCCTGCTTCACTTTCCTTCTATTACCTTCATTTCTCCTTGTGTTTAAATGGAATCGAGAAAGCTGGGCATGGCGGTGCACACCTGTAATCCCAGCATTTGGGAAGCTGAGGCAGGAGGGATCACTAGGAGTTTGAGACCAGCGTGGGCTACAAAGTGAGCTCAAGGCCAGCCTGAACTACAGAAAGAGACCCTGACTCAAAAAGACATAAAAAGGGCTGGTGAGATGGCTCAGTGGTCTAAAGCACCTACTTAGAACAAACTTAGCAAAGCACAGGGACCACGGTTCAATCCCCAGCACCACATGCCAGCCAGCCCCGCCCCCTGGTGGGCTGAGCTGGCCACACACACACACACACATACCAGCCAGCCCCGCCCCCTGGTGGGCTGAGCTGGCCACACACGCACACATAAATAAATAAAAGAAAAAGGGAATATTAAAAAAAAAAAAAAAAAAAAAAAAAAAAAAAAAAAAAAAAGAACAAAAACTCAAAAACCTGACTTCAGGACGATTCTTGGGTTTGCATGAAATGGATCAGCTTAAATGACTCATGGGTCAGTCCACTGGCATGCCAGTGAGTCTGGTGCACGGGAGGAGGGAAGCCCTGGTGGAGGTGGCCTGGGCCCAGGAAGGAGGAGGAAGCGCTACAAACCTGCCCTCGGGTCATTCCTGTACCTCCTCCCTGAGGTACAACTCTTGCAACTCTTGCAAAAACCCTGGCCCCGAAGCACCCCAGAAGTCAGGACAACACGACAAGTCTTTCTACACCAGGAGCAGCCATGGAAATTAGGACCACCGTTTCCTCCTCTGGGGAGCAGGCCAAAATGCCCAGAGTCATAAAGGATGAGACAGGCCTTCAGGCCCAGTGGCACACGCCTGCGATCCCAGCACGTGAGAGGCTGAGGCAGGAAGATCGTGGCAAGTTCAAGGCCAGCGGGGGCCTACGTAGGAGACCCTGTCTCAAAAGACCAAACCAAAGATAAGAACAAGCTGCACGCACAGCCCGCTCCACACCAGCGCTTCTTCCTGTCTTTATTTGCATTGGTCCTGAATCATCATTTCTTACAGGAAATGAGGGCACGGGTGGGTGACAGTCCGGTCTGGTCTTTAATTGTGGTAAAAGCACACATGAAATAGCGCTGATGCTGTATGCCTATCATTCCAGCTCCTTGAGAGGCTGAGGCAGGACTCCAAGTTCCAGCCCAGCCGAGGCAAGCTAGCGCAAGGTGCTGTCTTTTTTATGTTTTGGTACTGCAAATCAAACTCAGGACCTTGCGCTTGCCAGGCAGGCACTGTTGCTCAGCTGTATCCCTGACTCAAGATGCTGTCTTTTTTTGGTTTTTGTTTTTGCTTTTTGTGGAACCAGGGATTGAACTCAGGCCCAGCGCTTATACAACTGAGCTATCTCCCCGGCACCCCTCCCCCCCAATTTTTTTTTTCCTCCCGCACCGGGGCTTGAACTCCTGATCTTGTGCTGCCAGGCAGGTGCTTATGCTGCTGAGCTATCTTCTCAGCCCTAAGATGTTGTCTTAAAATAAAATATTGGGGGCCGGGGAGATGGCTCAGTAGAATAAGCGCTTTCCTGGCGAGC
>NW_004524844.1:1286369-1298593 GCF_000260255.1 Octodon degus
AAAAAAAAAAAAAAAAAAACAGCCAGGACTAAATATAGGTGTGCTCCTCCCCTCCTCCTCCCCCAGTACTGGGAATTGGACCAAGGGGCTCACCAAGTCAGGCAAGCAGAGCTACATCTCTAGCCTGTTTGACTTTATTTAGAGACAAGTCCTCACTAAATTGCCAAGGAAGGTCTCATACTTTCAACTGTCTTCCTGCCTTAGCCTCTTGAGTAGCTGGGATTACAATGTGTCACCACACATGATATATATGTATGTACGTAATATGTATGATATATACAGGAACATTTAATTAACCCGCTCTGCTACTGAACATTAGTAGTTCTAATTTATTCATCTTATACTCCCAAAGGATATATTATCGCCCCACTGATCCAAGCTATATATGAGAACAGTCCCATGATTACAAACTGTATAGCCATTCATCAGCACCCTAGACTTATTCCCCAGAGTCCAGGATGCTCACCTTCACACCAATTGCCTTGAAAAGTGCAGGATGTCTCAAAGGCAGCTCTACCATCTCCTTTATCTGAGCTAGCTGCTTCCTACAGCCACCAATGTCATCATAGCCTACTTCATTCAAAGACTCTTCTTCATCCTGAATATGGAAGAGATAAGGAGAAGAGGGTATAGCTGAATTTTAAAAATCATTATCTGATATGAATCTATCGCTTCTCAGGCTTTTGGCTAAGATCAAGTGGAAAATCTGCAATGTGAGTTTGGGAAGGTTCTCCTATAAAGGAATCCTGCCTCAAAGAATCACCATAAAAACCCCAAGGCAAAAAATTGTTGCGTAACACTTTGCTCTGATACAGCCCTTAGCTTTACTGGAAAGGGATCCCTAAAAGCAAAAGCCTGAAACTCTGGAATAGGCAAGAGCCCTGGATGTCACCAGCTACACTTCAAAAATTATTTTAATCACTTGTACCTTTAGGATTTTCCAGCTGTTTCAAAGAGCACCTAGCCTTGATAATTAATACATGACTACTATAACAACAATAAAATAAGGTACTGGGATCAGGGAATAAACTCACCTCTCGCTTGATAGGCTCTCCTTCACAGTGGATCACTGTGTCTGGAGCAACTATACAGTAAGGGCTGGGATCTGTCTCCACTACTTTGAACTCCACAGCACGCATCCCACCCCGGACAAGGAAAATATCTCCTATGAGAGCAAGACAAATAAATTAGAGGGGCCGGGGAGATAGCTCAGTACAAATAAGTGCTTGTCTGGCAAGTACAGGGTCCCAAGTTCAAACTCCAGTCCCGCAAAAAAAATCAGGAGACAACTGTAAAACCAAGTTTAAAAATATATATATATATATTTTAAAGTTCTGAGGATACAGTTCGGTACGAAGGACCTAGGTTCAATCCACAGCGCCAGAAAAAATAACAAGGAAGGGCGTCATTGTCGGCCTTTGGAGCTGAGCTCAGACTTGTGATCCTCCTGCCGCGGCCTCCCAGGCAGCTGGGTGACAGTCACGAGTCACTACGCCCTGCTCCGTAAATGCCTTTCCGCGGCGCTCGGCGGATGGACGCCGGCGCACCCCGGGCAAGCGCACAGCGCAGTCGGGGTTCTGCGGGCTGCTGCTCCCGGGGCGCCGCCCACCCGTGTCACGCATGCGCGAGGCCAGCGCCCGCGGTCAGGCCACTCACCGATGTACTCCTCCACCTGCACGTAGCCGTCCTTGTCTTTGTCCAGGTCCTCCAGGGTTTCCTGGGGAGAGAGTGTCGGTGGGCACGTGGGCAGGGTGCACTGGCCCTGCGGGGGCCTTGGTTTTGGGTCTCACTACGTAATGCAGACTATGCTTAAACTCATGGCAAATCTCCTGCCTCAGCCTTCCAAGTGGTGGGATTATGGGCACGCACCACCACGTCCTGGTGAATAAAACAGCTTCTGGTCTCTTTTTTTTTTTTTGCGAAACTGAGGATTGAGTGCCGGGGAGATGGCTCAGTAAAAAGTAAAGTAAGAGCTTCCCTGGCAAGCGCGAGGGCCTGAGTTCAATCCCTGGTTCCGAAAAAAAAAAAAAAAAAAAAATGAAGACAGGGGCCAGGGAGATGGCTCAGTAGAATAAGTGCTTGCCTGGCAAGTGTAACAGCCTGAGTTCAATCCCTAGTTCCGCAAAAAAAAGAAAAGAAAAAAGATTTGAGACAGGGTGTCGATAAATTCCTAAGTTGCTCAGGTTGCCGAAACTTTTTTTTTGCAGAACCGGGGATTGAACTCAGGTCCTTGCGCTAGCCAGGCCAATGCCTAGTCTACGGAGCCAGCTCCCTGGCCCAGGTTGCTAAAACCGCCCACCCTCCTGCTTCAGCTTCCCAGCGTGCTAAGTTTACAGGTGTGCGCCAGCATGCCTGGCTACATTCGAATGCCTGATGACTATGATAATCCTTTGATGTAAGACTGGTGCTTTCAGTATTTGACACTTCCCCAGCATGAGTTATACTGCATTTCAGATCAACAAGCCAACTTGTAGGGCAAATATGTCCCAAATATTATGGGAGATACACTGGTACTGAGATGAATACCATGGTAAGAGACTACAGAATTCAGTGCTGGAGTCAGGCGTGGTGGTGCACACCTGCAACCCCAGCACTCGGGAGGCTGAGGCAGGAGGATTGCCTGCCATGAGTTTGAGGCCTTCCTGGGCTACCCAGTGAGCTCAAGACTGACGACAGCAGAGCTGCCAAGGAATACTATGCAGCCTGGGAAAGGGCGGGCAACCTCCTCTGTATTGAGTGAGGCGCAAAGTCGGCTGGGAGCTCCTTGCTGCTCAAAGAAGATGATGTGGTGTTGTTGTTTTTTTTCCATTTTCTTAATCATTAGCTGGAGATAAGGACTACTTGCTGTGGATACAAACTTTGGCCCAAAGGACGGCAGCCTCCTCTGAGTGGGGACAAGGGCCAGGCCCGGACAAAGGCCAACTAAAGTGGGGGCTTGGAAAAACTGAGTGGAGAACATCTGGCGAGGGGGTACAGGCAGCCCCTTCCTCTGCACCCTGCCCAGGTCGGCTTCCTGAGGAGGGAAGAGGTGTCCCTGAGGAAATGGAGCCCAAACCCGCACAGGGACAACTGCCACTTGGGCCTGGCCGATGCCACGCGCCATGCTTCTAGGTGTTTCTGTCTCTGAAACGCCAGCACTCTGCCACGACCCCTGCTCACACTGAGTCTCAGCGCTCAGGAGACTAAGACAGGAGGCTCAAGAGTTGGAGCCCAGGGCCGGGGAGACGGCTCAGTGGTCTAAGCACCTGCCTGGCACATTCAAGGACCCGGGTTCAATCCCCAGTACCACATGCCCCCCTGGCACCAAGCAAATTCCTGTGGTGATGCACAATGTGATCCCAGCTGAGGAGTCTGATACAGGAGGGTCACCGTGAGTCTGAGCTGGGTAGCGAGACCCTGTATCAAATAAATAAATAAAATAAAAATAAAATCCGATCTCAAAATAAAAGAATAGGTGGTCAGGGACACAGCTCAGTGGCACAGTGCCTGCCTGGCTAAGTCCTGAGTTTGATTCCCAGGCCCCTCCCCAAGTTCAGCGCGGTCCCGACCTGCAATCCTAGCACTTGGGAGGCTGAGGCAGGAAGATCACTGCAAGTGCAAGGTCACCCTGAACAAAAGAGCAAAGACTGTCTCCCAAACAAATTTTTTTTTAAAATTTTTTTTATTTGTGTGTGTGTGTGTGTGTGTGTGTGTGTGGCCAGCTCCGCCCACCAGGGGGCGGGCTGGCTGGCATGTGGTGCTGGAGGATTGAACCGCGGTCCCTGTGCTTTGCTAAGCTTGTTCTAAGAAGGTGTTTTAGACCACTGAGCCATCTCACCAGCCCCCCCCCCCCAAACAAATTTTAAAAGGACCCGGAGATAGCCTAGCTCCGGCAGGCAGGCGCGGGAGGGCAGGGCCCTGCGTGCCGGGGCGCAGCAGGTACACACAGCGATCACGATGTCCCGCATGTGTGGGAACTCCTCCGGGTGCAGGAAGGCCGTCAGCTCCTCCCTCGTGGCCATGGAGTCCCCGTCCTGGTCAGCCACCCGGAAGCGCCGCTCGTCCCGGGCCAGCATCTTCTTGTAGGCCTCCGCGTCCTCCACATCGTGGAATTCCTCCCCTGGGAGGGTGAAATGAGGGAGGGCCTCAGGGAGGGAAGGTCAGGCGCAGAGGCAAAGACGACCAGGCGGGGCTAGCACAAGTCCAAAGAGTGCAGAAGAGGGGCCGGGGAGATGGCTCAGTGGAATAAAAGCTTCCCTGGCAAGCGCAAGGGCCGGAGTTCCGCCAAAAAAAAAGAGTTCAGAAGCATTAATGTATACCAGTGACTTCCATGTCATTTACACAGCCAGGTGTGCTGGCACAAGCAAGTCTGTGTGCCACCTGTAATCCCAGCACTTGGGAAGCTGAGGCAGGAGGATCGCTGAGAGTCCCAGGACAGCCTGGGCTACACAGTGAGCTCAAGGCCAGCCTGAACTACATAGCAAAACTCTGTCTCACAAAACCAATTTGTTAAAAAATAATAATACTAATAAAAACAACGTGTAGTGCCGGCCAGACTAAAGCACCAGCTTTGGCAGAGCACAGTGGCCGGCGGGGTTCGCCCCCAGGGCGTGTTATGACATTGATTGAGACCAGCCTGGTGGCGTGCTGTAATTCCAGCGCTTGGGGATTGAAAACAGGAGAATCACTACGAGTCTGATCTACGTAGTGAGAACCTGTACACCCTGTCCTAAATTCATTTTTAAAAAGTGCAAATTTTACTACCTTAGTTTTTAATATAGAATTAATTATATATTATTAGCTACCTTCTAACAGTACCGGGACTTGAGCCCAGAGTCTTTGCACTGAGCTACATCCCCAGCCAGTTTTTTTTGTTGTTGTTGTTTGTTTTGTTTTTTCCCAGTTTTTTGTTTGTTGGTTGGGTTTTGCATTTTTTTTTTGTTTTTGTTTGTTTGTTTGTTTGTTTTTGGTGGAACCAGGGATTGAGGCCCTTGCACTTGCCAGGGAAGCGCTTATTCTACTGAGCCACCTCCCTGGCTCCCTGGTTGGTTTGTTTTTTGATGTGGGTTCTTTCCAATTCAAGTTGTTCCTTTTTTTTTTTTTGTATTTTAGGGAAGGGTCTACAGGGTGTTCAGAGTCTCACTACTAGATCAGACTCGTAGTGACTCACCTGTTTACAGCCTCCCAAGAGCGGGGATTACAGACCTGGGCCACCATGCCCAGTCTCAATTCCTGTCTCAGTGCGCCCTGGGGGCGGGGCCAGCGTGGCAGGCCCCCCAGGGAATCTAACACCCCCATCCTCCCCCTGCTTGCAGGCGCTTTTTTTTCTCTCTCTCTCTTTTTGAGACAGGGTCTCACTACTCAGTTCAAGCTAACTTTAAGCTCACTTTGTAGCCCAAGCTGGTCTGCTCTGGTGAACTCAACATGATCCTCCTGCTTCAGCCTCTGGAGTGCTGGGGTTGTAGGTATGCACCACAGAACAGATCTCGGCCAGTTTTTATTTTGAGACAGGGTTTTGCTAAATTAATGAGTTGACCAAGCTGGGCTCAAACTTGTAGCCTGCCCTGGCTTCGAGCAATGTTGGGGTTGCAGGTGTGCACCACCATGCCTGCCTGGGCTGCTAATTTATAGCAGGAACTTAATATGTTCTAAGATTGTTAGGTACCATAATGCATTTCATCCTCACAAAAAGCAAGAAAATTGGTTTTTTAAATTTTATTTCCTGAATAAAAAAGTGACTCCAGTCAAAGGAAGTAACAAGGACTTGGGTCAGGCACTGGCCAGTTTGACCCCAAAATGCCTGATGCAGGAAGCTATCCGGACTCAACTTCCTCCAAAGGGAGGGAAGGGCCTCTATGCAGGACGCTGGGGAGATGGTGAGGTCCGCGTGGAGAGGACGGGCAGCCCTGAGCAGGATCCCGACATCAGCTCTGGGGGTGCAGATATCCCGAGCAGCCTGGGGAGCTGCCGATGGGAAGGCTGGGTGTAGGACCAGCAGGGGCTAGGGCCAGGCACTGGGTCAGGAGAAAATTGGGAGTCAGAGCTCAGGGCAAATGGCTTTGGGCTTCTCAGGGTGAGAGGTTAAAGGTCAGGGGTTATGAGACAGGATGTGAAAGGCAGGGGTTCCAGTAAGGAATCTGAAGTCCCCAGTCATCAGCCCACAGAGGTTAGGTTTTCAGAATGAAAAGCACTCCATCAGAAACTGGGGGTCTCCTAAACCAGACGAGGTGATGCACTCCTGTAATCTGAGCACTGCCGGGGGCTGAAGCAGGAGGATATCCACAAGGCGAGGCGAGGCCCTCCTCGACTACAAAGCGAGACTGTTTCCACCCTCCATCCCAAAAGGGACCTCTGAGCGAAGAGGTGCATAAGGCATGCGGGGACACAGGCAGGGGTTCTGGATCAAAGGGCTAAGGGTCCTCTGGAGAAAGGGGTCAGAAGGCCAGGGTCGCGTTGTGTCTCAGGGAGCAGAGTCGGGTCCCACGCATACCGGGAGCATAGTGACCGTAGGTGGCGTTGCGCAGCTCCTCCCAACCCACGCGCCCATCGCGGTCCGTGTCGTACGTGTCCCAGGCCGCGCTCACCGAGTCCCGTATGTGGCGCTGCTGCGTGTGCGCGATCCACGAGCGAAGCTCGGCCAGCGACACCAAGCCATCCCCATCGCCAGCCCGGTCCATGCGGTCCACAATTCTCCTGCATTGGGGCGGGGCAACATCAGTCTTGGGCCACGCCCACACCTGGATCCACTCTCCCAGGCCCCGCCCTGACCAGAAGCCACGCCCCTACCCAAGATTTGGTTCCATTAGAGCAGTAAATGGGGTGCTCTAATTCGATGGAGTGGCACAGGCCTGTTAATCCAGCACTCTAGGAGGCTGAGGAAGGAGGTTGGCAAGTTCAAACTCAGCCAGGACAATTTAGAGATTCAGCCAGGTCCTTTGGAGCATGAAGCAGACCCGTGTTGTTGAAATAACGAAAAGGGGGGCCAGGGAGATAGCTCAGTAGAATAAGCGCTTGCCTGGCAAGCGTAAGGGCCTGAATTCAATCCCCAGTTCTTAAAAAAAAAAAAAAAAAAAAAAGGCTGGGTGGTTGGTGGTAAGACGCCCATAGTTTTGATCTCTAGTATTGCAATAAATAAAAAAATAGCTTGGGCCGGGCATATTGGCTCACACCTGTAATACCAGCACTTGGGAGGCTGAGGCAGGAGGATCTCTGCTGATTTAAGGCCAGCCTGGACTACATAGTGAGAATCATGTCTCAAAAGAAAAAGAAAGGGGCTGGTGAGATGGCTCAGTGGTCTAAAGCACCTGCTTGGAATAAGTTAAGCTATGCAAAGCACAGGGACCGCGGTTCAATCCACAGCACCACATGCCAGCCAGCCCCGCCCCCTGGTGGGCTGAGCTGGCCACACACATACACACACTCACAAAATAAATAAATAAATGTTAAAAAAAATTAGAATTAAAAAAAAAAAAGAAAAAGAAAAACAACAACAACCAATAAAACTGGTTAGGCAAGCTCATTGTGAACCTGCTGGGTTCAATCCCTAGAAACAAAGGAAAAAGAAAAAAAAGCAGTCCTAGAGTTTGGGCAAAGGCCGTACATGTCAATATCAGGACCGCGCCTACCGAAGAGCCCCGCCCCTAAACTAGACCAGTTCTCTAGTCGGGACTGCACGCCTGGAACAAACCCGGGCCATGCCTTCCACTCCCACCCTCCGCCCCCGCACGTGCACGGGCGCGGATACCCCGCAGGGAGTTGGGCTGGGAGAGGCGCAGGATTCCAGGAGGGCTGAGGCCCCGCCCCACCGATTCCGCCCCGCCCCTTCTCCGCGAGGGGCCAGCTCGGGCGCTCAACTGCAGCTCGGCCCACAGCTGAGCTCTGCCCAGTGGCGGAGCTCCACTCCCTCCTCCCTGCCGTGCCCGCCACGCATCCTCCAGGGTCCCTCTCTCCTGGCCAGGGTCCGAAACCTTGACCTACCGCTGACAAAGACAGGGCACGAGCCCCGTCGTCATCCCTCGCGCCTGGGGCCCAGTCCCAAGTCCCACTCGGTCCCTGTGAGCCCCTAACTTAACCCTTTTGTGAAATGGGGCTAAAGGCGCCAGGAGACAGCTCAGTAGCACAGCGCCTGCCTGGCGAGCACAAGATCCAGAGTTCAATTCCCGGTACCAAATAAAGAACTGTACTTGGACCACAGGGACTTTGAGGACTGAACGTTAAGCTATAAAGTGTCTAAGCTAGTGCCGTGCAAAGCCTGGCCTGGCTCTCTTCCCAGAGAAGCTAGAACCCTCCCAGGAACCAAAGGCCCCTCGAGAGACGACAGACCAGATACTCGCTCCCACCTCCCCGCTCTGCACCCCGGTTTCAGCTGCAAGGGTTTCATGAGCCTTAGGCACAGCAGCCGCGCTTTCACCTCAGGGCCTTTGTACTTATTACTATTGTTTCTCTCACTACCTACGAACCTCTTGAAGGCAACAAGTTTTGTCAGATTTGTTTCCTGCTTTGACTTCACACTGTGGAGCAGTGTCTGCACATAGCAGGTGCTCAGTAAACACTGACAGGATGAGTGGGCATCACTGGGATGCTCTGGGGCCGGTAGGCTGGTGGTGGCCAGACCCCATTCAATGTAGCTCATCCTGCAATTCAAAGCTCAGCATTTCCCTGGCGGGACTGGGTTCCTTCCCCACAGAATCTTTTTCACCCATCACCCCTGCCAAGGAGTCCGAAAACACATTTACAGAGCAGGCAACTAAGGCTAGAGGAAAGATGTCTGGGATAACAGAACTGAGTGACCTGGAATAGGATCTGGACCTAGCGTTTGCAGCCGTCCAACCTCAATTCTTTTTTGTTTTTCTGAGACAGGGTCTCACTATGTGGCCCCGGCTGGCCTGGGACTCGTACCAACACTACTACTTCCTTAGTCTCAGCACTCAGGGCCACCACGCAGGACTCCCTTACCCGAGGCGGGCCTGGCTTTCCTCAGGGGTGAGCTGGTCGAATTCCTTGGCCACTTCCCGTCCTAGGAAGGCCTCGTGGTCGTACTGGAAATTCCCGTGGGCGTCGTCGTGAGGGGCATCGCTCAAGGGCGTTGCCTGGTGTACCCTGGCCTGGCCATGAGGACCCACATCTGGGGATGGCTTTCCTTGGGCCCCGCGCCGCAGCAGCAGCCCCAGTAGCAGCAGCAGCAGCAGCGGCAGAAACAGCAGCTGGAGTGATGGACGACACATCGTAGGTCCCTGGAGAGCAGTGGGTCAGAGGTCAGGGGTCACGAGGAAGAGGGCAGGAATGGATAGGAAAGGGGGTGGCCGGAGTTACCTAGGACAAGACTGCAAGACTAGATGAGCGGTGCTTGCAGAAAAGTTTCAGGTTGAATGCGGGCGGCAATGGGGAGAAGGACAGGGTGCCCAGAGAGGGCCCTGATCATCCGAGTCCTCAGGGGTCAAAGCACAGAGGTGATCCCAGGGGAGATGTGGCACGAGTCCCACGCAAAGCCAGGGAACTGATAGCCAGCGAGGTACAACAAAACCTCAGGTCGCTCCCTGCCCCGCCCGACCCTGATCCTGTGGTCGAGCTGCCTCCCTGGTCCTCCCCTCCCATACACATACCCCGTTATCCTGTTATCCAGTTTCTTTCTGCTCTCCACGTTTGGTTTCAAGTTCTCCCAAAAATGCCCAATTTGGCAGCCAGCCAGCCAGGCCCCGCCCCGGCTACGCAAAGGCCACGCCCAACAACCAATGAATGCGCAGGAGGAGCCAAGAGGCGGGGCCAACGAACAGCGGTGCAGAGGGACCTCCGCGCCACGTCCACAAAGAAGTTCGGGTGGGCGACGGTGGAGTGACGCGGCCTAGGAGAACCACAACTCCCGGCAGGCATCGAGGCGCCCTGCCCGACCACCCCTAGCGGTCCTCGAGACAAAGGCTCATGGGAGATGTATTTTTCTCCGGTTCCCTTTGTGGGGATGGCTTAAGGACCAGAACTAGAGGGCTGTGTAAATCCTTCCCTCCGAGAGGGAACAGCTCCTCTCTTCTGCTCCATCAAGGATTCAGAATATATTCCAGCCTAGCGTTCCATAGAATACCAGGCACAGCATTCTGTTTAATTTGTGAAAGTCATGAATGAAAAATAGATGAGTCAGTATAAAAAATTGGCAGATGCTACAGCTGGGTGTGATGGCCCACACCTGTAATCCTAGCACTCAGGAGGCTGAGGCAGGACTGCCATGATTTGGAGGCCAGCCTGGGTTACACAGTGAGTTCGAGGCTAGCATGGACCCCACAGTGAAACCCTGTCTCAAGAAAA
Organism: Octodon degus; assembly: GCF_000260255.1. NCBI lineage: Eukaryota > Metazoa > Chordata > Mammalia > Rodentia > Octodontidae > Octodon > Octodon degus. Next base: position 1,296,645 of record NW_004524844.1, read on the forward strand.
ACAAGAGAAAAAAAAAACCAAACAAACACCTCAGCCAAGTCTCTCATAGCCGCTTGTTAGGCACGACCTGAATCAGCCCAGGACTTGCACCCCAGACCCTCCACCCATTCATTACCTCCCTGGCCTGCAGACTGGAAAGGACTGAAAACACACGGATTAGGGCCCAAACTCGTGTTTATATGTGAGGTGGAAAGGGGCTGGAGATGTCGGGAAGGGGCACTGAGGCAGAGCCCGGGGGGGAGGACTCTGAGGGGACCCGGGGCCCAGCACTTGTTCGGGAGGCTCAGAGATCCAGGATTCCAGGGGTCTCACAGCAGAGACGCGAGCACTCTGGCCACGGCAGCCACGCCGGGCCGTCAGGCAGTGCCTTTGGCGTCTGCAGCGTCGGGCTCCTGGGACAGCCCGGGGCCAGGCAGCAGGGCCCCGGCGTCGTCCCCGCGGAGGGAGATCCAGGGTGCTGTGGGAAGAAGGCCGCGAGCACTGGGACTGTGGCAGCTGCATGCGCATCCACGACCGCCTGCCTGTGAGCTCCGGCCCACCTCCCCGGGTCCCTCTCTCCAGGCTCTAGCAGGAGCTCCAGGTCCCCTCTGTCCCCTCCGGCCCAGGGCCTCACCTGGCATCCCGCTCCGCATCCTTCGCCACAGTAGAGCTCCTCCCGCGGCGGCAATAAGCAGCAGAAAGCCCAGAACTAGTACGATCCCCACCGCGGGTACCGAGGACTCGGCTGGTGACTCTGTGGCCAGAGAGCACCCGGGATGTGTTCAGCCCTCCACCCACCCTGGAGACCAGGAAGTTGGGGTACTGGTTCCCACCCAACCTCTGAGATGCTCAGGTGCCACCCTGGGCCGGAGCAGAATGTCCCTAGGTTGGATGTTGAGAACCAGCCATGGCACCCGGCCGTGGAGGTGCACACCTATCATCCTAACACTCGGGAGGCTGAGGCAGGAGAATGGCCATGGGTTTGAGGCCACCCTGAACTGTACAGTAAGTCTCCAAACATGAGAGCAGAACCAGCCAAAGCCAGAAGAGGTCCTGCAGGGACCTGCAGTAGCAGGTGGAGCCTTCCAGCTCGTGGAGGAGGCAGGCATAGGGGCTGGAATGGCAAGGGGGGGTGATCAGTCTTGGTGGGGGCTGGCTGGGGCGGAAAACAGACTCCCGGAGGGAGGGGTGGGGTGGGGGAGGAGGAACAGGACACCGGTGGGACCAGCAGGCGCCACCTCCCTGTGGGCAGGCGCAGCAGGACAGAAGCAGCCAGGCTGTGGGTCATCTAACAGGCACAGACAAGGCCACTCTGGGGCGGGGTTGCTGCGCAGCGGACAGGGCCCCCGAGGGACTTGGACGTCCCCCTGGCTCACCCAGCTCCACAGAGAGCGGCTGCCGCAGCCCTGCGTGCTCCACCAGACAGCGGTAGTGGTGCTCGTCGCCGTGCTGCACCGTAAGCGATGACCACGCGTGGAAGGAGCCGTCCCCGTTAGGGCCGAAGCCGCCCTCCCCGGCGCCGGCTGCCAGCCCGTTGCGGACGAAGTGCAGCCGCAGCTCCGGGGGGTAGAAGGAAAAGGCGCTGCAGGTGAGCACGGAGAAGCCAGCATCGCCCGGCCTGGCCCTCAGGCGCACGGAGGGTGGCTCTGCGAGGACAGGGCGGAAGCTGAACCCAGGGCGGGCCCGGCACCACGTGCCACCATCCTGTGCCCTGACCTGCGCGGATCCCAGAGAACGTAGTGTCGAAAGGGGGAGGGCCAGGCGCAGAGGCTCACGCCCGTCATCCCAGCGTGCTGGGAGGCTGAGGTAAGAGGATTCCCAGTCCAAAGCCAGCCAGGAGCATACACTGACTTCAAGGCTAGCCTGAAACATAGCCAGACCCTATGTCAACACCCCCACAAATAAATAAATAGCAAGCCAGGTGTGATAACACTGGACTGCAATCCTAGGTACTGAGGAGGCTGAGGCAG